>NC_044983.1:116277566-116608816 GCF_008728515.1 Papio anubis
AGTGTTTTCTGTTGGGGGGGCAGGGAAGCAAAAGAAACGAGACTTAGAAGTATTGGTTGGGTTCATTTATTTTAACATTTCCCATATGCTCAGAAGACAACATAATGAAATATATTTTCTTTGTTAGACACTGAAAGCTTGGGAGGCCTTCCTATTTATTCACTGTATTCCTATCTCTTGTTATGATGTCTGCTAATATTTCCTATAAATTTGTCTTATTTCACTAAAACAAAAATAAGAAAACAAATAAAACAACACATACACAACAATAACAACAATTCAAGTAGGTTCATTCCACATTTTCTTGGGACCACGTTGGCTATAAGGAAGTAAATTAAAACTGTAAGATAAAAAGTTGTAGACCGCTGAGATCTGTAATACTGCTAATAATACCCAGGATTTCTAGAGTCCATTGGAGCCTTCAAAGCTTGTTTCTCTATCTGCTTATCTTTGCCTGATTTAATACTCTAGGGAAGTTGGCAAAAGAAGTAATCTGATGCTTATATTCAAGGTGACGAAGTAGAGTCTCAGAAGCATAATTACTTGTCTCAGGTCAAATCAACAGTGTATTACAGAACCATGTCTTGAACCAGGTTCTTTCTGTACAATTGTTTCAGCTGCAGATATCTTGACTTTGAATTAGAGCAAGAAACCAGTGTTTTAATGTTTGTCATCTATTTTTTGGTATCAAAATGTTATTATTCATTAGAAGTTTCTCCTAAACAAAATGATGCTTTAGATATTTAAATAGATCCTAAAAGGCAATTTTACAAATTATTTTTCTGGTTCCTACCCATCAACCAATTTTTTTTTTTTTTTAGACAGAGTCTTGCTCAGTCGCCAGGCTGGAGTGCAGTGGTGCAATCTCGGCTCACTGCAGTCTCTGCCTCCCAGGTTCAACTGATTCCCCTGCCTCAGCCTCCCTAGTAGCTGGGTTTACAGGCACGAGCCACCATACCTGGCTAATTTTTTGTATTTTTAGTAGAGACGGGGTTTCACCATGTTGGCCAGGATAGTCTCCTCCTCTTGACCTCGTGATCCACCTGCCTCGGCCTCCCAAAATGCTGGAATTACAGGCGTGAGCCTCCACGCATGGCCCTCATCTACTAAATTTTTTTTTTTTTTAATAATGCTTCCAGTGTTTTTATAAAAAATATGTAAAAATAATTTCTGGGCTAGTTTTCTTGAGCTTGCCTAGCTGTACTTAACTTGAACTTTTGATAAGAACTACATGTTTCAGATCTATCTCTGCCTCAACAGCTCAGAAGTTTGACTGGAACAAAGACACAGTGCTGAGGGCAGCTCCAGTTATGTCCTTCGGTCCTCGACCATGATATTTTTGAGTTTACCTTGGTGACAGCTCCCCAGCCTAGAACGTGTTAGCTTGGGTCTGTGCTTGTTCGTTGCTTGGCAGGGCCCAAGAACAAGCTTCCTGATCCTGGCATTGAGTTCTTTAAGGGTGCTACATGAATTTTTATAACCTATCCACCCACCTCACGTCATTATTTCAGAAATATGTAAATTCCTGGCAATTCTCCTTTCTTTTTTTCAAAGAAGGAAGGCCCACTGCAGTATCTTTTATCAATCTCCTTTCTGTCTATAACACAGGGCCCCATTTTCTCTCCCTAGGCATTGGTGACTATTTTCTCACAATTTTATCTGTCTCTGGCTTTTCTTCTCTGATCCATTTGCCACATTAGCACTGGAGTTATTTTGTTTCACTGGAATTTTAGGACTCAGCATGTCATTCTCCCACTTAAAAATCTCAGAAGGCTCAGTATATCCAATGCAAGATAAAGTCAAAAGTCAGGGAATTCAGGGTCCCAGGAACACCCAAGTAATTGACCTCAAGTGACCTTTCCGGATCCTCAGTACTAGTGCCAGGTCACCTACACTACCTTACATTCCAGCCCCTGGGGCCTTTCTGCCTGTTCTCTATTAAAGCAAACATTTCACACCACCATATTTTTCTTCTCCTGTTTCCCAAACAAAGATACACTTAGTCTCACGGTATACCTATCAACGTGTCTTCACACATTTAACGTCCAGTTTAAATACCTCCTCCTGTGGGGTGCTTACCCTGATGATCCCCTAGAATTACATGCTGATAGCACATTACTTGTGTGAACATTAAACAATCTTTCTTGCTTATAAGGTAGCTGCTTTTGTGTTTGTCTCATCTACTAGATTAGGAGGATTGGCTTCATCAGCATGAGACCTGTGAAGCCGCATTACCATTACCGCCTAGCCCATGTTTAGACGGACCCACGTTTGACTCAATGCTTTGCTATTGCCATTTTTAAATTCTTACTATTTTTCAAATAAGTCACTCTCCATCTTCATTGTGCACTGAGTCCTGCGAATATTATAGGTGGTCCTGTCTTAAGAACAGGGGCTATTTTGAATGTATCTTTAACTATACCAGGTCTATGCCTTTCACCTAGTTGCTGCCCATTTTAAACTTCTTATTGGAAGAAAATGGAAATGAGTAGCCAAAAATTTGCTTAATTACAACATTTCAGAGCAGGAGCCTGGCTTGAAACGTATTTGAGAAGTTTGGGTATCCAGAGACATAAAGTTTCCCAAGGTCCTGTGTCAATGGAAGTAAGTTCCAGGATTTTCCACAAACCACATTTACTCCTTATTGGGGAGCAGCATGTTTCTACCAGATGTAAATAACAGGTTTGACGATGAAGCCACCTCTGAGACTGCCCAGTGGAGCTCTGAGGCGTGGGATTGGAATCTGTTGTAAAGATGAGAGGCAATGGATTCCCTTCCAAGTTCACATGATGTGAGATTCTTGGCATTCTTCTGGTAGTAACCACAGAGGCCAGCCAGACTAGCCCATGCATTGGATTTCTTACAGAGTCATCTTTGTTTTTTTCTAGACCAAGTTGCCCCACAGAGGGGCAAAGGGATTGTTTCTAGAAAGGATCACCACCAGCCGGGCGTAGTGGCTCATGTCTGTAATCCCAGCGTTTTGGGAGGCCAAGGCAGGTGGATCACCTGAGGTCAGGAGTTCTAGACCAGCCTGGCCAACATGGTGAAACCTCGTCTCTGCTAAAAATACAAAATTAGATAGGTGTGTTGGCGCATGCCTGTGATCCCAGCTGTGTGGGAGGCTGAGGCAGAAGAATTGCTTGAACCTGGGAAGGCGGAGGTTGCAGTGAGCTGAGATTGCGCCATTGCACTCCAGCCTGGGCAACAAGAGCAAAACTCCATCTCAAAAAAAAAAAAAAAAAAACAGAAAAAACACAAAGGACCACCTCCAAGGAAGACCAAGTTTGAAGGACAGGAAGAGGAGGTGAAAAGCATCAGGGAGTCCTTCTTTTATTCCAAACAGTATTCTTTACTTTTGTTCCTGCTAGACAGAAAGAAGCTGTTACCACTAGGACTGAACACAGTGATCTTTGTTTACCTTTGCTTGTATTGAAATTCAAATTTCTTGCCTTCAGGAAAAGAAAACCATGTTATAGCAGTTGCTGACAATTTAGGCTGTTTCTTTAAATAATTATAAATTAATGATTTTTTTTTTTAAAAAAAAGAATGCTGGAGCTTTTTTAGTGGAAGGATGCAGAATTTTTGTGTTGAGGACTGAGGAAAGGAGGAGCCATTTAGGAGGACAAGAGGGATCTTGTGTTATTGTAGTATGAAAGCTGCCATAGATAATATGTACGTGGATGGCTGTTTTCCAATAAAATTTTATTTACAAAAACTGATGGCAGCTGCATTTGGGCCTTGGACTATATTTTGCTGACCCCTGCTTTAGAGAAATTGACAACTTTATACTGAGAGAAGTTTTGCAGAAATGCTTCTCTTAACATTACTCATAATACTAAGCATCTTAAATGGTCATTGTTCATAGAATGAGGCTGCTATGTTATATAGTCAATCAGTGAAATACTATATAGTATTGAAAATTAATGATCTCTAACTACATACATCGGTGTTAACTGATTGTAGACACAATGAAAAACAGAGTAAGGCACAGAAGACAGATACGTAACATGATCCTAAAGTTCAGAACAGGTAATCACAATATAAGTATATTTAGGGATACAGATACAAGTGGGTGAAACTGAAAAGAAGAACTACAGAGGAAAGGAAGGGGATACTTAAAAGAGGCATGGAGTTATCATTGGGGAGAAAATGGATATGAAAATGGATAAAGTCCTGGGACTTCAAGAGTACTACATGTCAGTTTTATTTCTGAAGCTGATCTGATGAACATAATGATGCTTATTTTATTTTGTTTTATTTTTTGAGACAGAGTCTCGCTCTCTCACCCAGGCTGGAGTGCAGTGGTGCAATTTCAGCTAACTGCAACTTCTGCTTCCTGGGTTCAAGTGATTCTCATGTCTCAGCCTCCCGAGTAGCTGGGACTACAGGAGTGCGTGACCATGCCTGGCTAATTTTTTTTTTTTTTTTGTATTTTTAGTAGAGACAGGGTTTCACCATGTTGGCCAGAATGGTCTCAAACTCCTGACGGGAAGTGATCTGCCTGCCTTGGCCTCCCGTAGTGCTGGGATTACAGGTGTAAGCCACTGCATCTGGCCTATTTTTTATTATTATTATTTTATTAGGTTAATGCAAAAGTAATTTAGGTTGGTGTAGCAACCTAATATTTAATAAAAATACATATTTTAGGGGTACTTTTTGGTAGATACACAGTTAAAAATGTAAGTAAGGCTAAGTCACTTAGCAAGACCATTCAACTAGTAAGTGGCAGAATTGGGATTTGAACTTCAGTCTCTTTGGCTCCAAAGCTCAAAATCTTTCTAATCACTTCTCATGTACCTGGGTTTAAGCCAGTGTTGTGTTATTGTATTCCTTTCACTTAATTGCTTCTCTATACTGAGATACCACAAAACAGATTTGTACAGCCTCCATTTTTACCCGAATCAGTGGAGCCTGTCAAGTTAATTGGTTGTGACATGCAGCTTCCAGAATGTGTAATTATCAGCTGCATTGAGTGGGAGGTTCAGATGACAGTGAATAGTACATGTAGACAGAAATCTGTGTGTTGCTACAACTGAAGAACAAGCCAAAAATGTAACATTAATCAAAATGCCAATGTAGTAGTATACCAGAAAATAGTTCTATGTGGAAATGAAAGCCGGAGCAATCTATAAGCATTCATATTTGTAATCCACAATTAGTCTCTGTGCATCATAGTCTCCTTTTTAACAGCCAGATATGGAGAACCAGTATATTCTACTGGATATAAATGGAAGAATGGTCCCTTCTTTCATTCTACAATAACCACAGTTTCATCCCCTTCTGCCTATAGCAGCTGACAGGTGAGTCTGACTGATTACTCAGTCAAGTCAACTTTCAAATATGAGCAGCAAAATCTGTTTCAGTAGCCTCAGGCAGCTCCAAGAGCTCCTGTACCATCTATAGTGGAAGTAGTTTTGTAGCTAGACAACCAGGGTTTGTGTCCTGGCTTTGTCGCTTACAAGCTATGTGATTTTGGACAAATAACTTCACCTGAGTCTGTATCCTTATTGGCAGAAACTTGTAAAGTAGCTCAATACTTTTAAATATTGGCTGATCATTTGAATACCCTGGATAGCTTTTTAAAAATACCAGTAAACTGGCCCTACCTGCCCTGGACCAATTAAACTGGTTTGTTTGTAGTTGGAGAGAAGAGTCATGGATCCTGGCTTTCTAGAAAGCTTAACTCATTTTAAAAAGTGGGCTAGAACTACTGCCTTATGGATGGTTGTGTGATTCCTAAACTGGAACAAGGAACCTTATAAAACCATCCATTTGATTCTCTCCTTTATAATACAGAAAGTGATATACAGGGAGGTAAAGTGATCCACCCAATGTCCAATGGCCAGTTGTGTAGCAGAACCAGCACTAGGCCAAATGTGTCTTAATCTCTAGCCTTGCACTCATTAGAAAGACATTGAATCTTCAAACTAGAAACACCAAAGACTCTTTTCTCTATTTGGAAGAAATAGTATTCCCTCTTAATTTCAAAAATGTCTAGTTTATATGTTAAATTGTTACCTAGAATATAAAAATGCATCACAAGCAAACAAATGAAACAAACCAACCAGGGTTTTTGTGTGTGTGTGTGTGTGTGTGTGTGTGTGTGTGTGTGTGTTCCGGGGTGGAGGTGCTTGCAGTGATAAATAGGACCCAGGGCATTCTGAAGAAAAATGACATATTAGTCTACTCAGACTGCCATAATAAAACACCATAGACTGTGTGGCTTAAAACAAGAGAAATGTTTCTCACAGTTCTGGAGGCTGGGAAGTCCAAGATCAAAGTGCTGGCAAGGTAGGCTTTATTCTGAGGCCTCTTCTCTTGGCTTGTAGGTGGCTGCCATTTCACTGTGTGCTCAGATGTCATATGACTTCTTTGTATATGTGTATGAAAGGAGTGGAAAGGAGAGAGAGTTAAACGAAGGAGGGGGACTGAAAGAGAAGGGGAGAGAGGGAGATAAAGGGAAAAGGGAAGGGGAGGAGAGAGAGGGAGGGAAAAAGGGAGAATGGGCCAGGCGCAGTGGCTCACACCTGTAATTCCAGCCCTTTGGGAGGCTGAGGCGGGTGGATCATTTAAGGTCAGGAGTTCAAGACCAACCTGGCTGACATGGTGAAACCCTGTAACTACTAAAGATAAAAAAAATCAGCTGGGCGGTAGTGGTGCGCACCTGTAATCCCAGTTCCTTGGGAGGCTGAGGCAGGCAAATCACTTGAACCTGGGAGGTGGAGGTTGCAGTGAGCCGAGATCACACAACTGCACTCTAGTCTGAGCCATAGAGTGAGACCCTGTCTCAAAAAAAGAAAAAAAAAAAAAAAGGAGAGTGCTAGTTCTCTGATATTTCTCCTTATAAGGCCAATTATCTCAACATGAACATCCTACCCTGCTAACCTCGTGTAATCCTAATTACTTCTTAAAGTCCTCATCTTGAAATACCATCACATTGGGGGTTAAGAATTCAACATACATATTTGGGGTGACACAGTATTCCATTCTTAAAATGTGACATTTGAATCTCCTTATAAGAGTGACTAGACCAAAAATAAGGTCTCTTATTATGGTCCGTGGGCTACTATAAGAAATCCTACATTAGTGGTTTTCAATCATGGATATAAATTAGAATAACCTGTGAGTTTTTTACATAATACTGATTCCCTACGCCTCTTCTCCCAAAAACTGGATCAGAATCTTTGGGGATGGCAACCAGGCATCAGGGTTGAGAACCACAGCAGCTGGGCCCTGAAGCACAGGGAGGTCGTCAGGTTACCTAGTGCCAAGTAGGAGATAAGACTCATATACCATACATGTCTGAATATAAGCTGAGGACTTTCTCTGAAATTATTTTTCATAAAAGAATAACTCATATGTTGCATTATGTTCAAGTTCTAACGATGTTTCTCATGCTATTGGACGTTCTCTCATTTACTGTGTGTGTACCACACCATTTTTAACAACTATCTTAATACCATGCAAATTGAGTAACTTGGGATTGCTTCATATTTAGACATATAGGATTATGCTATCACTTAACTTCTTTTCCTTCCATCAGACTCTGAAACTCACATATTAGCAGGTCATGGACTGGTCCATGGACTTTTAAAACCTTGGGCAAGTTACTTCCCCTCCTTAGGATTCAGGGCTTTTTTTTGCATTTAATAAATTGAGCGCCTTGGACAAGACTGAATAACGTTGTATAAAGCCCCTGAATTACAGTGTCTCTAACTCTACCTCTTCACCTATTTTGCATACACACTTTGGGCAAACCACTTACATCACTTTATTTTCTCTTTAAGTTTGCTTTCATTCGGTGTAGTAGGTTGTATTTGGTTCAGAACATTTGCTGCCCCTCCGTGGAGCAATTATCCTTTCTTACTCCACTGGACTCAGAAGTACATACTTGACTTGGTTTAGCCAATGAAATGTGGGCAGAAGTGATTCGAGTCATTTCTGAGCAGAGACTTTTAACAGCCAGTTTGTGTTTTTGCCGTATCTTTCTTCTTTGCCACGAAATCATTGATGTCTCACAGAAAAGATGACATACGATTTATCGTCTAAACTAGGAATGTTTAAAAACAAGAGATTACACTACTGAGAGTGAAAAGATATGCTATTTATTAATAATTGCTCTGCAACAATAGGCATCAACTAGCACTGTGTTGGATAAACTTGAGATGTGTAGTCACCCTTCAGAGACAGAGACCTTTTAGCCAGCGTGGGTCCCAAGGTAGAGACAATGTGGAGCAGAACTGGAATCAATCACAGTGGACACACATGAGAGAGCAGTAACCCTCTGTAAGCCACTAAGATTGTGGGGACCATTGTTACTACAGCATAACTTAGCTAACTAATAACAGAAATCTAAGCAACACAGCTGACTGATGCGGGAAGTTTGTTGAAAAGTGGCCTTATGTTGTCAGTACAACTAAGTGGGTCATTCAAGTGGCTGCTGATACTGAAGATACGTTCAGAGGTATCTGGAGGTGCTGTGGCTTCTTCCAGTTTAAATATAAGGAAAGCTACCCCAGTTATCATAATGGGCCTTGTGATTCTGCTTGGGACAGGCCTCATCTCCAAGTGCCGGCCTCACCCAAAATATTCTTCCAAGGGGTTTCTTTTGTAAATATCAATGTTGATTCATTTGACCATTCTACTCTGGCCAAAGATGATAGAACCAGGGTGGAGCCCTAATTAAGTGTGAGCAATCTGTAGGCTGGCCAGCAACCTACTTGGTAGCCTTGTATAAATGCTCTGATTTACACAACAGTGGTGTGTTTTGATACTCTCTCGAAAATATCTGATCCAGAGATATGAGACAACATACTGGTTTGCAGGATTTGAAAATCACACAGAAAAAGGGCGTGGGGTATAACTGAGTCATGCTAACAGTGGATAATAGAGTATGAGTTAACAAACTTGGGCCACTAAAGATACAAACAGTTTACTTGGTTACAAGAGATGTTGCTAAGCAAAATGTGCATTCCCCAGATTACATTCTGGTCTTGGTGAAGCCAGCATGACGGTGGTTCCTACATTCACATGAAATTTGACTTGTATTGTTCCTGGCTCTCCCTAACATGGACAGCACAGACAACGTTCTTACATCCAGCACCACTTCTTCCATTCCAAGAAAATCTTCCAGCATTGGGCAGGAAGGACAACCAAAGGCAATTAACAAAAAATTGGTAACTGGCAAGAGTAAAACCATACATGAAGTTAAAATGCCTCTCTATTTTAAGTGTGGAGCTTCTAGGTCCAACTCAGCAAGACCTTTGCACTATTTGACTTGCCTTAAATGAAACTGCTTTGCATTGGAATGGACTTTTAATTTGTCTGGATATAATGATAGTTTTTTTTTTTTTTTTTTTTTTTCTTCTTGAGGAGGTTGGCTTGGATCTTCTCATAAAAAAAGCATTTCCTCTTACTTCATGTGGTTTGTTTCACAACCAGTGTCCTTTGTATTTTGTTTCTGAGCCAATATTCTTTTTTCTTATGTCTTTAAAACTGTTGCTTAGAATTACTGGGGCTAGTTCCTCCCAGCCTCAGTTAGAAAAGAGATATGTATATAATAAAACTTCTTTAGTATCTGAATTAACTCCTTCAATACACAGAGAAAGACTTAGGTTACTGGTTAGCTTTTGTTTTCTGTCAAGGTTTATAGTATCTTAGAGTAAGAGCTGTTGTCACAGATCATTAAGTCTAAAAGTGCTGACAGGTAAAATTACACCTTTATAGCCTCGTGGCTAGTGAGTGTCATGGATGGAGTAATATCCCAGGTATATGGAATCTCAGTTCAATGTTCTTTCTCCAGATCAGATTCTCATTCTCCTTTGCAGCTTTTACATTTGTATGCAGCTTATCCCTTCAAATGCAATACTTTGACTTGGGTTTGTAAACACTTCATTCATTCATTCATTTTGTGTCTTCTTTCCTTTCTAATATCTTTTCTAATCCCCACAACAGCTGTATATGCCAGGTATAGTGCTGAGCGCTGGGAATACACAGAAAAAAGATGAGGCAACTTTTACTCTTGAGAAGTGGCAGCAATCAGAAATCAGCAATTTGATTTAATTTTATTAGTAATAGATAACACAATTTAATATCTTAAGTGCTGTGGGAACTCAGTAGAAATGAACCAGTTGGGCTGCAGGGAATGGATAAAAAAGCTTTCTCATAGGAAGTTACATTTAACAGCATTTTGGAGGATGTGTAGGAGATTGTCAGATGGGTAGGGTTGGGAGGAGAACAATAACAACAAAAACCCCAGCTTGCACAAAGAATCACGAAATGAATGGAGATAATGTCACAGCAGCAGAAGTATAGGGTGTGAAGAGATATGTGTGCTAGAGGCACTTAGAAAGGTAGGTCTAGAGAGTGCCAGGGCTTATTGGCCGTTTAAGAAGTTTGGAGTTTCTTTTAAAGGTAGTGGAGATGAGAGAGGAGGGAAGGAAACAGAGGGACTAGGTGAAAAGATGCCACGCGCAACTAAATGGCTAAAAATCCAGATGGCAAGAACTACCTGAAGTAGGAAGGTTTTGAGACAGTGGGCTAAACTCAGAATCTATCTTGAAACAGTGACTTTATGGGTTGAGGGGAAGTGAAGAACCATAGTTGACTCTGAGGTTACCAATTTGTAAAATTGAGTGGGTAATGATGTCAAATTTTGAAGAAGGTAATAAAAGGAGCAGGAAGGTTTTGGCCAAAAATGATTGCATATTTAGACGTGTCACCAAGAAGGTGATGCTTAAGTAATAACTATAATTATTTAGCTATGAATTATGGAGAAGGGTCAGGATGAGATCCAGAAGGAAGGAAGCAGACATTTAGCTGCTTTCTCCTTTTAAATTTAGTATGCATTCTAAATTTCAAAGGAAACAAGTACTTGAGTGTTCTTCCAAATGGTTTAGGCCGAGTCACATAAGGAGGAATGAGGAAGGGAATTTAGAGCAGTTTTGTGCAGTGGATAAGGGTTTGAGAAACTTTAATTTAAACACTGTTAACTTTAAGTTAATCACCTCTCTGAAATACATCCCAGGACTATTGTGAGGATTCAGAGAGACATCTCAAAGGAATATATATCAGACCACAGAGGTTATGCTCCCCTGTGGTTAAAAAAAAAAAGCATGGCCCAGTGCAGTGGCTCACACGTGTAATCTCAGCACTTTGGGAGGCCAAGATGGGAGGATTGCTTGAGGCCAGGAGTTCAAGACCAGCATGGGCAACAGAGCAAGACCCAGTCTCTACAAAAAGTAAGAAAATTAGCTTGGTGTGGTGTCATATACCTGTAGTCCTAGCTGCTCGGGAGGCTGAGGTTGGAGGACTGCTCGAGCCCAGGAATTTGAGGTTACAGTGAGCTATGATCATGCCATTGCACTCCAGCCTGGGTGACAGAGATCAGATACTATCTCTAAAACATAAAATAGGCCAGGTGCAGTGGCTCACACCTGTAATCCCAGCACTTTGGGAGGCCGAGGCAGATGGATCACTGAGTTCAGGAGTTTGAGACCAGCCTGACCAACATGGTGAAACCCCTCTCTACTAAAAATACAAAAATTAACTGGGTGTGGTGGCAGGCATCTGTAATCCCAGCTACTTGGGAGGTTGAGGCAGGAAAAATTACTTCCTGAACCCAGGAAGCAGAAGTTACAGTGAGCCAAGATTGTGCCATTGCACTTCAGCCTGGGCGACAGAGCAAAAGTCCACCTCAAAAATAAATAAATAAATAACATAACATAACATAACATAACATAAAATATAATTAAACTTACGTTTATAAGACTTCCCAAATGCATCGGTTTAAGACAATAGACATTTTCCTTTTTAATTCACTGAATAACTTTATGAAAAAGATCTATCTTCATTTGATAGATGGGGCAATGGATTTGTCCAAGAGCACACAAGAGGAAGAGCTCTGAGATCTCTCAGACTCTAAAGGCTGCATGCTCTCTTTCCATTCCATGATGGAAAAATGCTTTCCATAGAGTGGGCATGCCCAGATAAAGGACTAAGTGTTCCTGGCCAGAATAGGAACTCTGAAAATGAAATGTCTGCATGACTTTCCACGTATTTCCTTACTACAAAGTTCTTCCTTGGGCAGAGAGGAAAGAGAATATATTTCCCACATCCTCAGTTTTATTGAGGGCAGGGTAAGCTAGTGTTTAATATCGTAGTCCATGGAGTTGACATGGTAAATTGACACATTTGGGTTTAAATCTTGACTCTAGCCACTTGTCGGCAGTGGAAACCTAGACAAGAGATGAAACATTTCTGGCCCTTAGTTTTCTTACCTCTAAAATAGGGATAATAATGGTATGTATTTCAAAAGTTTATTGTGAAGATTAAATTAATTAATGCACTGAAAGCACATTGTTTAATATTTAGTAAGTAATCTATGCATATTTCCTGTTTTATGAGTGTTTTAGGAACTCACCTCTTGCTTTTCATTTCTGTCCATGATGGCACCCACAAACCATCACTCAGAGAAGGCTCAATTGAAAAATGGAAAAAGGTAGCCTTGTGGATATGGAGATTGGGAATGTTCTGTGTGGATAGTTGCGTTCTAGTCATATTTCCAAGTTTACTCTAAAGCCACAGATTTGGTTGTATGGAATTCAGAAGTTCTAATTAGAAATATGAAGAAGGATATGAACTTCCTTGTATATTTTTAAATTGATATACCAACTACATTTGGTAAAGGGAACAAATCTTAAGTTTAAAACTTAATGAACTTTACAGAGTGAACACATTTGTATAACCCCCATCAAGATAAAAATAGAGAACATTGTCAATAGTACAGAAATCATTCCTGCCTCCTTCAGCCCTTCCCACCTGTGCCAAAGATAACCATATTCTGTCTTCTGTTACCCTAGGCTAGTTTTGTCTTTCTGAATTTTACATGAAAGGAATCATAGAATTTGTGTTTTTTGCTCAACATCATGTTTTTGAAATTCATTTATACCATTGCATGGAGCAGTTGTTTCTGCTTTTCATTGCAGTATTGTATCCCATTGTGTGAATATATTACCACAATGTTATTTTCCACTGTTTGTGGACTTTTGGATCATTTCTCATTTTTGGTTATTCACCATAATACTGTTTTAAGCATTCTTGAATATTTCTTTTGCACAAATCTATACACATATGCATTTCTGTTGGAAATGTACTCAGGAGAGGAATTGCTGGGTCATAGGATTACGTATCTATTCAGTTTTAGCAGATAGTATCTAATAGTTTCTGAAGTAGTTGTACCAATTTGCTGGACCACCAGCAAAATAAGAGTGTTCTAGTTCTCTGCATACTCTCTAACACTGATCCATTCAATTGTTATTTTTTAAATTTTAGCCATTTTAATGGATATATAAATATTTTATCACTGTGGTTTTAATGAGCAGTTTTCCAATGCCACATCGCGTTGATCAACTTTTCGTGTGCTTATTTTTAGCTCAGTATCCTTTTTTTGTGTGAACGATCTATTTAAGTCTTTCACCTACTTACAAAAAATTGTATTGTCCTTTATTTTTGATGTAAAGTAGATTAAACAAACAAATTTAAATATAAGTTCTTTGTCAGATTTATTTATTGTAAATATATTCTCACAGCGTTTTCACTCACTCAGTGGTATCTTTGGATCTTAACTTTAGTAAAGTTCAGTTTATCACTATTTCCCTTTATGGTAGTTTTCCTTTGTCCTGTTTTATATGCTGGATAGTAAGAACTCATGAGACACATCTATGGCTACTGATTGGTGATAGAAATCAAAGGGGAAGGGATGAAAGCGTTTGATTAAACTGAAGAAAGGGAAGCCATACTTTCGAGGCCACGGGGGGAGAACATCACAAGGGTTAGAGAGGGGTCATGACTTGGGGTTAAGGAGTTTCCATTAGAACACAAAAACATCGAAGAGACTGTAGAGGTTTGACATAGGCAAGGATGTGATTATTATTTTGCAGAAGAGAGACGTTTTATAAGACTTTAACCTCAAGATAAAGTTTCCTGGATGGAGTCCAGAGTTATGGCTTGATTTTTCTTTTCCTTTTTATATTTGTGTCCAATATATGGCAAGGTGGTGCAGTGCTGATTCAAAGCTTCTGAAGTCTGAGAGGTTGCAGATGGTGTAAAACCAAACCTAAATTGCTTTCAGGATCCAATGAGTTAACTGGGCCCATATTTTTACGCATTATATGCTTAGTAAATGCCTCTTTCTTTCCTTGTACATAATTATATTAACTTAAGTAACAGCATGGGAGTGATTTGGAATTGTGCTTGGGGGAAAGACAGAATAAGTTGTGTGTGTGATTTTTTTTTTTTTTTGATGTTTCATTTTGTTTTCAAGAATAGATCTTGGTTTCTATTTTATTTTTTAAAAACATATAAATTAATTAGTTAAATTTTAATTTTAGTTAAATTTTAAATTTAATTGTAAATATGTCATTTAGGCACTTCTCACATAGGTTATTTTATTTAACATTTTTAATAAAGGACGTATTTTTTTTTTTTTTTTTTTTTTTTTTTTTTTTTTTTTTTTTTTTTTTTATTTTATTTTATTTTATTTTATTTTATTTTTTTTTTATTTTTTTTTAATTATAAAGGACGTATTTTTATCACTATTTTGCAAATGAAGAAGTGGAGGCAAAAAGGGATTAAATAACTTACCTTAGGACTCTTGGCTAGTAAAAGAGTTCAGATTTAAGCTCTTTTAATTTTGAAAGTCTCTGTCACAGTTTTAAATTTTAGGATTAAAACTTATTCACAATACTAAGTCTCATTTTAATGTACTTAATTTTTAGAGCACAATAGGAATGGATACCCAAAAGTTGAGCCCTTAAGCTAAAATAATGGGTTGCTGACATTATGAGAACTTTACTATTCAGCCTCTGGGCTTCATTTTATTTAATTGTAAAATGGGATAAATAATGCCTACCTTAGAAAGTTCTTCATTTGTTTATTCTTTCATTCATTTCATACATGTATGTATTCATTCAATAACCTACAATGAGTGAGTGAATTAATGATGTCTTTTCTCAGCTCAACTAGTGAACCGTCCAGTTACCACTTGGCAAAACTTACTCCATGATGCAACACTTAGTGACTGTTCTGTGGTCTAACATATTTAATGTCCTCCTTTCACTCGCAGTTTCCACCCCCAAACCGATTCAGTCGAGGGTCAGTCCTGGCCAGGTCACATTCAACATGCTTTCTCATATTTTCAGCTAACGTTTTTCCTATCCCCTTTACGATTATTACTTATCTTTAGCATTTCTCATTGTAGAAGAAACCTCAGATTTTATATAGGGAATCAGTCCTCTTCCAGTCTCGGTCTAGATCATTTGGGCAGAGAAAATTCCATCTTTCGATTCCAACCATAGTTACGTGTCCCAGTTCTAACCAATCAGAGAGACACATGATTTTGATTGCCCACAGTGATTGGCTCAGGGATGGACAAGTTACACAAGCTGCACCAATCAGAGGACATCCAAGGATTTATGAATTATTGGAAAAGTGGCTTTACTGTCCATCAGTTTTGCTAAGAAGGTAGCATGTAAGTTTGAAGCTGCTGGAATTTTGCTGACCCTAAATGAGAACCTGAGAACGCAGCCAAATGAACAGAGTGCTGAGGCAGGAGTTGGAGAGACAGGCAATGTTTTAAAGACATTTTTTGAGTCTCTAGGTCTGGTGGTTCCTGAAGCCATGCCCATTTATTGAACATACCAATTACAGGAGCTAATCATTGTTTCCTCCATTTTGAGAAAGATTTCCATTGCTTGAAACTGAAGGATTCCTGATAAATACATGGGCCCAGTGCTCTCACCTTCATGAACCCTGTGATGTCCCTATTTCCAGGTGTGTGTGTGTTCCCTTCACCATAACCTTTAGGAACTCAGTGTCTTCTGAAGTCGCTGGGCTATGCTTCCTGGTGTGGACGCCCGCTGGCTCTCTGGGTGAAGAAGCCCTGTCTAAATAATTATCAGCAAAGCATCTCTAGCTGGAATTGGTAATAGGTGTAGTTATAAAACTAGACTTAAGCAAGACAGACTCAAACTGTAACTTGACTTAGCCAAATGCAACTCCTTGCTCAATTGCCTGTTTAAGATTCATATAGCTGAAAACAAAAGCATCAACTGTTTGGCCTCATGTACAATCTGTTGTGCAATCTGTCCGCTAATGGTACTTTTTACCTTCTAATTGTCAACAGGATATTTAAAATGCAGTCAGAGTCTCAGATCATCTGTTCATTTATTCAATATCCACTATATGCCCACACATGGTATACTGGAGACACAATGGTGCCAAGACCTAGTGCCTGCCCATATGGGGCTCATATTCTTGTTATAGCCTCTTAATTTCATAGTCTCATGAAGCATTGTTATCTCTGTTTGTGTGAACGTGTGTGTGTGTGTATGTGTGTGTGTTTGCAATGTCAGAAATCTGTTGAGGCAGGGATTGGCAGATCTCTGTCTTAAATAATCATGGCCACTTTAAAGCTCCAGGATTCCAATGAAAGGCCTGTGAATAGATTATTAAGAATCCTCCTGCTGTTGCAATAGCTCTGTCTCTGGATTTCTGTTTCTACCTTTCATGGAAGAAGTATTGCCTAGTCCTTAAGAGGTCAGTTTCTCATAACAGACCAGCTGAGCTCAGCTCTCATATCCACTGCTGACTAGATATTGCTCAGTAAATTATCTAACCTCTATACATCTCAGTTTCTGCCTCTGCACAATAGGATAAAATTTTGGCTAATTTTGATGGTTATAATGATTAAGTGAGGTCCTGCATTTAAGCACTTAGCACTGTGCCTCATAGGCAGGCAGTCCCCAGTAAGTAACAGTGATTGCATTTTTTTTTAGTATTCTTATTTTACTGAAAAAACAAAGATGTCGTTCTACTTATGTTTTAAAATTCAGCTTAAATGCTCTCATTTTTAAGGGAGCTAGTTGCATTGTTTCTCATCTTTTGCTCTTACCTTTAATATAGTGGTTACTAATTTTTTTCCATAAGCTTTTCCATTTTGTTCATAAAAAGGCACAATGTCTTTGTTATGATCTTAATACTTAACAATCAATACTTAAAACGTGTATGGCTCATTCATTTTTAAATTTAATGGACAGATATTTAAGTGATTTACATTTGAAAGAATTCTTTGTTGTTGAACATAGACTGTAATGGGTCAAAGGCAGAAGGAGGCAACTAGTCAAACTATTGCATTGGTCTAGGAAGAAAAGATGGTGGCACCAGCTGGTGGTGGAAGTAGTAACCACTGTTAATACTCTGGACATACTCTCGAACTAGGGTCACAGATTTGGAAGTAGGAGAATAAGATTAATGATAAATAAGCATAAGAACAATAAGAAGTTAAAGTAAAAAGCCTTGTTCTATGATGACTAATTCAAGAAGTGAGTTTTGTTTGATGGTAAATAGATTTGACCTGTAGATGGCTCCATTTTCCTTAGCTAATAAGAAGCTAAGATTTTGTGTGTGTGTGTGTGTGTGTGTGTGTGTGTGTGTGTGTGTTCGTTCTAGAATATTTCTAGGTCTTTTTGGCTTTCCCAGGCTGATGTTATGGCTTCACTGTAAATTAATAAGAGGTTTTGACTTTTTTTGTTCAGATAAAATTATGTGCTTTGGCTCACATTTCTAACATAAATTCTTCATTTTTGAGCCGCTACTTAAGAAATTTGAGTCTGGTGAAAGCTGGGGTAGTTTGGTTAGTTTAATGGATCTCAGGGTGTTCATTCACTTTTTCCTTCCTTTATTGAATGAACAACTGCTGTGTTCCAGGAACAATGTTAGAGGCAATGAAGAATATTACTTTGAATAACAATGTATTTCCCATCCTTTGCGTATTATGATTTAATAAGAGCATGTTTTTAGAAAACATTTTTTAAATTTATGTATAAGGCACAATGCCTTAGCATTTTACATACACTCTCTCATTGAAATCTTCAAAATAACTCACGAGGTATGTGTTATCCACATTTTATAGATGCGGACACTGAGGAACTGAGCTGTTAAGTAAACAGTTCAAGTTCAACCTGGGATTTGTATTTTGGACACTAGTCCTTCTAATTTACTCGGCTCCAAGTCATTCTCTCTGAAGTTGCGTAGACCTGTGAAGTCCGAGTAGCAGAGAGAGACAACTTCTCTGATCAGTTCTCACAGAAGCCTGGCTCTCTTCCTCTGTCCTCCTCCTTTATTCCTTTTGCATTTACCTCAGCTGCTGCTGCTTTTGTAAAACTGCTTCAGAGAATGTGGTTTCCCCCATCCTTTTTTTCTGAGCTACTAGTGCACATACAGCAAATCCTCTTTCTTTGTGGTGAATGTGTATAACAAAACAATGGAGAATAGGACTAACTGAAACCTTGAATTGGCAGATGAGCTTCTATATAGTTTTGAGAAGTATCCTCTTAAAAGACAAAAGGTGGACTCAGCCTAGAGTGAGCTCTTTCTAAGGAACTAACTAACATCTTCAGGGTATCAAACTTAAAATCAGCTCGGGATAAGGTTCCTATCTAATCTTTTATGCTGCGTCTCAGTGAGTTTCTTACCCCACTCCTTCTCTCTCTACTTATCGTATTCTGACCTTCCGTGTAATTATAGTAGAGACTACTGATTGTCTATCAATATCAAGTCCTTCTTCTTAAGTGTTAGAATGCCCAAGCTTTAGCTCTATGCATGGCTACACAGGAACTCATTTTCCAGCTACTTTTGCAGCTTGGTGTTGCCGTGTGAATAAATTCTGTCCCATTGGATGGAAACAGAAAATATGTGTGCTATTTCTGTATTTTATAAAAAAACGAATGCATCATTGCTCCTCTTGCCCTTTCCCTTGTTTCTACCACTTGGGAAATGAGAAGGGGAGCAGTCACCTTTAGACCTAGAATTGAAAGATCCACACTGAAAATGTCGAATTTGCTCTTAAAATCTTGAACTGCTATGTAAGAGAGAAATAAATTTGTCTCTTGCTTAAGCATTGTATTTTGGGTCTTCTGCAATTGATTTTATTTTCTACAATTAATACAGAGTTTATCACTTCGAGTTGGACCACTGTCCTAACAGGTATGGAAAACACATGCCATTGTCTTAACATTTGGTTCTAAGGGGTAAGACACACACATTTTAGGGTTGAAAGCCAGAGATCCCTGTTATACTTGAATAAGACATTTGATAAACTCTCATCCAAAATACTTTAGAAAGGCAGACCATATCTAGCCATGCTTGTTGGAAAAAGTTACACTGTTGTGAGCTAGCTTCTTTTCTTTTTTTCTTCCTTTAGCAAAACCCTATCAGAGAATTGAAGTCAGGCCAGCTATTAAAGGTAGTGCTGATGAAACACTTTTTACAAAGGTGGGGTCTCAAGTCTGTATTGCCTCCCTCTCTCGTCATGTGTTATTATTGTTCAGAAAATGGGAGAGAACTCAGTGCCAAAGATCAGATTAACGGTGTTTTCTTCCTACATAAGCCCATTGTTTCAAATTATTGCAAGATAGATATAATTAAATTGAGAGAGGAAAAAAAAAAAAACAGGAGAAAACCTTTGACTGTGATTACTTACACAGGAACTAAGCTGAACGAAAGTAGGTCAAATGCCTACAAAGATTTTGAGGGAATATTACTACCAATGAAGCTGCAAGCATGGCCTGCAAAAGCCTGTGACTTTTTGATGAGTAAGCTCCCAAACATATGCAATCTGTGTGTGGGGTTGGAGCTCGCATAAATAGAAATCTTTATAATGCATAGAATTTGAAAATTATAAATCTAGTAAACAACGTACTAAATAAATTATTTTCTATCTTCTTACCCTGAGAAACGTACTGTATTTGTCAGGATTCTCCAGAGAAACAAACAATAGGATACAGGTATGTGTGTGTGTGTGTGTATATATATATATATATAGAGAGAGAGAGAGAGAGTTTTTTATGAGGAATTGGCTCACGTGATTATGGATACTGAGAACTCCCATGATCTGCTAACTATGAGCTGGAAGTCCAGGAAAGTCTGTGGTGTAGTTCCAGTCCAAAGACAAAGGCCTGAGAACCAGGGGAGTCAGTGGTGTAAGTTGCAGTGTGAATCAGAAAGCCTTAAAACCAGGAGCATTGATGGTTGAGGGGAACAGAAGATGAATGTTCCAGCTCAAGTACAGATAGCAAATCTGCCTTTTCATTCTATTTAAGTCCTCAGTGGGTTGGATAATGCCCACCTGTTTTGATGAAGATCTTCATTGCTCAGTTTACCAATGCAAATGCTGATTGCTTCTGGAAATACCCTCATAGACAAAGCCAGAAACGATGTTTTACCAACTGTCTGAGAGTCCCTTACATCAGTCGAGTGGACACATATACCTTTACAATGACTTTAATATCCAAGTTAAAATTTAGAATTCTGATACTCATTGGAGTTTCACTGCAGCAGTGCATGGGTGGCTACCTTGTGGTTCATGGCTCATTGCCCTTCTCTCTCATTCTTATTTCTATCCTGCATCAAAGGGTCTTGAAAGACATTTAGAGGTTTCTGCTCGTTATGCTTACTTCTAAGATCCACAGACAACTCCTGTGTATGGATGGGCTCATCCACCATCACAAACAGCTGACATGCTTAGCAAATTATCATTAATGGTACTTGTATCTGGGTACAGGCATATGGGTAATATATATCAGGGTAACCTATTACACTTGGGTTCTTCCTTCCTCTTTCCTTCATTTTATTTCTTTCTTGTTGTTACCACCATAGACATAAGTAGCACAAAATGCAATTATTCTCTAAGGAACTATACATTTACCATTCTGTATGACAATAATTTGTTCACATTTCTTTAAAACCCATGAGTTTTATAAAAAGAGGGCCAATGGGTATATTCATGCTTGAATTTTTCAGCAGGAATTGCCTTGCCTTCAAAGTACATTAGTGTGTCTTAGTTGAGAATACATGAATGACTGAATGAAGAAATGAATGATTGTATTTTTATAGCGTTTCAACTCTATGCAGTAAATTGAAAAGGTATCAAGGCTTCAAACAGTTCTCTTCTAAAGGAGACCACACTAACATTTGGATAGATGGATTAGAAGACTCAGAAATGTGTCACCTGTGCAAAGACATGAAAAATGGTCAGCCCTGTGTATATTTACAATTGACCAGAAATATTTCATTTTGATTCATTTCTAGGAAGAGCTCAGGTTTAGAGTGAGGACATGTTTTTATCAGCAACAGTTCACTCAGTATTGCCTAAATAAGCTTGCTAAAGCAATGACTAGAGTGTATGTTTAAAATTCCCCCAGTGTTTGGGCTAAAGAAATCATCTATATGTTAGTGTAATGATTTTCAGTGGTTACTCCAGAGGTTTGTAAGATAAGAGGGTAATATTGTAGGGTTTAGTAACACTGAGAGTTTTGTGTGTCCCCTTGTCATTTTATCTTTGTTCCCTTAGAAAAACTCAGGATGGTACAAAACATATCTTTATTTTTACATTTTCGACATTGCTTTCTTTATGCACATATACTGAAACCATCTGTCTAAATTGTGGCAAAATCTGCCAGTTCCAGATTGGCCTCATTAGTCATTTGAGAACACATAAACAGACGGATTATGGAAAAATAAATAAATCTTGGATGGATCATCCTGGTCTGGGAAGGTTTTTCTCATCAGCCTTGTTGCCAGAGATGAAAAGGAACAGGTTTACATCTTTAAAACACTTGGAGGAGTTCTTACTCTAGAAAATGGGTAAAAAACTCTCCCAGTGACCCACTTAATATTTTATCATATGGCTGAGTTGAAACAAAGGAAAAACTAGCATTTTAGGAAGCTGGCAAGGTCTTTCAGGGGTGAAATTCTACAAGTGTTATGCCAATAGAGAAGCACTTATCTAAGGAATGAGAAATAATTAGAGTGAAAGAAAATTAACTTTGGACACTATCTTAAAGGTAGTGTTTTTCTAAGCTAGTCATGAACTCACCCTGCCCCCTGCCGCCCCTAAATGTTTGTATTTGCTCCTAGCAGTAACCTCTTCCCTATGAATATCGGTAGTCTAGTTGTGGATTGAATCATAAGACATGTATCTACTGTGCAAGCAAATTTCTGGCACAGTAGGAAGTCTCCTCATTTATGTTTTCTTTGGAACTAACAGAGCCTAAAAGACTAATGAATATCATAGGAAAGATGTGCTAGTAAGTAGAAGGAAGACTGCTAACATGGCACAAAATGAGGTGAATTTTTTCCCCCATTTCCCAACAAAAACAGCAGCAAGAAACTCTCTACTACCAGCTTTTTGCCATGTCCTACATTGCATTATTTGAGTTCATTTTTTCAGTTCTCAAAGGCTGTATTAGGGTATATTCAATTGTGGTGTGTTTGAATCTCAGTGGTTTAATGCACTATGAGCTTATTTCTCATTCATGTCAAAGGCTAATGAAAATCAGATGGCTTTTCTTTTAAAAAAAAAAAAAAAAGCCTCAGGGACCCATGTTTCTCCTATTTTGCGATGGTGCCATTTTCAGCTCATACCATCACTGTTGCTGGCACAGTGGAAGACACAGCACAGAGTATTGCCCAGGGAGTTTAATGCTGTACCTGGAAGTGCCATGAATCCATGCGCTTGGACTCAACTTGCCTACAAAGAGACTCAAATGCTCTTCTGTTTCGTGTCCAGGAAGTGGATGTAGGATTGATGAGCATGTAGCTGGTTTCAGCTCCAGAGATAAAGTTGAGTTTATGGTAGATTGAAAAAAATGGCCACACTATTTTGCAGCTCTTTCCTTTAAGAGGTAACAACCATAACCCTACTTCTTCCACCTGGGCTAGCTTGGTGTTTTGCCTTCACCAATAGAATGCGACTGAAGTGACATTTGCTAGTTCCAGAGCCTAGTTTTCAAGAGGCCATGCAGCATATATTTTTGTCTTCTTGGAATTCTGTCCTAAGGCTGCCATTTAAGGAAGCTAATTCTAGTCTCCTGGATGATGGGAGGCCACATGGAGGAAAATCAAGTCACCCCAGCCAACAACAAGTGAAACTTCAAGCCCACTGACCCTTCTCCTGAAGGTAACTCAACTGCACGAGTGGGCCAGGTGAAGTGAGGAGAATTGCACAAAGAACAGAATTGTGATAAACAATAAATTGTTATTTTAAGTCACTGAGTTTGGGATTTCTTACATAGCAATACAAATGATACAAGTTTAAAAACTTTAAGACTAAAATGGGAGAGTCAACCTTTGTAGACCTGAAGCTGGTGGCTTTCAAAGGGGTGAGTTTGTTAGGGCTTTTTCATCCCTACTGCTAATCTGAGCAAGGCTTAGTAGGAATGTGGCGTTAGCTAGTATCCTAGAGGACGGAGGTGGCGGCGGCGGTGGTGCTGGTGATTGTGCTGGTGGGGTGTTAACAAGGGAAATAAAGAATTCCACATAGCAACTTACCAAACTCGCAAACTGCTTCTGGTTTATGGCTTGGAAATACGATTTATAAAAACCTAAGTAGTGAAGAGGGCATTTTTTGGCCTGGGAGACATTTTGGTTAAATGTCTTCTGGAAACTTTTATAACTTTGTCACAATGGAATATGTTCCTTTTTAACAAATAGCATTATTTCTTTTATATGTATTAATTATTTTTTCCATATTAAAAATATTTTTTATAGCTTTATGTATTGGAATATTTTACTTCAAAATTTATTTTGTTCTAACAAGACTATTAAGGACTAATTTCATGTGTTACAGCACTTTTCATTTGAATTATCCCATTTTTGGAATATGCCTAAGTGGTTTTAATTTCAATTCATTTTCTCTTTAATGAAAAATACTTAGATGTTTTAAAATTTATGACTATGTGTATATATTTTACTTTTGTTCACTTTTAGTTTTATTATATAGTGATTAGAAGATGTGGCTAGCGTAATTTCTGCCTTTTTGAAATTGTTAAAACCTTTTTGTGGCCTAATTCACATTTATTTTTTTTCTGACTATGTCTGAGTAAAAACAGATCTAGGCTTAGTTGAATAAAATACATATATGTATATATCTCCATTAAATCCAGCTTATTAATCTTATCTTCATGATTTCCTTCATAATTTATTCATTTATGTGAAACTAATGTTTACATTTCTTTATTTGACTATAGATATGAAACATTTTAAAATTACATTTTTAACATGTGTTTTAAATATTTAGATGCTTCATGACTAAGTATATATCAGTTCTTGAGTTATAGTGTCATCTTCAGGGATTAAAGCATTATAGTGAATTAAAAAAAAAATTCTCTGATTAACCTGAAGGTTTTTCATTTCTATTAATATTATCGTGTCTGTTTTTTTAAACCACTTTTTATTAGAACATTCTTTTCAATCTGTTTGCTTTCCATCTTTCCATGTCATACTGTTTGGAATGTCTTTTGTGGACAGCATATAACCACATGGTTTTCTCGTTCAGTTTTGTTCTTGGTGATTCAGTAAAAATCTGATATTGGACTTTATCTCTGTCCTTGGGTTTTGAAAGGCTGAAGAGCCAAATGGCCTCTTCGATACCATTTCTGGTGTTCCCGAAGTTTGTGCAATCACATGATTATGCAAAGCCGACCCTGAGAAAAGGATGTGAGTTATTTGTGAGGTGAGTCTATGAAACACTAGTTGGTGGGTGGGAAATGATACAAGAAAAGGAAGAAAGCCAGTAAAGGTATATTATTGAATCTGTTATTATGGTAACTAGATCTCAATTGCAGTATAGACCTCTGGTGGACAGAGTAGACCACACCTCAGAGTAACCCCAGCTGCAATGTGAGTAGCTGAGGTATTTGTCCACCAAAACCCATCAATTGTTGATGGAGGACTTTCTGAGAGTGTGGAGGGTATCTTAACATTTCAACCCTTATGGCCTACCTGGTGCATGAGTTGAATAGGCTCCTATGCTTGGAGGAAGCTTTCAGGGGAAGAGTCACAGGACTCCTATCAGAAAACTTTCTGTTGGCCTTCCCTGGAGCATGAGTGCTTATGGCATTTGGGTGATGGACCAACATTGACATTTGAATTTATTGTCAATATCTGAGTATTCTAAATATTAATAGCTGATTATTTAATGTTTTAGTGTCAAAAAACAAGCTATATGCAAAAAATCTTAAGAGCTCTACTTGCTGAAATGTTAAAAGCTCACTGAAATAAAATGTATATCATTAAAAAATTAAAATTGTGATTTTAAAGATTTAGAAGTATGTTGATTCTACGTTAAAAAAATTTAGAACTTTAAAATATTTTTAAAATATAAAAGTTTTCATTTAATATGAACATTGAGAGTATTTTGGCTAGAAAAATTGGTGAAATTTATTACTTTTGAATCAAAAATGTATATAAAATTTAAATTATAAAAACCAAATAATAGAGATTGTATCTTAATTTTAAACTTTGTAAAATTATTTTATTAGTGTTCTTAATGATAAACACTTAACCCCTGAGAACTTCACTTAAGTTTTAATTATTTAATTTGATATATGAATATTTTAAACAAAAAAAAATTTAGAAATTATTCATATGTAAAAATATAATATCAATTTAGCTGTCTCAAAATATTAAGAGTTGGAAAGCCTTCAAATTCATCTCTAAAGCATCTAAGATAGACATCTTGGGCCCAGGCTTCAAGACTTTCAAGGGCAAAGAAAAAAGTTTTTTATTTGTAAAAATTGTAACAGTCCATTGAAATATAAATGTACATTCATTATTATAAAATACAACCTGCAAGTATTGGAGAAAAGGGATTAGAAGAAAATACACCAAAATACATTTTGTTCATTCAAATCAAACTTTAAAAGAACAGGCTTTTCAAGAATACTTTTAAAAGAAAATTCCTGGCTGGGCACAGTGGCTCATGCCTGTAATGCCAGCATTTTGTGAGGCTGAGGCAGGAGGATCCCTTGATGCCAGGAGTTCGAGACCAGCTTGAGCTGTAACGTAGTAGACCTTGTCTCTGCCAAAAAAAAAAAAAAAAAGGTAGCTGGGCCTGATGTAGTCCTAGCTACTGGGGAGGCTGAGATGGGATGATAACATGAGCCCAGGAGTTCAAGATCATGGTGAACCATGATCATGCCATTGTGCTCCAGCCTGAGCAAAAGAAGAAAATTCCTTATTGTTTTGAGTCTAGGATGCCTTTATTTTGGTTGTGATGAGGCAAAAGAAAAGCTTAATAACTTTAACTTTTTGGCAATGTGTCATTTGCAGCGCTTTGTATCACGGAGCCAAATTGTTCTCCTATGGAAGGCACCGAAAAATAAGCTTTATTTTGTATTGCAAAGTGCAAGTCACCAATGACTGTGTACAAAACGAGCTAGCTGACAGGGCTGCAAAATCATTGTTCCTGCACCATAATGTCAAATCTGTAAAATTTGGCCCCACTTAACTTCTGCTATGAATATTCACACACATCCTGTTGTGTGTATGAAGGTTTCTGACAACAAGCATTTGTTCTCAGGTTACATGTTTGCAACTGATGTGACCTAGCTTTCACTTCTGGGTTGAAGGAATAACTGGAGTTACTCAGCTCCTTCCAGGAGTTATGGAACATGCAAGTTCTTGTTCTTGTCTTAACAGTTCTGGAGGCTCACAGTTCAAAATCAAGTTGTCAGCAGGATTGTCCCTCCTGAGGCCTTTCCCCTTGGCTTGCTGATGGGCACCTTCTCCCTGTCTTCACATAATCTTTCTTCTATGCAGGCTCCTCCCTGGTGTCTCTGTGTGTGTCCAAATTTCCTCTTCTCCTAAGGACACTAATCTGATTAGGTGGGGGTACCCTCTAATGGTCTCCATTTAATTTAATCACTTCTTTAAATGCCCTGTCTCCAAATACAGTCACACTCTGATGTACTGGGGGTTAAGGTTTTATCATATACATTTTGGGAGGACACATTCAGCCCACAACACTCTCCCTTGGAGGTGGCAGATGTCATGCCTGCTCAAATGCTTTGGTCAGAGCAAGTCACATGATAATGAATGGGGCTGTATAATCCTTTGAGAGGGGAGGGAGGAAATTCATTTGAGGAATAAAAGTGCCTTCTACTCAAGAACTGATATGTTTATACTTTTGCCACTCTGTCTTATGCAGTTTAATTAAGCATACACACCTATCAACACACCTACAAAGTTAACAGACAAAACAGCATAGAATTTTTGTAGTTTCTATATTCACCTTGGGATGTCCAGGGATGGGGACTGCAGAGTGGTTGTAGAGGGTCTCTGACTCCACATTTACACAGGTTTTTTGTACAGCACTTAAGTAACACATGGTTTAGCATATATATTTGTAATTATAAAATAACTCAAGAATGTAGGAAAATACAAGTACACAGAAAATAACATAAGACACCCTCTGGTGCCTGCTACTATCCAGATTTAACACTTTGCCATATTTAATCTAGATATCCCCTAATCTCCTGTATCTTAACCTATTTCTATATTTGATTAATCATGTATCTATTCACCTCTCCATGCCTCTACCCACACATCAATTTACCATTTTTGAAAACACACCCCAATGTAAGTTTGAGTCATCAATACATTAGCACTAAGCACTTCCGCATACAAATCCTGAAATAAATTCAATTTTGGTTTTTCATTCTGTATTCTTTTGACATAAGATTTAAATACAGTGAAGTGCACAAATCTTAAGCATGCTATTTGGTGAATTAAGATCAACATATAACATATAAAACTATCCCCGAAGCCCACCAAGTCATAACCATCATTCCAGAAAGCTCCTTTGTGTCCTTTCACAGCTAAGCCCAACCTTCAGTCACTCAAGAGATGATCATTTCTGAATTTTTTCATTACAGGTTTTTATTTTGCTGTTTTAGAACTTCATATGAATGGGATCATGTAGTATTTAATTCTGCCTGAGGCTCCTTTCACTCAGCATAACATTTCTAAGATTTAGCCAATTTATTCCATTTATCTGATAGTTCATTTCTTATTGTTGCAGAGTAGCACTTCATTGTTTGAATGTACTACAATTTATTTACCTGTTTCTTATTAATGGATACAGGCTATTTCCAGTTCTTGGAAATTATGAATAAATATGTTACGATTTTGGTAGACATATGCTTTCATTTCTCTTGGGTAAACATTTAGGAGTTAATACCTAAAGTCATAGAGGAAGTACATGTTAAGTTTTCAGAAAAACTGCTAGATATTTTTTCCAAATTGGCTGTATAATTTGACCCTCCCACCAACAATGTTTGAGAGTTCAGATTGTCTACGTCCTTGCCAGCATTAGTATTAGTCTTTTCACTTGGGGCCGTTCCGGAGGGTGTATAGCAGTTTCTAATTATTTTTAAAATTTTATTTCCCTGATGACGAATAATGTTGAATAGTTTCTCATGTGCTTATTGGACATTTGTACATCTTCTTTTGTAATTTATCTGTTCAAATATTTTGTTCATTGATACCTCTAATTTTAACACGGAAACTTATTTTTTTTTTACTGTACTCTAATGAATTGATGAGTTTTTATTTGTTTCTCCCCCAGTTTCTATTATCCATGATTTGGAAGCAATACATCCTGTCTTAAAATCACTAGGGGTTATACTATTGCAATGCTGGTTCTATAGTGTTTTCAGTCTATTAGTATAACAGTCTATTTCAATACAACTAAATACTGTTTTGTTGTTGTTACACCGTTTGTTTTATATTTTAAAATCTATATGCTTAATCATTTGTATCTTGAGATACAACTGAAAAGTTGTATAATGAATTAAAATTCTGTTTTATATTTTGTTTTATATTTTAAAATCTGTATGCTTAATCATTTGTATCTCGAGATGCAACTGGAAAGTTGTAGAGTGAATTAAAATTCAGAATCAAATCTATATCTGCCTATCCTTCTTTCTAAAGCACACTCCATTTAAATCTTTTCAGGAAATATTATTTATGTTTTAATTACCATTTCCATAAATCCCCTGAAGGTTTAGCATCTTTTCTTTTGTTAATTAGCCACTTATATTTTTCTCAAACATCTCTGATGAAGTGATCATGGAGTGGAAATACATAAAAGGAAATAAGAGGAGGTGATAGCAGGATTAGAGGATGATAGAAGGGGAGGGACAGTCCTTGGCCAAATTCTTAGTCCTTCCCCTAGAGCCTCATTGTTTTCACTAATTGAAAGCTAGATTTTCTTCACTCAACTCCCTTTTGTTTTTCTTCAAAGACCAAATCCATTATTTTAAAAAGAGAAGATTCTTTCTTCCCCTGGGATAATTTATTTTACATTAAAACATCTTTGACATAGTTTGGATGTTTGTACCCTCCAACTCTTACGTTGAAATGTGATTCCCAATGTTAGAGGAAGGACCTGGTGGGAGATGTTGGATCATGGGGATGGATCTTTCATGAATGGCTTAGCACCATCCCCTTGGTGATGAGTGAATACTCATTATGAGTTCACAGGAGATCTGGATGTTTGAAAGACTGTGATACCTACCATGTATTTCTCTGTCCCCTTCCCTTACCGTGTAATGTCTGCTCCCCCTTCACCTTCCACTATGATTGGAGACTTCCTGAGGCCTCGCCAGGAGCAGATACAACGCCATACTTCCTGTACAGCCTGCAGAATCATGAGCCAAATGAAACCTCTTTTCTTTATAAATTACCCAGCTTCAGGTATTTCTATATAGCAATGCAAAAACAGACCAATACAGTCTTCCCTAATCAACCTGCCTGGAATGACTAAGGGAAGGAGGATAGAATACCCTTAAATATCAACTGCGTTTGTCCTTTTTAAGGTGGAGCTATATCTGAAGGCAGAATTATGACCATATTGCATATATTTATGAATTATTTAAAATATTTATTAGTATTTAATACATTAGCATCAATACATTACAGTTCAATAATTCCGATGCATTTAATGTCTATCACCTTGTATGTGCATTCTGCAAAATAGGTATTGCCTAATGTGGAGGTATTTTTAGTTTATATAAATATGTTGTGAAATATGTGTGTTCTGCTTAGTTTTTCACAAGCACAATGATTTTAAGATCTGTTCATTGGATTATGACCTTTTACCAAATATCTATTCACCTTCCTAGTGCCAGGTAATCTGGTAGCCTCCAACTCCCTCCCATACACAACACTGTGGTACACATTCTCCGATGTTTCCATTACAGGTGACAATATCTTTGGGATATAGATCCAAGAGTGGAAATTCTGAGTCACAGAGTGAATGTCTATGTAATGTAACTGAATTATGCCAGATTTCGTCCAGAATGACTGTACTAGTCTTCAACTTACATCGTCATGGCTCAAGGAGACTTATAATCCGTTAGCATTAAATGGCTTTCTCATTTTGTTAGTGTACTGTGTCTGGCTATTGTCAAAAATTCATTGTTCTTGGGAGGGAGTTTCATGAACATAAAGCAAAAAGAAAATCACTGAAGAGAAAAAGCATGGCAAAGTGCCATAGTTTGTCTATTTGTCTTAGAAATATAATTTAGATGTTTGCTGATTGTCATAGGGACACAATACATTTATTTGAGTCAATAACTAAAGTGAGGCATTTCCTTGTAGAAAGTGAGTCTGGAATCAATAAATTGGTTAGACAATGAGGGCTGCCTTTGCCAGTTAGGTTATTAATGGATATTTTTCATAAGCTGAGTGAGTTCAATGGTAGCACACAGGTTTTGAGGAAAGTATATTTAAGCCACATGATGAGACAAAAGCATTTTATTAAAAATTAATATTGCCAGAAGTGTACTGAAAATAGCAATATTTTGAGTTTCTTAAACCTTTCTGAGGACATTGGGTTAAATGGGGTTCCGCTGTGTGAAAGACCAAGAGTCATTTAATGAGACTTGGTAATATCTTTCTGGTGTATTTCCCAGAAAATGAATAACTTTCATGACTGGATAACAAATCACCTTGCAGGTCAGATCCTTTCCAGTTTTTGACTTTCAACAAAATCAAAGGAAGAAATAACTAAGTTTTCAGTTGAGAAACTAATGAAAATAATTTTAAGTGGTAAATGATAAATCACTATATCAATTTTGGCATTTAACTTGGAGGAAATTCAAAAAAAGGAGATGATATTGCTATAGAAAATTTGTCCCATCTCATTCTATTTATTGTGTTATCTGAGAATTTACATCTATAAAAATGAGAAACAGGAGTAGATGTGAGACTCAAAATAATCTTATTCTAGTATTAAGTCATACTCAGCCCTTATGAGCTAACTGCAAAAACAAATAAAAACTCAGCTCATTAACAGACAAACTTCCACAAATTTTTTGTTTGATGAGTTTGAAAAATGTTAACATACTTGTTTTTTTAAATTGTGGACTAGTGCCTTTATGATACATTCCAGAAGAAATTTCTTACTACTTAAAACCTAAAATTATTGTTTTATATTTTTATAAATATTTTTGCTATAGAAAAAATATGGTAAGATGATCTTTTAAATATAAAAATATGTTATACCAGCATACTGTGTGTGTGTGTGTGTGTGTATTGGTCGGGGGGATGGAAAATAAGTTCAAGGAGAAAAAGAAATGAGATAAAATTCCTGTTAAGGAAGATCTTGTTTATATATTTAAAAAAAAAAAATTGATGGCAAGTATGTATCCCTATGGTATTTAGATTTACTGGACATATTTAAAAGAGTGATTAATCATATTATTTTAAAATATCAAAATTTATAATGCACCAAAAGTCACATACAATATACCTATTTAAGCTTTTGATTTAAAAAAATTGAGACATCAACCTAAATACATGTGTTTTAGGGAGCATGTAGGTAAAACATTTTGAAGACCACCAACCTAATTCACACAGGCAGTAGAAAGCAGAGGAGGCCTTTGAAGCCAGGTGTTTTGATTTCAGGTTCCCCTGAAGGGAAAATCACAGGGCGGCAGGATGCATCTTAGTTTCAGTTATTTTTCTTCACCAACCAATTCAGAACTTGAAAACAGGCAAGGATAGAATCAACACGCCCAGAGAACTGGGGAAAGACTGTCAGCGTCACAAATTGTACGCATGCTTCTGCCTGGCGCAGTGCCAGTCACATAATATGTGTTAATAAAAGTTTGTTGAATGAATAAAGATCACATGCCTCATTGGTTAATAAAGTTTCCTTAACAAAGTAATTCAACTTATGATTGTGTTATGATCTAGGATCAATTTTGAGATTACTACAATATTTGTATTATAAATTTCAATGATGAGAAAAAAAAGCTTAACAAAAATCCCCAAAATTTTCTTTGCCAGACTGACACCTGTTCTTAAACTCAATCTGATTCAGAATTGCTGTTTGAAATGTTAGTGACTAATATGAAATTACCAAATGTAAGCCATATCCACATTAAATTCAGAACTGGGTCAACTCAATCCTTAAACAGTAAGACAGCAGCTTCTACCTTTACCTAATTTAATAGATAAGAGGGCTCTAAAATCAACTTTTGTTTGTGGTATATAAAAATGGTATAGAAGTGACTGAAATCAGTGAATAGACTCAATATAATTTAAACCATATGTCTGTGCTTTTACTCTTCTGCTTCACTGCCTTTTCTGCCTCCTCCTTTTCTTTTGATAAAGCGAACATACTGGGTTCAATTTTAGTGATTTTAATTTTTCAGAACCATCTTTGGGATTAGGAAGGTTTGAGATGGAAATGGATTTACTGTGATGATACTGAAGCTTAAGCTTTAGGACGCCTCACTTACAAGTGGGTCTTTCCAACATCCTGGGAGGATCATGTTCACAGGGTTATGTGTCTTCATAAAACTTGAAAAAGTAAGATATATTTAAAGTTTGGATTTAATGAGCTATATTTATGTGGTTTCTAGTTTCTTCCATGTACTGTTAAATTATTGCTAGCCATATCTATAAAAATGGTTTTCAGGAATATTTTTACCAACCATCTTTCTGACTCAACCAAGGTCATGTCACAGAGGTGCCAGAAATCCTGCTGCATCATGAATGGGTCGATGGCATTTGGCATTAGAAGTATGAGATTTTTGCACATGTTAGTGGAAAAGAAACAAAATTGCAAATATATGGAGGCAGGAGTTTGTTTATAGAGAATTCTACTGAATCTTACAGCTTATATAGAAAGACAGAGTAGAGATTTTCCATAAATTTGGCAAGATATTAAATGTTTACGTGAAATTACCAGTAATAGGTTGTGAAACTAAAAGGAACATTTCTAATCTATAAACAATACAAAACAAATTTTGATCAACCATACTAAAGGAGAGGCCAATTTTTTTTCTCTTCTCTCTGTAGACAATGTTATGAAATTATTGTCAAGAGAAGAAGCAATCAAGAGTGTGCAGCCAAAATATACAGGCAGGCGGGGCCCTGTGGCTCACAGCTGTACTCCCAGCACTTTGGGAGGCCGAGGTTAGTGGATCATCTGAGGTCAGGAGTTTGAGACCAGCCTGGTCAACATGATAAACCCTGTCTCTATTAAAAATACAAAGATTAGCCGGGTGTGGTGGCAGGTGTCTGTAATCCCAGTTACTTAGTAGGCTGAGGCAGAAGAATCGTTTGAACCTGGGAGGTGGAGGTTGCAGTGAGCTGAGACTGTGCCACTACATTCCAGCATGGGTGACAGAGTGAGTCAGTCTCTCTCCCCGCCCCTCTCTCTCTCTCCCCCCCTCCATATATATGTATGCAAATAAATATAGAGATGTGCCAGGCAGCTAATTAACATAAATGCTATTTTAATTTTCCCTATTTTCAGGTCTGTGGTATTTGTCAACCTTTTAAAATTAGTAATTTGATATACTTACTAATTTCTTACTGTAAATATTTTTTTAAATATCCAATTCGGGCTCATAATTTTGAATTCATTTTCCTTATAAAGGGTTTCCAAAATGTATGTACTTCAGGCCTCATAAAACCTAGCTTTACCCGTGGTGCAACCATGTTATTCTGTAGATGAGAAAAAGGCTGAGAGGTAATTTCTTACTTCTTGGAATCATATGTTAAAGGCAGGATTGTAGCAGCAATCCAGGTCCCTGGACAGTGAATCAAGCCTCTTTCCATTAATCTATGGATAGAATGATTTAAGTTTTCTGGGTATATGATTCTACACCTAGAATTTTAGCTGAAAAATAGAAGTGTGATGCTGAACTCTTAAGTCTCAAAGCCTACTACAGATAGGGAGATTATGGAAAAAAGATTTAAGCAGTTGTGTGTGGATTTTGTTGAGAAAAATAAGTGTATGTTGCAAAGTAGCTGGAAAAAGAGGAATCCCCTTTAGGGTTATACCAATTCTTACCAGCTGAAATGTTCTAGCAATCTTGGCATCACACTCTGAAATTAAGAAATGAAAATCCAAATGAAGTTCAACAGTGTTGTTGAGTAAAGCAGGAAAGAACTAGACAATAATCTTTTATTACTGATTAAAACGACATGGCCTGTACTTACATTCCTTAGGGTTCAGTTGTCTCTGAAGAATACACAGCAGAAACCAGAGGATGTATCTGAGCTTGGAGAGAGAGAGGGAATTTCATTCATTCATGTCCATCATTGCAATCTCACCACAAATGTGGTCTAAGGAATCCATTTTAATTATGTTTTGTAACTTTCTCTGAAGAACTAAAACGAATGTGTATTTGGGGAGTTCCAATTACTGACCTTGTGTGGAGGGCAAATAAAATAGTGATTTTGTCTTCTAGTAAGACAGAAACTGTAAATCTGAAAACCAAATAAATCAGACTTTCTCGGCCGGGCGCGGTGGCTCAAGCCTGTAATCCCAGCACTTTGGGAGGCTGAGACGGGCGGATCACAAGGTCAGGAGATCGAGACCATCCTGGCTAACACGGTGAAACCCCGTCTCTACTAAAAAATACAAAAAAAAAAAAACTAGCCGGGCGAGGTGGCGGGCGCCTGTGGTCCCAGCTACTCCGGAGGCTGAGGCAGGAGAATGGCGTAAACCCAGGAGGCGGAGCTTGCAGTGAGCTGAGATCCGGCCACTGCACTCCAGCCTGGGCGACAGAGCCAGACTCAGTCTCAAAAAAAAAAAAAAAAAAAAATCAGACTTTCTCATACTGATGAGGACTAACTGGACCATAATACAATTTAAACTCATAAGCAGCAGTGATTTACTAAAAAAGCTTACAGCAGCTGTCCCAAGGATATTGGGCTTCGCGCCACTGCACTCCAGCCTGGGAGACACAGTGAGACTCCGTCTCCAAAAAAAAAAAAAAAAAAAAAAAGACTTGTTCTCCAGGTTAAGCAAAGTCTTTATGGCAAATGTACTATACGACCTTCTCAAATTTCAAAGGCCAACTGAAAGTACATTTAAACACTAGGTCAGCCATAGCACCTGATAGAGGCAAAACTGTCTAAACTGTGTCTTTGAACTCGGGGAGGAAAAATGGGTATTCACTCTGTTGCTTTTGGTTTAAAGGCAACTGGGCTTTCCAAGTATCTGTTCTGAGAAGTTGCTACATCCATCTTCGGGCCATATCTATGTCTTGGGTGTTCTCTAAATACTGAGAGGTCTCCTTGCCCATCTTCAGTTCGAGGTTTTGTGGGAGTTCGTGCCTAGGACATCAGTGAAAAGGAGAATAAGGCAAATCCTAGTACAGTTGATTAAAAACTCTACATGGATAGTCTCAGTATGGAGTGGAGGCTGCAAGCTGGCTGCCTATGGGAGAACCTAGACGGCAGGAGTATTGCTTGGCTTGAATATCATATTTAAGAAAAATTTGAACCAATATTTAAAAATCCTGAATTTGACATGAAAAAACATGGATTATTATTATTATTATTATTATTTTTTTCCCCAGATGGAGTCTCTTGTCACCCAGGCTGGAGTGCAATCGCATGATCTCATTTCACTACAACCTCCGCCTCCTGGCTTCAAACAATTCTCCTGTCTCAACCGCCCGAGTAGCTGGGACTACAAGTGCACGCCACCACGCCTGTCTAATTTTTGTAGTTTTAGTAGAGATGGGGTTTCACCATATTGGTCAGGCTGGTCTTGAACTCTTGACCTCAGGTGATCCACCCACTTCGGTCTCCCAAAGTGCTGGGGTTACAGGTGTGAGCCACCATGCCCGGCCCTGGGTCTCATTCTTGCAGGGATACCATGGGTGGTTGCTGGTTGCTTAGTGAATGGGTAGACTAGGCACACACACCCTCATATACCCTGGCTCCTCAGAAAGGCAGTTAGTTGGTAATTCAGGATCAGACTTGAAAGAGCCTTACTAGGACAAATGCCCTGAAGGGAAGGAGAGCGGGAGCTGGGGGCAACTGTGAGGAGGAATCTAAGGCAGCCATGCAGTTGTAAGAAAACTCAGCAAGGTGAAAGGGAAGTCCTAGAGGGAGTGGTTTGCCCCAGACCCAGGACCTCCAAGAATGGGCCTGCCTTCATGTTCCTGCTGCTCGACTAAGACTGGAAGCAGCCTGTGCAAGTTCTCTGAAGGGCTTCAGAGCTTTGCTGCTGGGGCGGTTAACTCACTGGCTCCTCTCCATTGGGGATCTGAAGGGAAGTTCTCATAGCCCCCATGCCTTCATTTCTTCCAGTCTTTCCTCTACTTATTATTTGCAAGGAAAGTTTGATCAGCATTCTGGAAGTTTAATTTTCTCATGCCCAGCTGTTTCCTTATTTCTCAGGCTATTGCTGGTATGGCATTTTCTTCTTTTGTTTCAAGGCCGAGGATTTTAAGGCCACTTTAAGCATGGTATTTTGTCTTTTAAGCTATGAAAAATAAGAACAGGAACAATAAAGCAAAAAAGAAACAAAAAAATAAAAACTAGACCAGGAGCGGTGGCTCGTGCCTGTAATCCCAGCACTTTGGGAAACTGAGGTGGGCGGATCACCTGAGGTCGGGAGTTCGAGACCAACCTGACCAACATGGAGAAACCTTGTCTCTACTAAAAATACAAAATTAGCCAGGTGTGGTGGCGCATGCCTGTAATCCCAGCCACTTGGGAGGCTGAGGCAGGAGAATTGCTTGAACCCAGGAGATAGAGGTTGCATTGAGCTGAGATTGTGCCATTGCACTCCAGCCTGGGCAACAGGAGCGAAACCCCATCTCAAAAAAAAAAAATAAATAAAAAACAACTAGACATTATATTGCAGTGGAAAGTAATATTATTATGGTAATTGACAGATTTAGACCCATTCATCTCTCTATTCAACAAATATCAAATATCTAACATGTATCAGGCACACAGAACACACATGTGGGTTCTCAAGTGACCCTTGGTATACTTCTACCCCATTGGTTTGGAAAATTACCAATGTCATGGACCTTTGAATAAGTCGTAGTGTTTCTTTTTCAAATATGTCAGTACCTAAGTAAGTTAGCTACCAAAATGTTTTCCATACACTTAGACATCTTCCTGTTTCTTTTTTCCTCTCAGCTGAGAGGCACCTGAAGCCTGACTCCAGTGTGCTGCACTTTTATGTTGGGGCACTTCCTTGGCTCTTGATGCCAGGCAATTTTATTTCCCTTATTTTGGAGGGAGCAGTTTCCCTCATCATACCACTGTATCTTACATTATCTACCCTCTTCCCTTAGGTATTGGCTTCTAAATCTTCCCACGTTATAGGAAATAATTGGCAGGTGGTAGGAGCCAGGCTGGGCTCAGGTGTGTTTAGATGGTACCGGGGTCCCTGGACCATCTTGGTATTTAAGGTTGAATTGTGGCATTAACAATCCACATGGCACCAGCATTATGACAGACAGAGAAGGATGTTATGACTTTGCTCCCGAAACCAAAAGAGAAAAAGACAACATTCACAACTTGCAAGTCACCTGGAATGTTCTAATATCACTTCAAAGTATGAACATTGTATCATTCTTATGGGAGGGGGGCGAGGGATAAAAGACAACATTTGTGGTGTGGTGTATACTGCTCAGGTGATGGGTACACCAGGATCTCACAAATCACCACTAAAGAACTTATTCATGTAACCAAGTAGCACCCCTGTACCCCAATAGCTTATGGAAAAATCTGAAAACAGTGTAAATAGAATTCAATTTCAAAATATATATTTTTAAGCCCAGAAAATAATTTTAAAAATCCTTCCTTCAAGCCAGAGCCCACTTGTGTCTGGCAACTTGCCAGCTTGCCATCAGTGTGCAGCTGCTCTGTCTTCTACCTGCATTCCACTGACAAGTCTGTCTAAATAAGAACAATGGGGAAAAGAGGAGGAGAAAAGGAAAGAGAATTAAATCTTGAATCGATGCTGTCAGAATGTAACCGCCCAACAGGTTCACCTTGCCCGCTGCCTAAACAGGGCTGATTTATCAAGACAGGGGAATTGCAATATGGAAAGAGTAATTCATGCAGAGCCAGGTGAAGTTTTGGTATTACTCAAATCAGTCTCCCAGAAAACTGAGCGATTGGGGTTTTTAATGATAATTTGGCGGGTAGGGGCATGGGAAGTGGGAAGTGATGATTTCTTGGGTGGGGGATGAAATCACAGGGGGTCAAAGTGAGTTTTTCTTCGTGTCTTTTGTTCCTGGGTGGGATTGCAGAACTAATTGAGCCAGATTACTTGTCTGGGTGGGGTCAGCTGGTGCACTGGGATGCAGGGTCTGCAAAATATCTCAAGCACTGATCTTAGCTTTTACAGCAGCACTGTTATTCCCAGGAGCGGTTTGTTCAGAGTCTTGCAGCCGGAGGCTGCATGGCTCCTAAACATAATTTCTAAAGTTGTAGCTAATTTGTTAGTCCTACAAAGGCAGACTGATCCCAGGGAAGAAAGGTTTATTATGGGAAAGGATTATTGTCATTTTTTTTTTTTTCAAAGTTGAAGTACAAACTAAATTTCTTCCCAAGGTCGAAATTTCAGGAAGAAATTTCAGCCTACACCCAGAAACGATAGCTTGGAGGTTAGAAGCAAGATGGAGTCAGTTAGGTCAGATCTCTTTTACTGTCACAATTTCTTGTTATAATTTTTGCAAAGGTGGTTTCAAGAACATGACCTTGCCTTCTCTGGCCTTGTGAACATGTGGGTGGCACTCTCTCCCTCTCTCTTTCTTGCTCTCTCTCTCTGTGCTTTTGTAAACTTTTCTGTATCACTTCTGAAGGCTTCTGACTGCAGCTTCTCCATCCTGAAGGCTGTATTCCTTGGAGGGTTGCTTCCTTTCATTCCCTGATTCTTCAGGAGATCTTGCCACAGTCACTTTCACTTTTGCAAATACAATACTCCTAGGAGACTCTCCTGTGCAGAACTTTTTTTTTTTCTTAAAAAAGGCTTCCGGTCAGCTTTCTTTCTCTCAAGGCCCACAAAGCAGCTCCCTGGAAAGCATGCATCATCTTTATAGCACCTCTTTAGAGGGAAGTGTGATTGCTTTCTAAATGCACCTGACCAAAGCTCAGCTGGCAATACAGCTTGCCCACCCACTATCCTTCCCTCCAAGCTTCCAAGCAAGGGTCAGATCTCAGCCTCCCATCCCTACCAAACACTCGTAGACTTACCTGAAGCTCTACAGGGAGACCTAGCAAGGGTTCTCAGGTTTGGCCAAATGTGAAATGGTGGCACCCACATAATTCAGAGCTGGCAGCTACTCTCTTCAAACTCACTCTCTCTTCACTCTCTTGACCTTTTATATACTCAAAGTGGGCCAAGTATCACTGGTTCAGGGGCCAAAGTTTGAAAAGCCAGCCTAGAACACTTATGTTGGAAGTTTCCATTTTGCTCTGGTCCTTTGAATGTTGTATCTGTTTATCTTGCTCTCTCCATTGATACTTCACTGATTTTATTCTGTTAAATGCTACATATATGTTAACAATCTCTTCTCTGTTTTCTCATCTGTAATTTGGGGATAATAACAGTTGCCTTGTGAGGAAGAGATACATAATACATGTGAAGCACCATGCACAACATCTAGCACACAGGAGGGGTTTCAAAAAAGTTAATTTCCTCCTCCCATTCCTCTACCCTCCCCCACTTAAATAAAAAGGCATTGTGTTTTGTTATACCGAAGAGAGATCTGGGGCCAGAGTCATTTTACAAAAAAAGTGAAGATTGGTCTTTGACTCAATTCATGACATCTTTCCAACAGATTCATTTTTTAGACAAATATTTATTGTGCAGCTATAGTGTCAGCCATAGTGGTAGGTGATGGGGAAACACAATGACCAAGGCAAGCCCCGTTCTTAGAGCAGGTAGAACTCCTGTCTAGGAGGACAGATAGCAGGATGGCTGATGGGAGTGTTTATGCTCATGTGTTTCTGAAGCTTTTTGTCTTAGTGATATAACAGGTCTGAATAAAATGCAGGGCCCACGAAAACCTCAGATTTAGAGGACAACTCTGAGGAGGTTGAACAAGTGAGCACAGACCATCCATATTCCCAGCCAACGTTCATTAAAAGTAATGGCCAAAACCACAATGACTGTGGCACCAACTTAATACATCCTCCACTGTAGAATGCTAACAGGCTGCTGACTCACCTAGTAGGCCAGAGAGACTCCCCAGAGGGTTTGAGGATGGAGACAAAAGATTAGGTCAGCATAGCTCTTGGTTGTCACTTGGCGAATCCTGAATAGATGATTGGAGGTAACTGATTGATCAGCCTTCTCTTTTAATTTCACTGTTTGCTTTGCACATTGTTCAAAAAAAGGAATTTGGGAGAAAGAAGGCTTTTGATTAAAAAGTTCAGTGTGATTACAGGCAATTGACACATAGAAACATGACCTTAATGTTCTTGTCATCATGATTGCCAATTTGAGTGGGTGAGAGGCAGTCTAGCCCAGTGGTCGCAGACTTACATAACTGCATTTGCATCCTTGATAATGTAGATGGACAACCCTGCAATGTTGTGTAGACCAGTTCTCTTCTCTGGGCCTTGATTTCTTCATGTATAAACTGAAGAAGTTGGATGAGATGATCTGTAAAATCCCTTTTAACAATACATTTTATGGCTCCTTAACTTTATTCTTCAATAGTAAATGTAAAGAAACAAGTTTCTTTTACCTGTATCCCAAATACCAAAATTACCTAATATCTTTGTAGATAGCTGAGAATATGATGACAAGATTAGGGCTATTTACTCCATGTAACTTTTCTAAGTGTCAGGTTTCTGCGTTCATGAATTGATAACAATTATATCTGGATTTACTACCTAGTTAGCTCTTCTTTTCAGATAATATAATGATTTTAAAATGTGACCCTTTCTGAATGATATAATGTGTAAGAAACTCTAGGGCAGAGAAGTTGTAAACAGCAGAGATGCTTTAGATACTCACCTCATCTTTAAGTACAGAGATTACCTTTTTTTTTGTAATTGAAAAAAATTACAAGAAATGCAGTGTTCCTTAGTAATTATCAGCAAAATGCAACAAAAATTCCTGCAAAGAAATGAAGATTTGAGCATAATGAACTGTTGGTTGTTATTTCTACTGAATCACTGTTCTGTTTTGTTACATGAATAGATACAACATTACCCACTTGGTGGTCAGTTATAGCAGAATCCTATTTTATGCAGACTGGAAAAATTAATATTCATGTATAATTATGAAGAACAGTTGGAAGTTTTTCCCCATTTCTATTATATCTGGGTCTGTTTTTATAGTAACTAATAAAGGATGAATATAATTACGAAAATTAATCTCTTAGGACCTAACAATGAATGAAGCACCTGAATTGCTACTTGTTATTTTTTTGTAACTATAAGCATAGAAAGATTCTGTTTTACTGTAGGGAAAGCAGTAATTATTCTGTTTTGCAGAAGTATGCACTCTCATGTTCAAGAATAGGAAAAAAAAGATGGAACAGCTGTTTCATTAAATTACCATCTTCTTCATCCTTTCCTATATTAATCCTCACTCTTTCAATATCTCTTTTTATTCTCCAAATGCTTATAATCTTTTTATTTGAATGTTCCCCTATGTTACATTTTGATTTGGCCAAGCAGATGAATTACAAATGAAGTTCATGAAAAAGTCTATTGCCCCTAAGGGATATTACTTTCTTTCAGACTGAGATACACCATTAATATCTTCTTTTTCCTCCTATGGAAAAAGAAGTTTCTGAGACCTTACTGCTGCTTCTCCATTGCATTTGATTTTAGTATAAAGAACAATGGCTTGCATTATAAGACTGTGAAGACTTCTCCAACTTGTTCTTGGTTCTGGACATTTGGTTTCTCTGTTTAATTTCAGGGAGGTTTAATATTTCAGCACTACGGAAATCAAGGGCTTGTAAGCTGATTGATTTGGAAAGGATAGAGTTCAAAATGTACTGAGGATATGTATATCCTCGCTTGACTGGGAAGCCCAAAGCTGAAGACTTTGTTTAAAAAAAGGGTTAATAAAAGGGAACAATGACCATGCCTATATATCAGTCAAATTGTTAGCCAATTAGTTAGCGCCTTGAGTGAAGCCAGATGATTGGCTAACTAAAACAAATTAGGTATGTTTGACATCAGAAAAACAAAGTTTGGCTTGGGAATGTGAGGAGGCAGTTGAAGATCATTATACTTATAGAATAACCAAAGCAACCGATTTTCATTTTCTTTTCTTGCAAGGTAGGGGGAAATTGATGAGGCATTAATTAATTTTCAATTCAATAAAGTTTAACAAATTTTTATTGAATACTTATATTGAATATCTGTATTTTATTGAATACCATATTGAATACCTTTTATTGAATACCTATTGTGTTCTAATTCCTTTGCTAATCACTAGAGTTGAGTAATGTTTACACCAAATAAACAATATATATTTTAGTTTCAAACAAATTAATTTTGTTTGAAGAGGTCAAGGGAAGTTGTTACTTAGAGCAAAGATGTCAAGTATGTAATCACACTATTACCCACTTTATTCCACCCAGACTCATATGTCTGTCCCTGCATGATTCAAATTCACTGAGCAACTAGAATCCATTATGTCATTATTTCCTCCCAGTTGAAATAAGTGCTGGTCTGAGCATAGTTTTGCCCGTCAGCCTGTATGAGGTGACATTGTGTAGGAGAGTTTATTATTTTAGGATGATGCAAATAGTTAAATCCATAATCAAACATTGATGGAACCACACTTAAGGAGAAAGCTGGACACTGCTCCTTTCCTGTTTCCAAATGTTCAAGGCCATTTAATTGTCTACAGTCTAAACATGCACAGCAAAAGAGTCCTTTCTCCTTTGAAGGCATCACAATAATCTAATCTTTCCAAAGCACATTTTTTATTCATTTTTTATAAACTTCTCTCTCACACTGAAAACAAAATTTGTTGCGGCTGTTGTGGCTTAGTCAGAGAAAAGCATTTAAGGAAATGCATATCCTGTTTAATATAATCTGTTCTCTATTCAGAGCCATTCTATTTTATTGTGCACACTCTTGGAGTATAATAGAGACAAAGATATTACTCTTGCTCTGGATTTACAGATGTTCAATCATGACTCCTACTTGACAGAAGTTTACAATTAAAATGTAATGTGGATGTGGAGATCTGCAAACACATACAACAATACAAGCAAAGAGAAATAGACACTCTTAGAGAGGTACACAGTGCTTTAGGAGTGATGAATTTCCTCAGAGTGATCAGAGAAACCTTCCTACTGAGTAGTATTTGAGTTTCCTTTGAAGGGTGACAATTTCTTTTTAATTCTCCAATTTTTCGTATGTGCAGGTGTGAGAAGCACTGACCAGGTGGGAGACGTTTCTGTGGGTGGGCTGAACAAACATTTGTGGTATAAGATGCCATTGAGGACATTTTTAAGAGGTCAAGTCTCCTGTGGCTGAAGTTCAGGAAGCATGAGACGATTTTGTTGAGGAGGGGCTAGAAAAGTACATCGGGAATATATTGTGGTAGATTTTTCCTATAGTCCATGGGTAGTTCTTGAATTGCATAGGAAAAGGATATGTCCTGGCAGCAACGTGAGTGTTGAATCCATTTGTTAAGCAATTTGAGGCAGGGAAAGTCATTGCATTAGTGCTTGGAAGTGGTGATAAGGGCTTAAGATTAGAGAGATTGAATGCAAGTTAAGAAAAGAGATGTGGGAACCAAGAAACTATAAGTATGTGTAGCAGCGCCTTCCAGAAATAGTCAAGAAATTTAAGGCTATTCAATTTTGTGATGAAGTTCCTCTCCTTGGATTTGTAACTGACGGTGGTGGAGAGTGTTATGTTCCAGGAAACTTTGATTTACATTGGGAATATGAATCGTTCTAAACTTGTGTACAAATTGTAGCCAAATACGGTATTTTTCTGTTCACATATATGTTTGTTTGGATACCTACTTTTAAACAACAGAGTTCTCTATGGCTTGCTTTTAAAAAAAAAAAAAAAACCAAACAACTGATTTATTAAAGCCCATTTGGAAGGTACAGAGAGATGGACTCTGAAGCTTTGAAACCAGGCACAGTGTAGGACCGCATGGGAGGATCTGCTCCTTAGCTCCTTACACTCAGGACAGAATGCAGAGCATCCTACTAACTACCATTTCTGAAGAACCAGATGTTTCTGTTCCAAGGATGATACAGATCAGGTTTCCTGAATGAAGCTTTATAGATCATTGCTCCATTTGAAATTCAAGTCTTATGTGGTTGCGTCTGATTTGCAGGACTTAAGCCACATGTCTGCATCTGCACTGAAAGGATACGTTCTGCATTCTATCCCAGAGAAGCAGGATTCATAACGTGGAAAATGATTAAAATATAAGGAGGCTGTTCAAAATACATAATGCTATTACATATTAGTAATACACAAATGAAATACATTATCTATTAGTAATTTACAAGTAAAAGATACCTACTACACACACTAGAATTCATCATTATTAGGCAATATTCTTTTTCACTTTGAGAAAAATTGAAATGGCTCTTCTATGAATATTTTATTAAATGCAATACCTCTCATACATATTATTAATCAATTTGTTAGGCTGGGTTGTGATAAAAATGATCCTAGCACATCCGTGACTTCAAACACCCAAGTTTTCTTTTTTACTTAAGTTACATCATCATCTTTGTGGTCATCTGCAATTCTCTTACTGTTGGCTTCTGGATGGCTGAAATTGTGTTTCACAAGTTTTCCTATTGTTTGATTCAGTATAAGGAGCTGTCAGTACCTTGGACATGATGCTCCCATGGAAGAGAAAAAAGAGAAAAAAAAAAAAACAACAAAAAACAGAACCATATAATGACCTTAAAGGCTTCTGCTTGGATGTGGCTTGCATTACTGCTGATTTCACTGGTGAAAAATAAGTCAAATGGTGAAGCTTTATATCATTTCAGTAGAAAAATATATTCTTACAGACAGGGCAGTGAACAAATGGCAATAATAACAAACTATCCTAGTCTTCCTTAATAATCTCAAAAATATATTTTCCAGTCTTACTTAAAAATCACTGACTGTCTACAAAAAATATCCATTAAAAGTTGTTTTCAATCAAAGCATCTGGCCTAAAGATAGAGTATTGTAATAACCTGTATCTCATATTTTGATGAAACTTTCTTTCAGATCCATGAGCAAAAATATCTGTGTGTGAACCTACAATTGTAGGATTGTGGGCCACATATAAAATAAACAAGGCAACATCGATTTAAGAAGGTAGTAAATTGGAAGTATACAGAATTCACTGATCCATAGCAATTTTGAAATCTTGCTGGGTAGACAATGAGAAGACCTCCTACAAGAAGGTGATTTTTTAAAAGCAAAATCAATTTTTTAAATTATACTTTCAGTTCTAGGGTACATGTGCACAACGTGCAGTTTTGTTACATATGTATACATGTGCCATGTTGGTGTGTTGCACCCATAAACTCGTCATTTACATTAGGTATATCTCCTAATGCTATCCCTCCCCCTTACCCCCTCCCCACAGTAGGACCCGGTGTGTGATGTTCCCCTTCCTGTGTCCAAGTGATCTCATTGTTCAGCTCCCACCTGTGAGTGAGAACATGTGGTATTTGGTTTTCTGTTCTTGCGATAGTTTGCTGAGAATGATGGTTTCCAGCTGCATCCATGTCCCTACAAAGAACATGAACTCATCCTTTTTTATGGCTGCATAGTATTCCATGGTGTATATGTGCCACATTTTCTTAATCCAGTCTGTCACTGATGGACATTTGGGTTGATTCCAAGTCTTTGCTATTGTGAGTAGTGCCACAATAAACATATGTGTGCATGTGTCTTTATAGCAGCATGACTTATAATCCTTTGGGTATATCCCCAGTAATGGGATGGCTGGGTATTTCTAGTTCTAGATCCTTGAGGAATCGCCACACTGTTTTCCACAATGGTTGAACTAGTTTACAATCCCACCAACAGTGTAAAAGTGTTCCTATTTCTCCACATCCTCTCCAGCACCTGTTGTTTCCTGATTTTTTAATGATTGCCATTCTAACTGGTGTGAGATGGTATCTCATTGTGGTTTCGATTTGCATTTCTCTGATGACGAGTGATGATGAGCATTTTTTCATGTGTCTGTTGGCTGTATGAATGTCTTCTTTTGAGAAGTGTCTGTTCATATTCTTTGCCCACTTTTTGATGGGGTTTTTTTTTTTTCTTGTAAATTTGATTGAGTTCTTTATAGGTTCTGGATATTAGCCCTTTGTCAGATGAGTAGATTGCAAAAATGTTCTCCCATTCTGTAGGTTGCCTGTTCACTCTGATGGTAGCTCCTTTTGCTGTGCAGAAGCTCTTTAGTTTAATTAGATCCCATTTGTCAATTCTGGCTTTTGTTGCCATTGCTTTTGGTGTTTTATACATGAAAGCCTTGCTCATGCCTATGTCCTGAATGGTATTACCTAGGTTTTCTTCTAGGGTTTTTATGGTTTTAGGTCTAACATTTAAGTCTCTAATCCATCTTGAATTAATTTTCGTATAAGGAGTAAGGAAAGGATCCAGTTTCAGCTTTCTACTTATGGCTAGCCAATTTTCCCAGCACCATTGATTAAATAGGGAATCCTTTCCCCATTTCTTGTTTTTGTCAGGTTTGTCAAAGATCAGATGGCTGTAGATGTGTGGTATTATTTCTGAGGGCTCTGTTCTGTTCCATTGTTTTGGTACCAGTACCATGCTGTTTTGGTTACTGTAGCCTTGTAGTATAGTTTGAAGTCAGGTTACATGATGCCTCCAGCTTTGTTCTTTTGGCTTAGGATTGTGTTGGCAATGTGGGGTCTTTTTTGGTTCCATATGAACTTTAAAGCAGTTTTTTCCAATTCTGTGAAGAAAGTCATTGGTAGCTTAATGGGGATGGCATTGAATCTATAAATTACCTTGGGCAGTATGGCCATTTTCACAATATTGATTCTTCCTATCCATGAGCGTGGTATATTCTTCCATTTGTTTGTGTCCTCTTTTATTTCACTGAGCAGTGGTTTGTAGTTCTCCTTGAAGAGGTCCTTTACATCCCTTGTAAGTTGGATTCCTAGGTATTTTATTCTCTTTGAAACTAGCAAAATCCATTTTTAAAAGTCTAAATTTTGATTTTTAAAATTAGTTTCTTAGTCCTTTTTTCTGCTTGGCTCTGACCTCATTTATTAGAAGGTTCTTCCTTTTCTGTTGTCCTAGCCACATCTAAGCAAGGCATTGGAGAAATTGCCTTCCTTAGTGACTTAACAGATTTCTCATCTTACCTTTTGATGACAATATCAGGAGGTGCAAAGATCATTTTAGCCTCAAATGGTCAGTCTCTTTTAATCAAGATTTTTGGCTCTTTTAGAATTACAGCTATTTAAAAAATATTATTCCAGGAAGGCATATACAAAATCCTTTTTGAAACACATCTCTATACCTCTCTAGATTTACTTACAAGTAACTTGAGCTTATTATGTTTATATAGGAGAGTCACAGCTTTCAAGTCTTTTTTTTATGAGCAATTTTATCCACCTGAAACATTTTAATAGGCATAACCTTAATTGAGAGGTTACAGATATGGGCATTCTTTTGTCACCCTTCAATTGGGCCATCTATCTATCTTATCTGATTTCTTTATCATCTATCTATCTATCTATCTATCTATCTATCTATCTATCCATCCATCCATCCTGCACACACGTTTAATAGTACTTTTTCAAATGCAAATAATAGCAGTTAAGTCAAACAGAATGTTCCCAAGTTATTTACAGATAGCAAGTTATTATTGCATAATAGGAGCCATCATTTTCCTAGTTTCCAGTAAGTTTCTTTCTCATTTAGAGGTTTAATGGGGCTTTAAACAAATTTCCCCTATTTAGCATTCCTGTCCTGCAGTACCTTATCCTGGACAATTATTTCTGTACTAGTCAGCTTTTTAAGATTATGCTGTATAAGAAACAATTCTTAAATATCAGTGGCTTCATACAATAAAGATTTAATTCCAATGCATAAATCTGTTTAGTGGCCTGTATATCTACAATTGCAATTATAAATTGACTAGAGTTATACTTCACAAGTCTGCATTCAGAATTCCAGAATTGAAAGGGAAATTTCATAACATTTTTGAAGAGATAGGAAAAAAGCAATGATGAAATTACCTGATGGCTCTTCAAGTTTCTGCTTAGATGTGGCTTATGTCACTTACATATTTCTATTGCCAAAGTAAGTAAGATGAGCAAGCCTGGTAGCCATGAGGCAGAAGCATACAATCTTTTTATAGGGAAGGCAGTAAATAATTGAAAAATAATATAATTTGCCGCATACATTAAATTTCTGGTACCCAATTTTTATTTCTTTATTTGTTTTGCCATGTTAATTGGTTCTTGGTAAAATATTAATTGACATATGAAGGTTAGTTTATTTGAGCAAATGCATAACAAGATCTGAACATAATGCCCATGGCCTATCTCAATGTATATATAAGAAAACTATTAATCTGATTTTCACAAGTCTTATAAAATTATTCAGGATAAATTGATCAAATAATGTAATTTTTTTCAGAAACATTGTTATTTGAAAAAAGTGTATTATACGCAAACGTGACTATTTTGAACTATTAATAATAAAAAATGCAATTATAATAGCCAGTTTCTCTTGAGTACTTCCAATTCCAGATACTGTCTTTAATTCAAACTCAATTTTTTTTTTTTTTAAATGAGGATACTGAAGTTTGAGCAAGGGCCTGTAACTAGGAGGCAAGAACGGGGGATATAAAAGTCAGTTCTCTCTGACTTGAGACCAGTTCTTTGTCATTAATTTTGAATACACATGTTGTATAGATGTCTTTATTTTATATAAATTTTACAGCTATATGTTGAAATGCTGTAAAATGGAGTGATCATCAGTGGGTTGTGCTTAGTTAGGGTATAATTCATCTGGTGGGAGAGTTTTGAATCCATGCTGATAACAGATTCCTCCACTCTAGGTGAACAAGAAACTTAGAAGAGAAGCACACATAAAAATGTCTTTAGACCTTACTTTAAAACTATCATCTGTACAAAGAATTGCATATGAAAATTCTGCCCCGGCCTGGGAGGCACTAAAGGAAAAAGACATGATGGTCTCACAGCCATTGCTACACTCTTATGGTCGCATCTCATGTTGCTCTGGAGAGGCACACATGGAGCATCTGGCAGTGGTCTGGGGTCTGGGACTCCTGCCTTGTTCAAGCCGAACCCTAGAGAGCCAGCGTTGGCAGAAGATGAGTGAATCACTTTGCAGACAGATGCTATTGCACAATCATTTACATCTATAACACTCAGGTTTCTGGTGATTTAATAGAAAAATGGAATACTGGGGACTTTATTTAACATCTGCTCTCAACCAGGTAGAAATGCCTTCAGGAAAGGCTTAGCTTCCTCTATGTTCATCTGATCCTAAGACCCAAAATAGGAGAATTCAAGATAGAAGAAACAATTCTAAAAGGGCCTATGAACAAGCTTTTTGGCCCTCTTTATTACTCCTTAGTTGGGGGCTTTGCTGAAGTCAGTTGAAATTTTCTTATAAACCCAGTTATGATTTATCATTTGCCTGGCATTCCAAGCATGTCGACCTGGAACTCTTTCTAAGCCTGAGAAGGGAAGAATTGGTGGAGATTCCTTTTGGCTAGTTGTTATGGAGTCAGTGGGATCAGATGAGAGTCAACTAAATTATATTAAAAAGAAATCGGTAGTCAATCTCAGCTATGTGTATGTGTGTGTGTTTAGCGAGGGGGAGGGACACAAAGAAGAGAGAGAAAGAGATTATGCAGATGAAATTGAGGAAAATGTAAATTTTACTTTACATTTCATTGTCATTGATAAACTATACTTGAACTGTACTTTTTGAAATTCAATAAAATGAAGGTAACTTGTTTAAATTTAAGCACAAGAACAGAAAATCACTGGTAAAATACAGAGTTTTTTTGAAAAAAAGAAAAAAACCTGCATTTAAAATAATTCCAAACAATAGAAAAGAAGTTAGTACTATAAAGGTATATACCAATCTGTAATTTGTAATCATGACAGAAAGAAATTTAAATTCCCAGAAACTAAAAAGGCAAGAAAATTAGAATATATTGTTATACTATTAAGCAATATGTATGTAACTCTTTAGAAATTCGGAAAATAATAACATAAAAAAGTAGGATATTTCATGTACAGTGGATACAACTATGTAAAAACTGTGTCTTGTATATTATCAAAATGTTCTTCCAAGCTCATCAAAATGACTGATTGGCTTGGAGTTCTGGTGATAAGACAGTTACGTAAAAGAGCAATCTGATGATAAATTGTAATTGTTGTGCTTGCATCTAATTTATCAGTAGTGCTTGTAGACAACCACATAGTGCTTGTATATTGTTATAGTAGTATTGGTAGAATTGCTTCGGTTATATAACAAATGTTTTGGAGAAGTTTTCAATTGTTTATACCGCAAGTTGCCCTTCAACGCACTGAAAAAAATGTAGTACCTAAGGTGTTTAATGTATGAATCAGAGTTTGGATGAGTTATCTTTTGCTGCTTAAAAACAACCACAGAATCTCAATACCATCCAAAAATTATATATATATATGTATGTGTGTGTTCATATATATATATGTGTGTGTGTATGTGTATATGTGTGTGTATGTATATACAGATATTTACTCATGAATTTGCAGGGTGGCTGGGATGATTGCTTCACAATCTGGATATAAAGGTCAATCAGTTGCTCTCATGTATCTGTCATCCTTTTTGGGCCAGTGAGATAGCCACATCATGTTCTTCTCACAATGATGGCATGAGCACATAAACATCCATTGGCCAAAGTAAGTCATGTAGATGAGCCCAAAGTCAATTACTGGAGAATACTTATTTACTTTAGGTATAAGAAACCATATTTTATATTAAAAGATACAGATACAGGGATAGGTCAATAACTTGGGCAAATAATTTGACCTTCCGCAAGGTTCTAGGTCATGAACATTTTGGAGTTACTCATTTGTCTGAGAGAGCAGTTTTATTTCTTTTAAAATTGCAAAAATTTTTTAAATTACAAAATTTTTTTTACATGCCTCAAATTTTCATAATGCACAGGTATGATATTCTATTAGGGTATTTTTTTCTGGTTCAGAAAAAGCTCATGTGCCTCTTGGGGTTGATAACCTTTAGGTTTGTGGGTAACCACTCAAAATCCTAGAGTTAGTATATAGATTATTTTAAGTTGAAGACATTAGTGATTCAGCAGATGCAGAAAGAAGCTTTCTTGGCATTTCCCTTATGTGACTAAAAACAGAAGCTTCTGGGAACATAGCTGCTCTTTTCTGGTTTGATTTTATTCCCAGGAAGATGACCAAGATGAAACCAACCATAAATCCCCTGTTGGGGAAGATGTATGTCCATGAAGCAGACAGAAAGAATTTTCAGGCTTGCATGAACAATCAGTACCATAAACTTTATTATTTCTATTTGTTCTTATAAAAACCCATTTGTTCTTCTCATGGGGACCTCTTTTGTCTTTCTTCTTTTTTTACTAAGAAAGATATATAAACCTCTAACCATTCATCAAGCTACTTATTTTGTAAGCTTTAGTATGCATGCAAATAAAGTTTTTTTCTCCTGTTAGTCTGACTTTTGCCAGTTGAATTTACAGACCCTCAGCTACTGAACATAAATGCATGGAGAAAAAGTTTTTTTCTCTACAAAACATTCTTAATTTCTTTAGTGGGGTGTAATTATGCACAAGTGCATATGCACAATGAATTAAAGCAACATTATACTTTCGAAATCAGCCCTGAGATTAAAACACAAAAATTGAAAGAAGGAATGACAGCATTATATTCAGAGACGTTTAAGAAAGTGAAGCTTTGCTTTGTGAAGCCTCAATACCTTCATTTTCTTAAACATCTCTGCATATGATGTTGGAGGAGAAAACCGGAAGAAAGTTGATAGGTGAGGTTAATTTTATGAAGAGAACACATTAATAAAACCTTAAAGTAAGTAATTGTGGAAACATTCCTTATTGAGAATCTTCATAAAAGCACACACTTTGAAATTTATAATTCTTATTTAGATTTTTTTTTTTTTTTTTTTACCATTTTGAATTTGGCACCAACTTTCAATGGAGAAACTAAAGAAGTTATTTCTGGAAAATTTGTGTTAATATAATGCCAGTAGGGCAGACTTGGAATTATTTGAGAAGAGGGGCACTGGCAAACAGATTCACAGAATTTGGGTGTAAAATACTTTAAGGATGGGTATAATGAGGGTGGATCCAAAACAGTATCTAGAAAATTCTTTCCTGTGAGTTCATGTCCTTTGTAGGGACATGGATGAAGTTGAAAACCATCCTCAGCAAACTATCACAAGGCCAAAAAATCCAAACACCTCATGTTCTCACTCATAGGTGGGAATTGAACAATAAGAACACTTGCACACAGAATGGGGGACATCACACACTGGGGCCTGTCATGGGGTGGGGGGAGGGGGGAGGAAAGCATTAGGAGATACACCTAATGTAAAAGATGAGTTAATGGATGCAACACACCAACATGGCACATCTATACATATGTAACAAACCTGCACATTGTATACGTGTACCCTAGAACTTAAAAAAAAGAAAGACTTCCCTGAAAAACTTGAAATCTCCTGTTGTTTCTTTCTATCGAAACTAATGGGTGGCTTTCTGTCCTGTTAGTAAGATTCAGGAATGAAGCATAATGGAAAGTGAAAAACTCTAAAGGAAAAAAAAAATTACATTGTTTGTCAGAAATGGAAGATATGATATGTTGATAAAGATTCTAGAACTGGGTAAAAAGGAAATTTGCAATATGTGGTTCAAAGCTACTATGATTAGAATTTTAATATCTCCCAACTAGTTAAAAGTCACCTTGCTTTAAAATAACTTTTGAGAAGAAAATATACAATCTTCTTTGTTCATTTTGACAGAGAGGTAGTGAGGGATGAGAGAAGAACACAAGACTTAAAATGCAGACACCTAGAATAAGTGCAGACATGCTGTGGGCAAACCACTTAATGATGTGGTTCATTTCAAAGGTCACTTCCTGTATTGTCCATTTTCACATTGTTGATAAAGACAAATGAGACTGGGCAATTTACAAAAAAAGGTTTATTGGACTTACAGTTTCACATGGCTGGGGAGGCCTCTCGATCATGGTGGAAGGCAAGGAGGAGCAAGTCACATCTTATGTGGACGGCAGTAGGCAAAAAGAGAGCTTGTGCTTGGCAACTCCCATTATTAAAACCATCAGATCTTGTGAGACCCATTCGCTATCATGACAACCCATTCACTATCACGACAGCAAGGGAAAGACCCACCCTCACAATTCATTCATCTCCCACTGGGTCCCTCCCACATCACATGGGAATTATGGGAGCTACAAGATGACATTTGAATGGGGATACAGAGCCAAACCGTATAATTCCTACCTGGCCCCTCCAAAATCTTATATCTTCACATTTCAAAACCAATCATGCCTTCTCAACAGTCCCCCAGTCTCAACTCATTTCAGCATTAACTCAGAAGTCCACAGTCCAAAGCTAAGCAGTGATCTAGATCAGAATATAGAAAAATAGATCACAAATCATATTGGGCTACATTATGCTAAAGGGCTGGAAAGTGACAGAAACATTGTCTGAAATTTGACTTCACTATTTTCTTGAACAAAGACATGAAAATTTGTTGCAAAATCTTTTGAGGATGTCATGGAAGCAATAACCATTGAGGCAGCAATTAGAGTGATCAAAAGAACCTACCATTAGGTCTTAAACCTCTCACTAGGTTTTCAGAAACAGCAATGAGCTAGGGAACATCAGAAAAATCTTACTTGGATAACTGAAAATCATCTTCTACATGTTTACTTCACCACAAAATTTATGTATAAAAACTGTTGTTTAAGCTCCCCCGCTTTTTTAAACTTTTAAGTTCCTAGGTACATGTGCAGGATATGCACGTTTGTTACATAGGTAAACGTGTGCGGTGGTGGTTTGCTGTACAGATCAACTCATCATGTAGGTATTAAGCCCAGTGTCCATTACTTACCTATTCTTGATGGTCTCCCTCCCCAGCCCCCACAACAGGCCCCAATGTGTGTTGTCCCACACCATGTGTCCGTGTGTTCTCATCATTCAGCTCCCACTTATGAGTGGGAACATGTGGTGTTTGGTTTTCTGTTCCTGCGTAAGTTTGCCGAGCATAACGGCTTCTAGCTCCATCCATGTTCCTTTTTATGGCTTCATAGTATTCCATGGTGTATATATGAACCACATTTTCTTTATCCAGTCTGTCATTGATAGGTATTTGGGTTGATTCCCTCTCTTTGCTATTGTGACTAGTGCTGCAATGAACATATGCATACATGTATCTTTATAATAAAATGAGTTCTATTCCTTTGGTAAACTTGTTTTAAAAGATTGTTGAATAGCTTTGTACTTACACAGGTTGCACTCTTAGAATGCTGTCTAAGGTTGTACTCTTAGAATGCTGTCTAATGTCTACAGTATGGAAACAAATAAACAGCCTTCACAGTAGTACAAAAAGAGACACAGTTGAATTTTTTTGTTGTTATTTGCTTGAGTTGTTAGCTACAGCTTGTCCCCTGGCCATGACATAACTTCCCATTTGAAAACGGACTTTCTGAACAAATGACACTTTTCATTTTGGTGAATTCTGTGAGGTTTTGAATACAGTCAGATTGACAGCTAATCTCCAGGGCTACTTAGATAATTTGGTTGGACATCAGTAGCATTAATTTAATTCCATTTAGCTTAACTGTTACATGACTACAGTCTCTATAATATTTTAGGGTGTTCCAAAGCAAAATATTGAGACATATTTCTCCATTTTACTAAATCCTGGTTTCTGTCTACACATGATGGGGATAAAATGGGCAGTCAAGTTGAACCCACAGCACAATGCACTTTCACCCTCCAGATATTTGGCATAGCCAGCAGGGAAGGAGGTGAAACATGGATTGGACCCAGATTCTGGTTGTTTGGTTCCATGTTGGTAAACAAGGGCTCTCCTAGGGGCAGTTTAATGCAAGGTTGTGTTGAATCGATTCTGAGTTTTGGCTCCAAAATTAGAGAAGCCTACTTTTTTATTGCGTAGAGCTCTGAATCTCTCTAAGACTTGTTTGATGAGGTAAAGACATATTCACTAAATCCTCCTCTTTTGAGAATAGTACCTCTGCTCACAAATGTACTTGTTGTTTCTTACCCTGGATACTATTCTTTCTTGAGAATGAACCTCCAGGATCCAGATACTCCCCAGCTGTGTACAATTAGGGACCGGTTCTGGATATTTGCTCCTTAAATTGACTTTCTGTCAACTCTCCTTATGCTACCCTCTTTGCTCCTATTTTCAGAAACTTTTACTACTTCTTAGCCTTTAGAATATTCAGGGAAAATCAAGTTGTGTTATGGCTTTTGCCAATTTTATATTAAGATTCAGTTTTCTTGAACTCAGTAAGTCATTTACCACTGATCTGTCTCCCACCTTCTAATATTTTGTCATCATTTTATCTTCTCCTACTTCTCATCTTTGTGGATTTATGCCTGAAAAAATTCTTTACTGTCATTTGAATGGAATTTTAAAAGAGAACAAAATTAGGCAAGTATATTCAGCTTTCATCCTTTCCTAGATACCCATTATATTTACATATTTTAAATGCACTCTTTTTCAAGTAATACAGTTAAAACATTTAAATCCTGCCTACTTGCTTTCTCTTCAGATAACAAACTTCAAATCTGAATTGCTACATAATCACAAAATAAATCCTCTCCTTAAATACTTGTTATACTTTAATATTTATTATGCCAATATATTAATCATTTTAAACTTTGTGTCTTTAATTATCAGGATTATTAGGTGACTTCTCCAAATAATCACTTGTGGGGAGGCACTGTAAAATGTCCTGGCAGGCATGTGCTGGCCCTTTCAAAGGGATATTCCAGTATCTTTTACAAAAAAAGGATGTCATTCGTCATATGTCATGTGGTGCCAAAGATGTGCAATGGGCTGTTCTGTAAGTGCTTCACCATAGGAAGTATTCAAAGAGAGGCTTAGTAACCATTTGCCATGGATTCCAGTACTTTTATACGAAGTTAGAATAATTGAAGGATAAAAATTCCTTCCAATCTTTATGAGTCTATAAATTTTGGTGAGAATTCCCTTCAGATTTGCATCCTAGAACATTATCCTGTTACAATATGATGACTTTTTGCTATACTTGGAGAAACCAACTAGTTTTAGACTCTAGGTTCCATGTGATCTGGTTCTACAATTATTTCATGAACCACTCTGTTCCTAGTGTCTAACATTTATGCTTGCTCATAGAGGATGTTCAATAATTTTTTTAAAAGGAGAAAAAAGTTTAGAATGTTAAAGTCTTCCAGAAAAATGTCAGCAGCAACAACAGTAGGGGTGAGCTGTAGTGTTTCATTATAACTTTGGCTGTGGGTAAAATCATTCTAAGAGAGAAGGACACGAAGTCCATGGTCAACTGTAGAAAGTAGGGACAGTCAGTGCTTTCCTTCTGGGTCCCCCTTCTCTGATCGAAAATGTATTAAATCACATTGGGTGAAATAGCAGTGAAACAACAATATTACCATTGTTCTTAATTTTTAGAGTCTCTTCACCTAGTCCTCTATTTTATAGATAAGGTAATTGAAGTTCAGACAATTTAAGTGACTTTGTCTGATAGACCAGGACCCAGAACTGAAGCACAATATATAATCTGTTCCCACACTGAGATTTTTCCACAATGTATCTGTCATCTTCTAAAAACAAGTTTGTAGAGGAAAAGAATCCAAGACTTCTCAAGGTGATCTGAGGGCTATGTGGGGACACGGGTTTGTTGATGATAGTGGTATTGATGGGGATTTTGTGCTCTGTTGTGATGTGATTCATTTTTTTTAAGTGCCAGTGTGCAGTTGATATCCAACACTGCCTCTTCTCTCCAGCCTAGAACACTGGAATGCCTTTATAAATCATGGTCTTTTTTCCTTGGAGAGGTTAGAGTTGAACATCTCAAGCAAAGAAGCTGGTGACACCATTCTAATTTTGGGGTGGCAAAGAGAAATCTTTGTGAGAAAGAAGGAGAAAGAAGGAGAAAGAAGAAGGACTCTTTTTCCATGTTAGAATAAATCAGTTCATGCCAAAAACACACTTTAGATAACTTCTTTCTGTATTTTATGCAGAGTAAGTCCATGTGTGCTCATGTCTTCTCATAAGAGTAGGAGAAAATGTGAGAGGGCTTGAGAAAGGTGATTTGGTCTTTTCAGGATGGTTTTGATAATGATACCTGTATAGGAAACTTTCTAATTAATATGATAATGTACCTGAGATGACTCTCTCACCATCTCCCCAGATATTTTATGGGGTATGTTAATCAATAAGAGAACCTTAGATTTTTTAAAATTTGAGAGCCTCTGAACTGAATTTTAACAAAATCTGTTATTTGTTACAAATTGGTTCTTTGAGGGTTTTAAGCAATTATATTTGGTTTTCCCCTAATTTTCCCAAAGACTTACAAAGCTTGATTGCATGCAAGTTATGACAAAACAAGACTTTGGCTTGCATAGTTAAACCAATAAGTTGTCATAATACATTGTTTCATTGTCCATATTAATCTGGTTATCTTAGAGTAAAATTTTCCTTTATTTATCTAGTGTTAATTAGGGGATTTTAATTGCTGTTAAGTTATCCACGACGTATAGTCAGTGTTAAATAAAATACTGACTTTTTGTAAAGTATACAGTTTGGTTAATTTGGGCCAATGCTCTTTAAAGTTGCTTTTTTTTCCTGCCATATCTTGATGAAGAACATCAGTTTGATCCCATTTTCCAAACTAGGAGATTGGACTCTTTTCTCAGCAACATCTGATGCTTTCTTAGTCTTCTTTTTTTTCCCTAAATACAGTTGCCATACTAGTTTCCTCTCTTTTAACTCCTTAGTTTCTGTTTTTTTCTAAATCCTCATCCACTCAAGCCTGGGCTGTTTCATAGTGTCCTAGCCACAGCCCACATTCAGGAGATCACTCCATCTATCTCCTTGTCTGTCTCATGTCAATGATTGTGTATGAAGAAATGCTTCATGTGGTGGCTAAGAGCATCACTTGTGTTTAATCACAGCTCTGCCTCAGCTTAGCCGTATGTCCTTGGCAAAGTATTTAATTTGTTTGTGCCTCTGTTTCTTTAACTGCAAAATGGAGATAGTAATAATATTAACTATCTCTAAAGTTAGGTTAATCAAAATAAGTTTGCACATAGAAAATATTTGAAATGATGCCCAGAATGAAGGGTTCGCTATACATTAGCCATTATTATTGGGTTTCAACACTTGCTTTACTGTATAGATATTAGTGTTTTTAAGTTTCCATTTATTGGGCACCAACTATGTGATGGGACTCTATTATGTATATTTATATTGTTTCATTCATATGTTGATTTTATAAGAGCTATTAACTTCAAATTGCAGATTAGGTAATGAAGCTTCAATTAAGTTAAATTACAAGCTCAAAATTCCACAGCTAGCAAGGGATGTATTTGAGATTTGACTACAGACCTCCTTGACTCTAGAGCCTGTATACTTATCCAATAGGCTGCTCTATCTCCACATGCTAATTCTGGCCAATGACCTAACCTCCTCATTTATAAAACAGGCATAATATTCCCTTTACCATAGGCTTGCATGGGAATTGAACAGTGTTGTAAAGTGCTTATTCCAAAGCCTGTGGAAACAGTAGTTGTTTCATAATCAATTACTATTATTATTATAGTGATTACCTCAGTGGTTTAGAAATAGAACTACTATATCTTTAATGTTAAATATTATGTTAATGTTTTTTGAAAATTTTCTTAGTCACATCGATTTATTCTTCCAACTACCTTTAGAAGTATTTCATGGAATTATTTACCTCCTTGTAAAATTTGTTCAGAATTGTGTTAAGACCACCAACTACTTTTAGAAGAGGTGGGCATTTTTATATCCATTTTCTTATCGAGAACATGGACTGTGTCTCAGTTTCTTTTGTTCTTTCATGGCCTCAGTAAAATTTTAGAGATGTCTCTATTATGGCCTCTGCATGTTTTCTTAAGATACATATTTTAAGTTTCAGTCTATAGGATAGGTAGTATCTCTTTTATCCATTTTTTAAAGTTGTCATCTTTATTAATTTGTGTATGTTACTTCAATAGTTTATCATTTCAACTACCTGGGATTTTACAGGGAAGCAGTCAGATGATTTGAGGATTTCATTGTGCTCGTACAGAATGCTCCTTCTCTTTTTAATAACATGTATGACATATTCATATTTTTCATACATGTATGTCTCACCCACCAGATCATATGCTGTCATCTCTGTTTGGCTGATAAAGATGTTCCTATTTGAGTATAATATTGAAAGGCAAACTCTGCAAATGTGGGCTTCATTTATAACAAATCCAAGATACTGGATTTCTTTCAGCCTGCAGAGGCTTTGTGGAGGTGGTAGGTTTTGAAGTTTGTCAGAAGAAACAGACAAGCCAGACAAGGTGGCTCACACTTGTAATCCCAGCACTTTGGGAGGCCGAGGCAGGTGGATCACTTGAGGTCAGCAGTTCACGACCAGCCTGGCCAACATGGTGAAACCCCGTTTCTACTAAAAATACAAAAATTAGCCAGACCTGGTGGTGCACTCCTGTAATCCCAGCTACTCAGGTGACTGAGGCAGAAGAATTGCTTGAACCCAGGAAGCAGATGTTGCAGTGAGCTGACATTATGTCACTGCACTCCAGCCTGGGCAACAGAGTGAGACTCTATCTCAAAAAATCAGAGAAGAAACAGACTTTGATGAAAAATTAATATCTTGAGATAAAGGGGCAGGGGAGAGGGAGAGAGAGGGACAGAGAAGGTGGAAAGGGAGAGAGAGAGAGAGAGAAATGGAGCATATGATTATCCCATGATTATGGGTAGTTGAGAAAGCATAGGCTAAAAGTAAAAGTATTATTCTGTGGTTACGTTAATAGTTTAGGGCAGGAATGAGAAATAGGGTTCTTGTGTCAACCCAGAACAACTGACAGAGAGTATCTTGAGTTCTGTATTGTGGAAGATTCTGAGGCTCAGTCTTGGCTTTATGGAAAAGAATGTCATGTCAAACATGGCCTCTAGAGGAGTGAGTTGTTGGCTTGTTTGCTACATATTGGCCTCAGTAATTTCTAGGAACTGATTGACAGCTACACCCAAGCTATAAATTCTGAAAATCTGGCTCCTATTTCAGTTAAAATCCTGTGGCTGAAAAGAATACCCTATGTCTATGAGACTATTCAGGAACTCATTCAATAATTAAGTTTTTAGTGTTTGATAAGAGTTTCTGCAGTGATGAGACCATTTCAAATTCACATTTTTAATAGAAAAAATATTTCTCTCACATATAGCTTTTCATAGTGATTTCCACATGAATTCTTGATGTCATATGTGATATTTTGTTTTTTTTCCTTTTAAATGTAGTTTGTTCATAGTGAATTTAGTGTGTAGAAGATAGTTTAGGGTATGTTGAGATAGAAAATTACATGTTTGGCTACTACTTCTGAAAACTGTTCTAGAAAATACTCGTTCTGAAGGAGATGAGTATTTTTCAGCTGCTTTTATATGCCAATCCCTGTGGTTATATAATTCAAGAGAAAGGCACATAATAGGTCCAATAAATATTTCTTTCGTGAATGAATAAAAGACAAATTGGTTTTGGCACTGAGGTTGCCCATTTAAGTGCTGGAACTTTTCCCGGCATTTCTGTCATTGCTAATTTTTTTTTCTTCTTGATTTCCATGATGGAGAGATGGCTAGCAGTAGCAATGAGAACATACAGCTGAAACATTGCCATGTACTTGAGAAGGTCTTCAAGACTTTGTGCTTGCTTGGGATTGATCGTAGATTGATCCTAGATGGTAAACCAAGGTGGGCGGACATGCTAGGCTCAACATTTAGGTCAATATAGAAAACCTGTAGTAATGACACTCTCTGCACAATCAAGGCTCAGTGAGCAATCCAGGGAGAGTAATTACTTGTCCTGTCTTGATGGTCCCAGTGAGCCAAATGAATATTTTAAGACTCAGGTTGCCTGTTAGAAATGTTAGCTTAAATATAATTGAATATTGTACTTTGTGTCCTAAGGTATTTGAAAATTTGAGATTTGAGAAGTTTTTCTGGAACATAGAATAAAGGGAAATTGCATAGCCTTGAGTGTTCTGTGTAGTCTGTGTGGCAATATAATTTGCCATACAAAACAGGACATTTGTAATGATGAAAGAAATTGCTATTAATAATTACACCTGGAAAATAAGCATAAACCTAGAGTTTCCCAGACAAAGAAGAATATACAGTCATGATATATATTAGTTCTCAGAGTGTTAAAAGAAATCCTAGATCCACATCCCTATGAAGATTGCTGCTTTCAGGCATCTCAGTGAGTTATTTGTGGTTAAATCACTGTGCAACTTTCAGTCGTAATCTTTAAAAAATATTTACAACACTGATTCCTTAACTTTTTGCACTCAGGATACTTTTATACTGTAAAAAATCTTGGCAGATTTTTATTTGAGATCCTAAAAGTTATCAAATTTATAACATGTAAAACATATTAATAAGTAACTTATTTATAACAATTATGTATTTAATGTCAGTGTTTACCAACTAAAGAGCTTCTGTGCAGCAAAAGAAACTGTCAAGACTACACAGCCAACCTACAGAATGGGAGAAAGTATTTGCAAACTACGAATCTGACAAAGGTCTAATATCCAGAATCCATAAGAAACATTAACAAATTAACAAGCAAAAAACAACCCCATTAAAAAACAGGTAAAGGACATGAACAGACACTTCTCCAAAGAATATATCAAGTGGTCAATAAGCATGAAAAAATGTTCAACATCATTAATTATTAGAGAAATTCAAATCAAAACCACAATGAGATACCATTTCACACCAGTCAGAATGGCCATTATTAAAAAGTCTTAAAATAACAGATACTGGCAAGGTTTTGGAGAAAAGGAAACACTTCTATACTGCTGGTGGAAATGTAAACTAGTTCAGCCACTATAGAAAACATTTCTCAAAGAACTCTAAACAGAACTACCATTTGACCAAACAATCCCATTACGGGGCATATGTCCAAAGCAATGTAAATTGTTCTGTCATAAAAACACATGCACACCTGTGTTCATTGCAGCACTATTTACAATAGCAAAGACATGGAATCAACATAAATGCCCATCAATAGTGGACTGCATAAAGAAAATGTGGTACATATACGCCATGGAATACTACATAGCCATAAAAAAGAATGAAATTATGTTCTTTGCAGCAACATGGATGAAACTGGAGGCCATTATCCTAAGCAAATTAATGCAGAAAGAGAAAACCAACTACCATATGTCCTCACTTATAAATTTGAGCTAAACATTGAGTACACATGGACACAAAGAAGGCAACGATAGACACCAGAGCCTACTTGAGAGTAGACAGTGGCAGGAGGGTAAGGATTGGAAAACTACCTATTGAGTACAATGCTTATTATCTGAGTGATGAAAGAATCTGCACGCCAAACCCCTGTGACATGCAATTTAGCCATATAACAAACTTGCACATGTACTCAATGAACCTAAAATAAAAGTTGGAAAAAAAACCCAAGAAAAATGTTATTCATACATTTAAAAACAGCAATTACATTTATACTTCTGTATAGATGGGGTAGATGTACATTTTCCTATTCTTCCCAGTAAGTACAACTAATAAAACTCTGGCCATCATATATAACATTATTGAAAGCATACATAAGAAGACTAAAAGTTGAAGTGAAGAAATATCCCAGACTAGATACCGGAGAAGCCGGCAATCCAGAAATGCTAATAAAACAGGACTCAGCAACAAAAGGAACAAACTATTGATACAGGTAACAACTTGTATGATTGTCAAGGGCTTTATGCTAAATGAAAAAAAAGAAAAAGCCAACCCTAAAAGGTCACATACTGGATGATTCAATGTATGTATTTTCTAATGACACACTATTAAAGTGAAAAATAGGTTAGTGATTACCAGGGACTGGGAATGGTGAGGGAAAGGGGCATGGGTGTGACTAAAAAGGGGTGGCAAGAGAGATTTTTGTGGTGATGAAGTTGTTTTGTAATTTGATTGTGGTGGTGGTTACACAAACACCACTGCTCTACAACACTGTATTTAAACTATTAACCACTTGGAATCTTTGACTTGGTCTCACTGTATTATAAATTCATGAACTTTTCTAATTTTCTGTTTACTTTTCTACCCCTCTTTCTCAGCTTCGTTTTGGTGTTTCTTATATCCTATCATTAACTCTCTCCTCTATTTATTGTGATGTATTTCCTGGGTGATCTCATCTCTTTTTCAAAGGGAAGGTATGTTATGCAGCATTGTCAAAGCTTAATTGACTATTAAATTCTTCAATATTAATTTTGTCCTTGATCAGATAAAGACAATTTTTGGATGATGGAATACAAGAAATTTTTCTGGGAAAAAAAATGTCAAAGTACAGATGGCTAACAGTTCACTAAAAATGCTTGCCTCCTCTTTCATTGTACAGAGTTGTTACAGAGAGACAGCTTCCCAGCCAGTTTTTATAGTTTTCAGCCTGTCTTCTTGCATGTGAGTTAATATAATCATTTCTTAGCCATAGAATGCGAGGCAGAGGCCGTATCGCTTCTTAGGGCCAGGGTTAAGAAGTGAATGTACCTTCTCCATTCTTTCTTTTTCCTGCTCATCCGGATGTGGAGGACTCCAAAAGGGCTACCCATATGAGTGGAGAAGCCACAAGATGGAAGAACCCTGGGTCTCACAGTTACTACTTGGAGAAAAGCTGCCCACGAGGCAGGAACATCTGCAATGAATAAGTAGAATAAGAAATTAACCCATAGGTTAACCAAAAAGCTGAGATTTGTTTGCCATGACAGTAAACTAAACAAAAATGTGGATTTTTAAAAAGTCATGACACAGAGCACACTTAGAGATATAAATCCAAAATCATTAATATGTAAGTGGTATTTAGGAGTTGAATAGAACTCTTCTTCCAGTGCAGGGGACTAGAGATGAAACTTTATGGGGATGTCTATCGTGTTAGGGCAGGAACTGAAGGCAGTGCAAGGCAGAGGACAGACAAGGAACTGGAGAAGTATATATAGATGCATCATGCGTTGTTCTGGAAGGCAAAAGAAAGTAAAGTAAATAAATATGAGATAGTTAACAATGTCAAATATCGAGATAAATTAAAAATAATGAAATCTAAAGAAAAGATTCTGAATTTCTGTGGGAGATCATGGGTGACCAATAATAGTGGTTTTAATTGGGAAGTGTAGGAAGGGGTTTGCAGATGATTGTGGTGCCTGATGAAGAAAATGAGCCCATTATTATATTGAACACTTACTATGCAGCAAGCATATTTATTTTGTTATATATCAATATTAAAAAATGTATGTCAGTCAAGTTGGCAAATAGCGGGGAAGAATAAGCTGGTCTAGGCAATCTCCCACTCCACTTACTTCACCTATTGTTCTCCTGCAAGTGAGGATAGTGGGGAGTGAATGCTGTGTGCTTATTCCACTAGTCAGCCCTTTACTCTCTGGAGTGGTAGATATTGAAGTTCAATTCTATCCTATATATTTTTTTCTCCTAGAGAGCCTGTCAGTAACAATTATTTGTTCTCTCCAATATTAGAAAAATATTATTCCCTCGTTCTCTCCAAGAACAGTTAATGTAGTTATTGAATCCAATAATCTTCAAACCAAATGGCTTCTTCTGTCATCACATTCTACATTACTGATCCTCTTCTCTGGTTTTTCATGAGAAGACACTGACCTTATTCTTAACCTTTGTCTCTCTGGTTTCCTTTTTATTTATTTCTTTGTCCTCTCGTCTTGCCTCTTCATTATGGATATTATCCAAGATTTGATTCTCGAAACTGAAATCCAATTCTACTCTTGGCAGGCTTGACTTTCCAGTATAGGTCAACCAATGGGGAAGGGAGGGAAACTTGATGGAATCTTGAGGGTTAACCGTGAATCAGACATCTGATCCTTGTGAGGGAAAATAGATAGTTCAGATTGGAGTGTCCAGTATGCATGATGCATTTTTCCTCAATTCCAACGAGTGTTTATACTCAAAAGATTCATAGATAGGATGTCAGCAAAATGGTGAAATAGGAATTTTTTAGCCCTCATGCCTTCCATAGAAACACTGGTTTTAACAACTACTCACAGACAACAGTACTTTTATAGGAGATCAGGAGTCAGAAGAAAGGACCCAGCATCCTGTTGGAGCAAAAAATTCAGAGAATAGATGCATTGAAAAGGGCAAAAACAATTTCACTTTACCCATCTTACCTCTCCTTCAGAGTGGCACAGCTTGTTGCCAAGAGAGACTCCCTCAGCCTGTGATTTTTCTCATGGGGAATAGTGAGGGTGTAGTGAGGACCCAGCTCCTCCATTTGTTCAGGATGCTTCCAAAGAGGTCCATTTCTTTCTCATCCCACCCATAATACCGAGGGGCTTGGCATGGCTAGGGGCAGCTAGGAGCAGTGAAAAGACATGGGGGAATCCCAGCAACCCAAATGAGAAATTTAAGGGCAGTGGTTTCTATTAATTCTTCACAGACTCCACCAAAAAGCCTGCCCATAAACATCGTAGGGCACTTTACCTGTGGATCTCCCCAATTAGCCCATGCAAACCCTAGCATTCTGCATGCCCAACCCCATAGCCATCACCCAGCATTCCCCCACAGATGGTGTACATATGCCTCTCCAGGTCATGCACAAGCACACACAGCCAGTTCACCTCTGCCAGAGTCACCATCAAGTGAAACAAAATACCCATTATAGGAGTCTCAGGCAAGAGAAGAGAGAGGAAAAAGGGCAGAATGCTGATTTAAACATATAATAGCTGAAAACTCTCTAAATCTTGGGAAGGGTGTAAACATCCTGGTCTTCTGTGCTTTGGAAGAAAACACTTTGAACACTTCTGGGAACTCCCCTTGGGAAAATAAACAGAAGGCTCTCAGTGCTTAATCTGGATTTATAGGATCATGATAAGACATACAAGACTTTTCTCTAAAGAGGGAAGAAAAGGAGTGGAATGAGTGCATCCATAGAAAAGGTCTGAGAGACTCTTAAGAATCCCTAAACAGGATGAATGATGAAGATCTTTCTTTTCTGAAGCCAGTCATAAAACTGGAGAATGTGACTTCTCCTTCATATGAGAAGATAGCAATGCAATACTTCAAGGAGCATGGAAAATCTAGAAAACATGACACTACAAAAGGACAAAATAATTTCCAGTAGCTGATTCATATCTATGAGATCTATGAATTATCGGAAAAATAAGCCAAAATAATTGTTTTAAGGAAGCTCAGCAAGGTGCAAGAGAACACAGATAGACAACTCAACGCAACCAGCAAAACAAGACTAGAAGTCCAACAAAAAATAAAAATTATGAAAAAGAACCTAACAGAAATTTTGGAGCTGAAAATACAATGAATGAAGTTTTGAAAATGTAATAGAGAGTTTCAACAGTAACCTCAATGAAACAAAAGAAAGAATCTGTGAGCTCGAAAATAGGTCATTTAAAATTATCCTGTCAGTGCAGAAAAAAAGTAAAAATAATTTATAAAGTAAAGAAAACCCTCAGGATTTATGGGACACCATCAAATGAACCAATTATGGAAGTCAAAGAAGAAAAAGAGAGAAAAGACAAGGAGGCTATTTAAAAAAGTAATGACTGAAAACTCCCCAAATCTTGGGAGAAGAATAGACATTCCAGTTTATGGATCTTAAAAATTCCCAAAGAGGATAAACCTAAAGAAGATTACACTGAGACCCATTAAAATCAAATTACCAAGTCAAGGAGAATTTAGATAGCAACAAGGGAAATGTGACTCATCACATACAAAGAAACTGTTATAAGACTATCAGCAGCTGTATTAGATGAAACTGTGCAGGCCAGGAGAGAGTGGGATAATATATTCAAAGTGCTGAAAGAAAAAAATACAATAAAAATACTATATCCAGAAAAGTCGTCCTTTAAAAATGAAAGAAAGGTCAAGGCATTTCCAGAAAACAAAATTACCTGCCTTACAAGAAATGCCACATGAAGTTCTTTTAAGTTGAAATGAAAGGATACTAAATAGTAACATGAAAACATATAAAAGTTTAAAACATGTTGGTAAAGGTAAGTATAAGTCAAATTAAGAATATTCTGGCCGGGCACAGTGGCTCACTCCTGTAATCCCAGCACTTTGGGAGGCGGAGACAGGTGGATCACGAGGTCAGGAGATCGAGACCATCCTGGCTAACACGGTGAAACCCCATCTCTACTAAAAATACAAAAAATTAGCCGGGCATGGTGGTGGGCGCCTGTAGTCCCAGCTACTGGAGAGGCTGAGGCAGGAGAATGGTGTGAACTCGGGAGGCGGAGCTTGCAGTGAGATGAGATCATGCCACTGCACTCCAGCCTGGGGGACAGAGTGAGACTCTGTCTCAAAAAAAACCACAATAACAATAATAATAATAATAATCTAATATAGCAATGGTGGTGTGTATCTTTTAAACCTAGCGTAAAAGATAAAAGACAAAAGTATTAAAAGTAACTACAGCCACTATAATTTGTTAATGGATACATAACATAAAAAGACATGAAGTGTGACATCAGTAATATAAAATGTGAAATCTAAAAAAGTTGAACTCATAGAAGCTGAGTGGAATTTCCAGGGGCTGTGTGGTGGGTAAAATGGGGAGATGTTGGTTAATGCGTACAAAGTTCAGTTATGCAGGATAAATAAGTTCTGGAGATGTATAGCATGGTGACTATAATTAATAGTACTATATTGTGTACTTGAAATTTGCTAAGAGAGTAAATCGTAAGCGTTGTCACCACACACACACAAAAATGGTAATTTTGTGAAGTGACAGATATGTTAATTAGCTTGAATTTGGTAATCTGTGTGTGTGTATATATATATATAAACATCATATTGCTCACCTTAGATATATTCCATTTCATTTGTTAATTATATCTAAATCAACTGAAAAAAAAAGTAAAATACTCAAAATATTCAATCTAGTCGATTGGGCTAGAAAATCGGAGTCCAGGCAGTAGATTATATTTAGTGCCAAGTGGTATACCTAACATTAAAGTTAAAATTTTGATCAGTCACTCATTTACAGATTGCCTTTCATTGCTTAATTACAGGAGCAGGGAGCAGAATCTAGCCTCCAGAAAGAGCTACAGTGTGTCTGAGAGGCAGTCTAGTGGTTTGTGATCTGTAGGTGTCCTCTCTTCCTTGGAGAGAATGGAGGTCTAAAATAAAAGCTGGAAGTAAAGCCCTGCCATATGAACCACACTAATTTGGGAGGAGACAGGAAAGGGCTGTTGCTGGGCTGTTAACTAGGTTATTAGGACTCACACCAAATATGCCACTGCTACGCAGCAAAACTAGTGTTGACCCAAACAGATAGTAAAGGTGAGATGCCCATTATTATCTTGCTGTAGTCAGAATTGCCTCAGAACCTGGGAATAAATAAACCTGAAGGTGGATAACATCAATCAATCTGACTTCAAGTTTTGTTAAAACAGTGCTTAAACTTCCCTTGTTTGGGATCCATCATAGCATTTCTAGTAGCGTGAATTCAGTTTAGTGAATAGTGAAGCTCCAGCCTGTTAAAGCTTAACAAGATGCATAGTGGTGGTAGGCAGAACTCTAAGAATGACTTCTAAAGATCCTCAGTCTTGTATAGTACCTTTCCCCTTGAGTGTGGGTGCAGCCTAGGAATATGATGAGACATCACTGCTCTGATTGTGCTGTATGACATCACTGCTGTGATTGTGTTATATGGAATATGGCTCATAGATAACATAGGCCCAACCTATGCACTGTAAAAGAGGAGTTTTCTCTGGACAGTAGCAAAAGGTACAATTTGGAGATATTAGAAAGCATGAAAATAATTTGAAATGCCATTGCTGGCTTGAAGATGGGGAAGAGGCCATATGAAGAGGAATGCAGGCCACATCTCAAAGATGAGAGTAGCAGCTGTCTGACAGTCAGCGAGAAAATGGGAACAACCACAAGGAACTGAATTCTGACAATCTGAATGTGCTCGGAAGTAGCTTCTTCCCCAGACCTTCTAGATAAAAAACATGGCCAACACTTGATTTCTGATTTCATCCTTGAAATGAGGCCCTAAGTGGGGAACTCTCCGCCCAGTATACCTTGACTTTGAGCTACATCACTGTGAGCTAATAATTGGCTATTTTAAGCTAAGTGCGTGGTAACTTGTTTTGCAGAAAGAGATAATACACCTAATGATCACACATGGCATCTCTTGCGTTTCTGTTTTCCCAGCCCTAACTTGACTTCAAGAAAGTCACATTAAAGTTTCCAGTTATTTGACCATAACCTACATGGGCTTCAAATATCACGTCCTGATTTTCTTCACATCGTTATGATGTTCTTATTACTTTTGATAGGGTTCTCTTTAGGTGAGGCTGGATTATAAAAGTTAAAAGGATGTTAGGAGCCTAAATTATTGAGGGGGAGAATATCAAATTAGAAACAGAACATTCATCCCACTCTCTCACAAAATTTTGAGAAGAAAAAATGGACTTTCATTTAATATCTTTTTTACTATTTTTCTGCTATTATCTCCCTGCTCCAAACCAGTCATCCAACCTGTATCCCATTCCCCTTAAGAGGTGCTTTCAGAGGTATTTCCATTTTAGTAGGGGTGTCCTAAAGAATGGAAAACTTTTAGCCAGGCACGGTGGCTCATGCCTGTAATTCCAGGTGGCCAAGGTCAGATCACTTGAGCTCAAGCTCAGGAGTTCAAGACCAGCCTGGCCAACATGGTAAAACCCCATTTCTACTAAAAACACAAAAATCAGCCAGGCATGGCGGTGGGCACCTGTAATCCCAGCTACTAGGGAGGCTGAGGCACAAGAATTGCTTGAACTCGGGAGGCAGAGGTTGCAGTGAGCCACGATCATGTCACTGTACTCCAGCCTGAGCAACACAGTGAGAGTCTGTCTCAAAAAAAAAAAAAAAAGGAAAACTTTGACTTAAGTAAATTAATTTCTAAGGATGGAATGCCAAGTTAATGAAAGATTTGGAACAAAGAGAATTACGCAAACCTTCCTAGCATAGTGTGTAACCAATCCAGTCCTCCTAAAAATACTTTTGTTCCTAAACTCATTCCATTGATCCTACAGGCTTGTCTATCTGACAAGGAACTGCCTCTCTGTAGGGAGAATAGCTGAATCTCCTCTAGCCACAAGTCAGATTAAGTGAAATAAAATTATTTGAGCCACGAAATAAATGGGAGCAATTTAAAAGCAAACATAGGAAACATTTTGGCCCATTTCAGCACACAGTTCAATTAGTTTAGGATTAGGAGACTGTTGTAGTGGATACTTTAACCACGTGAGTTTTAAGGAGTATAGGTCCGTGCTGAAGCTCAACATCTTGGCAGGTTTCCTTCTATGTGGTGGACTATTCATCACACAAGGGGGAAAAGCAGTGCAAATTAGCATGAGAAGCATAGCCACCTGCTTGCCGGGCTTTTCGGGAAATCAGCAGCCCAACAATAGTTCTACTTCAAAGAAACACTGGCTGAGTAGGTAAGCTGACCTTTGCTTAGAGCTTTGATGACCACTCATTAAAGCTTTTCTTCTCCAGACTCCAAGTACTCAGCATTTCGTTGCCAAGTTTTCTGAGACCTCTGGTCATTAAGCCTTCACTGACAATCTGTTCTCTCCCTGAAAGTCTACTCCCATTGCAAATGGATTTTGACGGTAATGGTCAACATGCCTGGGCAAAGAATGGGTCATGCCCATTCTTACTGGAAAGATTTGGAAAATTTCCCTGTAAATTGTATGTTATTTGGATTTGTTTCTCTAACTGAATGGACATTTTACTGTATGTTGCCAAATCTCTCGTAATGCCTCTCATTCAGTGTAACTAAGGAGATTAAAACTGACAGCATTTTTCTTGTTGAATTAATGATGGGTTTTTACATTTTCACTTTTCAAAAAATATAATCAACACAGTGTTTTGCAGAAACAATATCAGAAACAATTGTATGGTAAAATCAAGAAATACAACTAGAAAAGAGGCAAAAAAAATCTCAATATAATATTATGATTATAATGGTTTATATTTTTCTTGTCTCATATTCTTAATTTGTCATTCAAGAATCCTGTAAATCTAGCCCTAGTTTATCTTTCTGGTATCATCTCCTATATAGAAATATAATATATATTACTTTAGTTAAATGAATGTATTGGATTTCTCTAAACTTTTTCTTTTTTCTTATCTTTCTATATATTTGTATCTCTAAGTATTTGTAATACCCACCACATTTCTGACCAGGAGTAGGAAATAATTCCCATTTATAAGTGCTCAGCAACAGTGCCCCTTCATGGGAGCCACAATCCCTTTCTTCTGTGAATTCCTTTTTTTCTACTACATGTATTGAAGTAGGTTCATTGTGTTATTGTTATTGTATGCAAACCTATTTCTTAGCTAAGTACTGAAGCAACAAGAGTAAGTGAGATACTTGAGAGTGTAGAGATAAGAAAAGAAGAAAGCTGAAAATGGATTTCTAGACTATCTCAATAAAAACCTGTATAATCAGCACACCTCCTTCCCTTTCGCTGTTTTTTTCTGTTTACTGTATAAACAGTTATTCACCTTTCTTTTCCATATTTCAAGGAATTTACTTGAGCTCATTGTTATCTATAATCTTGTCTGTGTTCTTAAAGCAAAGTATTTCTACAGATGAGCCCCAAACTGGTGACTCAATAGGACACTCCCACTTCTGAAAAATTAAGTCTTATTTTCCAAATGTGCTTTTCTTTCAGATGCAAATACATGCTACATGGGGTCACCTGCATGCACTCACCTCATCCACTGATGCTACTGGCATTTTTATTAATAAAGTAATATGTCATCAGTTCTCATATAAACACCTTTATATGTTTTCTCGTTTTAATTATTTTTCTTCTTTTCTTCCAAGTTTTTCTTTTGCAAACTGATTAAGGAGTCTTTTGTGGTTCCACACAAATTTTAGGATTTTTTTTCTATTTCTGTAAAAAATGTCAGTGGAATTTTCATAGAGTTTGCATTGAATCTGTAGTTCCCTTTGGGTAGTATGGACATTTTAATAATAGTCATTCTTCCAATTTATGAACATGAGATGTCTTTCTATTAATTTGTCATGAACTTTTCCATTTCTTTCATTGAAGTTTTATAGTTTTCTGTATGCAGATGTTTCATCTCCATGGCTAAACTTATTCCCAAATATTTTCTTCTTTTTGTTGTTACTGTAAATGACATTTAAAAAAATCCTTTGGAGTTAGTTCATTTAATGGTATAGAAATATAACTGATTTTTTTTTTTTTTTTTTTTTAAGCAGAGTCTCACTCTGTCACCCAAGCTGGAGTGCAGTGGCTCGATCTGTGCCTCCTGTGTTCAAGCAATTCTCTTGCCTCAGCCTCCCAAGTAGCTGGGATTACAGGCACCAGCCACTACGCCCAGCTAATTTTTTGTATTTTGAGTAGAGATGGCATTTCACCATGCTGGCCAGGCTGGTCTTGAACTCCTGACCTCAAGATTCATCCATCTCGGCCTCCCTAAGTGCTGGAATTACAGGCATGAGCCATTGTGCCCGGCCACAACTGACTTTTCTATTGATTTTGTATTCTGCAACTTTACTGAAGTTGCAGAATTTGTTTATTAGTTCTATGAGTTTTTTGGGGGAGCCTTTAATATTTTCTCTATGTAAGATTATGTCATTGGCAAACTGAGATAAGTTTACCTCTGTTTTCCAATTTGGATGCATTTTCTATTTAGTTTTTGTTTTTTTGTTTGTTTGTTTGAGACAGAGTCTCGCTCTGTCGCCCGTGCTGGAGTGCAGTGGCCGGATCTCAGCTCACTGCAAGCTCTGCCTCCCGGGTTTATGCCATTCTCCTGCCTCAGCCTCCCAAGTAGCTGGGACTACAGGCGCCTGCCACCTCGCCTGGCTAGTTTTTTGTATTTTTTTAGTAGAGACGGGGTTTCACCATGTTAGCCAGGATGGTCTCGATCTCCTGACCTCGTGATCCGCCCGCCTCGGCCTCCCAAAGTGCTGGGATTACAGGCTTGAGCCACCGCGCCTGGCCACATTTTCATTTGTTTTTTTCTTGCCTAATTGCTCTGGCTACAACTTCCAGCACTATATCGAATAGAAGTGGTGAGAGTGCACATCCTTGTTTTGTTACTGATCTTAAAGGAATAGCTTTAGACTTTTCACTATTGAGTACGATGCTAACTTGATTGCAGGCATCACTATAAAACATATATATTTATATCAAAAATCACATGATATGCCTTCAATATATACAATTTTTAATTTGCCAATTATATCTCAATGCACCTGAAAAAATAAGCTGGTAAGGAGAAAATATTTTATAGAGGAATTTCTCATTTAGAGTCAGGAGAACTATGACTTTAATTCAGGGAAATCCAGACTTTGTGATGTCACAAGCACTATGATGAAGAGTAGTTTTGATGACATTGGATCATAGTATCACTGAGCAAGAAATGCAACAAGCAGCCAGAGAAAGGATAGGATCAGGAGAGGAAAAGGTAATCTACCATAAAGATAGAATGTCTGTTTCAGTTGAGTAAACAGCAGAGAGAGGAAAAAAATTATCCCTTCAAAACAAAAAGAAGTTGTTATTATTATAGTAAAAGTAATATAGACTGATTGAAACCTAATTTAATGATATCAATAATTATTATTTTTAACATCTTGCTGTCTATCATGCTATATTAAAATATTTTCATTAATTTAATCAATTGAACTTCACATATAATTTTAAACTATTTTTGTTAATATGCCATCAATATGCCATGTAATACAAGAAATATCTTAATATGTCATAAATGCCAATAAATATGGAAGCATATAGATATAATAGCTGCATATTTCATTACATGATTATATGAAAATGTATATAACTAGTGCTTTGATAATACTCACTAGTATTGACTCCTCATTTTTCTGTATTTTAAATAATGCTGTAATAAACATCTTCTGTACATTTTGTTTAACTTCTCTAATTGTTTTAAGATAATTTCTGGAAATTGACTTGATATGTCCCAAGGTATGCATATTTAAATTCTAATATATATTTTGCCAAATTGCCCTTGTGAAAAGCTGTACTAATTTGTTCCTATGAGTAGGATTTGAGAATATGTTTCTTCCATCCACTTGCTGCTTAGTGTATTATCAATTTTTAAACTTTTGCCATAGTGATTAAAAACTCTGTATTTTACGATCTCATTTCTATGATTATAAAAAACTTGAATTTTTTGTTAATAATTTTATTTCTATATATTACTAGTGAACCATATTTGCTATTACGTATACAGAAATATAAATTTTGATATATACTGCATACTGTTTATTTATATCTTAGCTTTATATATAATTAAAAATTTTTACTTTAAATTTTTGTGAAGTCAAGGTAATCTTTTTCTTTTTTCTTTTATAGAGATGGGGTCTCACTGTGTTGCCTAGGCTGGTCTCAAACTCCTGGCCTCAAACTATCATCCCACCTTAGCCTCCCAAAGCGCCAGGATCACAGGTATGAGATCATCTTTTTCTTTATACTTTCTGGCCTTTAAATCAGCATCTTAATTTATAATGGTACCAAGCTTTTAATAAAGTTATGTAAATAATTGTCACTTATTAACATAATTTTATAATAATTTACATTGTATTCTATAGTTTAGCAAGTGCTAATCTCAGACTCTTATAAAAACTTATTTATCCATTCGATATTATCTCATTTAATCTTTTCAAAATATCATTTAATCTTAACAAAACCCTTGTGAAGACAGAAAATATGATTGCCATTTAACAGGTAAGGAAATAGATTTAAAATATTTAAGCTTAGATAGTTAGCTAAATGGTAGTTCTGGACCTTAAATATAGTTGAGAAATTTAAAGCAGACCCTGTGGTTACAAAAGCCAGGAAAAATGACTTATTGGTAACACTGATGTCCTGCCTTCCCTGTGCTTTGGACTTCATAGTCATTCAGGTTCCTGTTCATACTGATAAAATACACACCTGCAAAACATCAGGGATAGTAAGCAATTTTTTGTGCATCTTAAAAATTATGACTTATACTTAGCAATTTTGTTGTGACAGTGGATCACTGCTTACTTTACCAAAGAGCTTTTCATCTCGGGGACCAGCCAGGTTTCACCTTGGAGCTGTTTCTGCAGACCAGCTACTAAAATGCGAATCCTGCTAAGGCCATTGGCAACTGAATGAGACTATCTGGAGCAGTGGTAGGAATGACTCAGTTACCCCAAAGTGTCCCTGCAAAGGATGGAAGTCCAGCTGCTTCATGTCCCAGAATGTGGGAGGAGGACAGGAAAACATATTTGCTGTGAAAGAGCATTTCCCACAAATTTGTTTTCAGTTAGGGCCTGATGTTGTCTACTGAAGCTGGGAAGAGGATTGACTTCTCGCTCTACTCCTACATTTAGGGAGTTGAGAAATCTTTTCCTGATTCAAGCAAAAAGAAATTTTGGAAAACCGAAGGCACGGAAAAACTGTTCTTGGAAATCTAGACTGTTTTAAGTAGAATCTTAAGGGAAAAGGGAAAACTTATTGGGAAGGCCCTCTATCAGTTCTACAATTGGCTTTAATGCTTTGACTCTAATGATTTTTTTTTTTTGGTCTGCTATTAATGTCAAAGTTTTTGTTTGTTTGCTTTCTTGGTTAAAGTTCAAAACAATATGTAGGAAGAATCATGAACATTGCATGTCAAGATCCCCAGGATCCTTTCTCTGATAATTGTCGTGGTTTGGGTCGGGGGCACTGTTTATGCCTTGTTTCCACCTCCAGCTCACCTCTATCATAGTTCTTAATGCAAGAACTTACAGTGAGATTTACTGTCTATCTCTTTTCCTGACTGTGAGATTCTTTAATATAAAGATTATCTATTATTTATCTTTGTACCTCAGGACCAAACTGTCTAGCACGGAAATTTTTTGGAAAAAGTTGGCCATGATTTCCTAAACACTGGAATGTCACCACTGAGAGGATGAGAAACTAATACATTGTTGAATTTGATGTGAAAATCAACACATCAAATGTTGATTGGTACAATCAATGATATGGTACAACCCTTCACAAGGTGCCGTGAGAGCACAGAGAAGGCCTTCTCTTCTTACTCTGGTAGGATTAAAGGAGGCTTCCTGGAGGATGTGACGCCTCACCTGAAATCTTACATGCCTTCCAATGGTGTGCTTGGGTCGTTCATACTTGCTCAGGAGAGCCAATGGTTAATTTTTCAGGAATTTTGTGAAACAATCTTTAAACACAGCCATTATTTTTTTTAAATCAATCTTTTTGAAACTTAAAACTGAATGATCATTTTATTAAAAACAAAAGTAATAAATACTCAAAACTCTTCACTTCCTAATTATTTCACCATATTTTGCTATTATCTATGCTCTTAAGGTTATTTATTTCTCTGGTATCTGTATGAGGGAAATTTTCTATATTCAACATTTACACCATGGAAATTAGCAAAACCTACAAACCAGAGAGTATTAATCTTTTTTTCCCCAGACAGTAGATTGTTAAATATTCTCTCTGACTTATTAACCATGTTCACTTGAACAACAAGTCTTGCCTGTTCAACCTCTTTCATATCTCAAACTCTCAAAAATGTGTCCTCTCTCCACGGAAGCTCCTGCTTTAAATCAGGCTTTCTCTGCACTACTATTGCAGTTGCTTCTTAAATGATCTCTGTGTGCCAATCTGTTCACTTTCCAGCCCATTTTCCACATAGTGATCAGAATGATTCTTCCTAAAAGCAAATTTACCAAGTAATTTCTTTTTTTGTTAATCCTCCAATAACACCTACAGTTTGCATTCATACATTTAAAGGCTTTCCCTACACAGACACTTTAAGTTAGGACTTCAGCCCCATTTCTTCTCACTGGGATTCTGTCTAGGTCTAACTTTTCTTTTCTTTTTCTTTTTTTTTTTATTTTTGAGAGAGAGAGTCTCACTCCTTATCGCCCAGGCCAGTGCAGTGGGAGGCACCTGGGCTCACCAAACAACCATTTTCCTGAGGGGCCATCCAGGCTATTCTCCTTGCCCCAGCGCCCTGAGTAGCTGATCACTCTCACACTACCGGGGTTAATTTTTTTGTATTTTGAGATGGCTCACCCAAGCTAGCCAGGATGGTCTCAATCTCCTATTATCATGATCCGCTCACTTTGGCCTCCTAAAGTGCTGGGATTACATGAGCCACCAAAGCGCCAAGGCCTTTTGTTTCTGTAACCCTATTCTTGTCTTTGTGTTTCTGTATTTTTTTTTTTGGAGACAGAGTTCCCACTCTGTGGCTCCAGGCTGGGAGGAAAGTGACTCCTCACAGCAACTCCCACCTCCTCAATTCAAGTGATTATCCGCCCTCTGGCCTCCCTAGTAGCTACAATTACAGGCACCCGGCCACACACCCAGGAAGCTAATTTTTTTTGTGTGTGTGTGTTTTGCAGAGAAGGAGTTTCACCATGTTAGCCAGGATGGTCTCTATCTCCTGACTTCGTGATCCACCCGCCTCTGCAGCTTCTCCAAGTGAACTCGAGTGCTGTATCATACCTCGGTGCTTGTCTCATTGTGTTTCTTCTATGCAGAATCTCTTATATGACTTGTTTTTATTAAAGGAGACAGCATAGCTAAGAGCGTGTGTTTTTGTCATTTTTCATCCTTACATTAGACTGTTTCACTTCTCAGCTGCTATATACCATTTGAGAACATTTGGGCAAGTGCATTAACTGCTCTGAGCTTTAGTTTTCTCATCTGAATATAGTAGTAACAGTGCTTAACCTCTTGGGGTCATTGGAAAGATTAAGGAAGAAAAATATCACTATTCTTTGCATAGTGCCTAAAATATAATACCAAAGGAGAGTTAGCTTTTATTATCTTGGGAGTTTTACTCATCCTTTAAAATTCAGGACACATTTTTGTGCCCTTGAAATAGTCGTCCCTGACCACCTCCACTTTTGAAGTGTGATTTAAATATCCCTTTTCGGCTGGGGGCGGTGGCTCAAATCTGCAGTCCCAGCACTTTGGGAGGCTGAGGTGGTCAGATCACTTGAGGTCAGGAGTTTGAGACCAGCCTGGTCAACGTGTTGAAACCCCGTCTGTACTTAAAATACAAAATTGTCTGGGCATGGTGGTGCGCATCTGAAAATACAAAAACCTAGAGAGACATGGTGGCCCTCGGGAGGCTGAGGCAGGAGAATTGCTTGAACCAGGAGATAGAGGTTGCAGTGAGCCGATATAGTGCCACTACACTCCAACACTCCAGCCTGGGCAACAGAGCAAGATTCCATCTCAATAAATAAATAATAAATAAATATCCCTTTTCTTTAATGTTCCCTATAGAGCTTTTCATAATGTAACATTAACTTTTACAAATTATTTTAAACTATAACAAAGGAATAGGTTTAACTGATATTAAAAACAAGCTGAAAGACTGACAAATCCTGTTCTTCTCTGTATCTCTAAATAATAACCATTTTCTTCAGACTTGATTCATTGATTTAGACATAACCTATGGAATTCCAATAATGCTAGATAATGATTTTAGCTCTTACAACCCATTGTGTTTTTTCTATTCTATTGTGATACTTATTTCACAATTTTTAAAAATCCATATTTAGTTTTCATTATGATTATGTAAATATGATATACAATTAAATAGGGTATTGTGCTATGAATATATTTACATTTTTGGGGAGATTGCCTCTGTTTGTCTGCCCTCCACTCCCCTCCCTTCCCCTCCCCTTCCCTTCCCTTCCCCTCCCCTTCCCTTCCCTTCCCCTCCCCTGCCCTTCCCCTTCCTCGTTCCTTCCCTCCCTCTTAGTTGACTGGTAGGGGTATCAGTTAGAAATTTGGCTATTTACTTGTAGAATTGCCCCCACCACCTCCAGAAAACATCAGTATCTCTAGACCTTCCCTTGAGAGTAGGTCAATGTTTCTAGATACTTCTTCCAATTTTCTGCCAGTAGCTAGGGGTGTCGAGTGATATCAAGTTTGACTGCCTGTGTTCTGTGCTTGGGTGAGGGTTGGCTGTCTTACTGTTCAGGAGGAAGTGTTATTTATCCCCTTGTTTTTAATTTGGGGCCTTACCCTTGCTCTCCTCTCTGCATTGTGTTTCCAGGTTCAGGGTCTCTCTGGTTCAGTTATTCCACAGTTTATTACCCTCATATCCTTCCAGCTGAACTCAACTCCCTGGGGTGGAGCTGGGGGATATTGGTATATAATTTCCTTTTATACCCTTTTTCCTCTAATACCTATGCATTAAATCTCAGTTTCTCCAGGATAATGCAGGCAAACAGTTGGCTTTTATGTGTGCAGCAAAAGTGAACTCTTAACTCTATCTTTTTGCAGAATCCTTGGCATGAGTGCCCTGTGTGCTAGGATGAATTCTAAGATAGTCCTAATGACTCCTGCCTGCTGAGGTTGCCTGCATAATCCCTTTCCATTGAGTGTCAGTGGGACCTGTGAATGTGATAGGGTAGCACTCCCGTGAGCAGCTCATACTACATGACAAAGATAAAGGGATTTGCAGATATAATTGAGGTTCCTAATCAGTTGACTTTGAGTTCATGAAAAGGGAGACTATCCTTGATGGCGTCCGACACAACCAGGCGAGCCTTTAAAATATGTCAGAAAGATTGCAAGTGAGAGAAATTTTTCCTGTCAGCTTTGAAAAAGTAAGCTGCCCTGTTGAGATAGGGTCACATGGCTGGCCACTGAAGGTGGACTGTAAGAGCAGAGAGTGACTCCTGGCTGATGAACAACAAGAAAATTAGGATCTCAGACCTACAGTCATAAGGAACTAAATTCTGCCAATCACCTGAGTAAACTTGAAAGAGGATTTTGAACTTCAGATGAAAACACAGCCTAGCTGGATTTCAGCCTTGAGACACTGAGCACGCATCCCACTTACACTGCAGCCAGACTTCTGACCTATAGAAACAGCGAGATGATAAATGGATGTTGTTTTAAGCTGCTGTTTGTGTTGATGAGTTATACAGCAATCAAAAGTTAAACCACTATGCTAAGTGCATGATATGGAGAATTTTTTGACTCTTGCTGCTGACCTTACATTTTAAACTGGTGACTTACTTTTTATTCCTAATTCGAATAAGAAAAATAAAGGCAAGATTGAGCATATATGTAATAAATTATCCTAGAAATATTCTCAGAAAAGCTCAGGCATAAATTGAGAAAATGCTGAGCTAAATTGCATCAGATTATGAGGAAACACGAATACTAATATTAACATTGCTCCCTGGATACCTGGACTACTAAAGTTTGGAAGTCCTAGGATTCAGGAAGGAAGAGGTTTCTGGAGATCGATATGCACATGGCAGAAAACTCAGGCAAAAGTGAGGAAGATGAGCTATGAGAGGTACCCAAGAGGGAAGTACTCAGTGGACATTAGGAATAGTGAGTCTGATGTGAATGCTTAGTTATTCCCTGTTTAGTGTTGTGATTTGCCTGTTATTATTAATATTTGACAACTTCTGTTTCGTATTTTTAAAAAGTGTACTCCAGATTCGATCTATTTCATACATGCTCTCTCTCTCTCACACACACACACACACACACACACACACTCTTACTCTCAGACAGTAGACCACCAGACCACCACGATGCTCTGGAAGTTTAGCCTCACAAGAAAAACACATTGCCACCACTCCTCACACACATACCCTATTCTCATAATCATCTGGACATATGGCTGGGAATATAAAATCATTTATTGAAAACAGCCTCATTTCAAACCATCTCACATAAAATGAACCCTGATATAAATTGATCACCTTTGTACATGGCTGGCATTAACTTCAAATATTAAAGCATTCTAGAGTAAAAAGAAAATGAGTAGATCTGGTCATCTGGGGAGCAGACATTTTTTAGCATTGAATTAGACATAACTTACAAGAAAATTAACGTTTGATTAATGAAATTTAAGGCTGTGTGACTGTTGTTCATATGTGTGGAAGGACCATGAAAAATGAGCAGAATTTTTGGTCTGTGTAGGGCAAGAAAAATGGTACTGATTAAACAGGGTCTATGGACTCTGTTTACCTTATAGGAAGTGTGCTTTCAAGGCTAGCCAGTCAGGCTTGGGCTAGTCTCTGGGATGAAGCAACACATGTTACTTCATGTCAGCATAAAAACAAAGATAAGCTCCTAGAAAAAAAATGCAAATATAAAATCCTTGTGTGAGGTCGAATCTGTAAGCGGGGTAGTGAATAAGTTAAAAGCAACATCTGAGGATGAGGTAATGGCACCTGCCAGGGTTTTAGATAAGCACAGACTGTGTGGAAAAGGTTAGAAAGTTGTCCACAGTAACTGAAAACTTTCCTGCAGTTACGTATAGGACACATGAAAGGGCTGGAACATAAGAGATTGATTGTATTTAAATACATTTTTATTTTAAGAATGGTTGATGAGTAAGTTGGAAATAAATGCATTCAGCGGGGCAGAAACATAAAGACTTGTACATTTTTAATGACGAGTCAAATCTGGAAAGCTTGACGAGCAAACATAATTTTAGCACCTGTTGATCAACTACGGCGTTGTTTTATAATGTGGAAGAAAAACTCAAATTTGTAGAGAAGGCCTTTAGTATTTCCAAGAATTGCAAATAAGAGTGTCCTCTATATATCATGCACTTTATGTTCCTTATTTCATTTAATCCTCACGAACGCTATCTGAGATGGGGACTTTTACCATCCCCATTTCCAACAGGAGTCAATTGACCTAGAGTCCGACATAGTTAGGTAAAAGCAGGAATGAAATCCTGACAGTGTAAGGCAAGAGCTTAGAATTTTTGAGCACTACATTGTACTGTCTCCCAGGAAAGCATATGCCAATTGGCAAACAATCTGTTGCTAATTTGCCACTTAGACTTCCTAGAATAAAATTGCTGACCATCTTTCTTTCTGTGTGATTCAAATAGGATGGCGTGACTATTGGCGTGGTGACTAATTTTGTGTCTGTGATTTTAAAAAAATAGCACAGTGCTCACACTCTGTCTTAGTGCACATACTGTGCCATTGCCCATTTACCCAATTCCGTTCCAAAGATCCATCACATGATCGGGTGCGGTGGCTCATGTCTGTAATCCCAGCACTTTGGGAGGCTGAGGCAGGTGAATCACCTGAGGTCAGGAGTTCAAGACCAGCCTGACCAATATGGTGAAATCTCGCCTCTACTAAAAATATAAAAATTAGCCGGGCATGGTGGTGTGCATCTGTACTCCTGGCTACTCAGGAGGCTGAGACAGGAGAATCTCTTAAACCCGGGAGGTGGAGGTTGCAGTGAGCCAAGATCATGCCACTGCACTCCAGCCTGGGCAAGACAGCAAGACTCCATCTCAAAAACAAAACAAAACAAAAATCCATCACACTGACAGCTGCTTTTTTTGATTGGTAATGGATTGAACAGGATTTCTGCTATAGGAAACAGTAAATGAGACAGCAGCCTTATTATCATGTGACTTAATTTTACCTCTTTCTCTTGGTGCTATGTTTTTGACATTATTTTAATGATAGCTTTTTCTATCAAAATTGAGTTTCTCTAGTTACTTGACATTTAGAAAGAAGGTTGAATTCTTTGTCAAATGCATATTTATTGCAAAGGTGGCAGTGGAGTCCAGGGTTAGTAGGAATGCCCAATAATGAAAATCAATTTGACCAATCATCTCCAAATTCAGATACTTTGAGGGGATTGTTGAACTCCATATATGCCCTCATGGCACCTAGAAATAAAGAGAGACCAAACTCTAGGCATTATAGAGCAAGTAATAGGAGCATTTTAATTGAAACTTATGATTACTTTGAGAATCAACTGAGTAGTGCCCAGTAGAAATCTAATAAGGTTCACACACATAATAAGATCCAGAAATAAAATGTAAAGAGCACCAAAAGTCATTCAAATTTCAAATTAATTCACTGCTATTCTTATCTAATCCTCCACGTCATTCTTATGATTTCAATACTGCCATGTGGACGTAGCAACCATCTCTGGAACTGCACAACAGGTAAGCTGAGATAGAGAATATGGAACTGGTGCTGAACTATATCCAACCATTACCTCTTTTCTTAAAGAAGTAAATCTCATTGGCTGCTGGGCTCTGTGTGCATGATCTGAAAGCTCTGTGGCAGGGAGGAGTCTAAATCAAAAACAGAGCTCCCCACATCATTCATGACCATAGACTTGTGCCCTCCCCCTTGGAAGAGATCTTGGAAATCTTAAAAGTGGAGATCTATGAATAAAAAGTCACAGATCAAAGGGTAGAAACATTTATAGTCATGAATGTTTTTAAGTAATTCATGTAAAAGCTTTTACATCATACATTTTGCTTAATTTGAACATCCTGTTTTGGATCCTATGAGGGGCCTATGGGTTAAATGTGATACAAATATTGGCAGTTGAAGTAGGTGGAGTTCTATTGGAGAACAACTTGTAGTGGTCTAAGTGGTCACTCTGAGGCAGAAAGCAAATATTATAAAATAATTTGGAAACTATGCATTTAATATGATAGGAACATAAGCCATCAGCAAATACTCTTATTATATAAGCTACCATGTTTGCTCCTTTTAACTACTTTATGGATTTGTGACTCAGGGAAAATAGAAAAATAATATGGTGGCATAAAAGACTCACTTTAAGAGCAGAAATCTCTGTTTTCTTAATATTTATTTATTGATTCATTTATCAAATATATGTTGATTGCGTATTAATATAGTAGACATTCCAAATGTCGCCTTCCTGTATAACCCTGAACAAGGCATTTGAATTCTGAGAGTTAATCTTTGTTTTTGTTTTTGTTTTTTTGAGAGAGAGAGAGTCGCTCTGTCGCCCAGGCTGGAGTGCAGTGGCGCGATCTCGGCTCACTGCAAGCTCCGCCTCCCGGGTTCACGCCATTCTCCTGCCTCAGCCTCCAGAGTAGCTGGGACTACAGGCGCCCGCCAGCATGCCCGGCTAATTTTTTTTTGTATTTTTAGTAGAGACGGGGTTTCATCGTGTTAGCCAAGATGGCCTTCATCTCCTGACCTCGTGATCCGCCCACCTCGGCCTCCCGAAGTGCTGGGATTACAGGGGTGAGCCACCGCGTCCGGCAATCTCTTCTTTTTTATACTGTGAGAGAGAAGGATGACATAATTCTTATAATAGAAAAAAATACCTAAAATATAGTGTGCACACGTATGTATGTTTGAATAGCAATACATTTAGAAAATGTTTAGAATAGCAATTTACAAATGCTGTATAGCACAATATGCACTATTAGCATAACTATTTTAAAAGAATTAGAAATACCTTGTTAATTTAGAGAGGGAAAAAGTGGAGGGAATGCTGGATGTCACATTTCCCTCAGACTATTTCCCTAAAGAAACGTTTATTAGGATAATGTTCAGTAATAAGCCTTTGTATTTTTTGGATCAATTTCCCCCTTGAAGTCAGTAAAATTTCCCTTGGGTGCCATGCTGGTCTTCTGAACCAGATTCTGACTGCCTTGACCGTGGGTTCCCATGGTGTTCCTTTCCATGTCCACCATTGATTGGCTTTTCACCATGTGACAGTGGTCTAGTTCACAGAGGGAACACTTTGACTAAAATGGCATTACTGAGAGCCAGATTGTTTTTACTGTTGCTGAATGGTTTTCTTATATTTGCAGATCCAGTTACACATAATTTTAGCTCAACTGTTTCCTTGTTAAATCTGGAAGCTTAAGTATTACTATACCATTTGTTTCTCTCCCTCTCTCTTTTTCTATTCTTTTTAGTATCCCATTTGTAGATGAGGGAACTGAGTCTCAGTATCAGAACCAGTAAATCATTTCAGGAAAGGAGCTCAACACTAAAATGTTTCAGTGTCTATTCAACTGCCTACTGATTCTCAGTCAGGTGCTACATCTTGTTATGGGTGAGAATAAGAATCTCAGTGTGTGGCGGTATATAAACAGTTTTAAAATAGGTAAACACTCAGACTAAAAGAAAATTCATTTGTTTTAGCCATATTTAATTTATTTGAAAATTGTAACAAAGAGAGAATGAAGTTTTTGTGTTAATCTAAGGAATATATATTAAGTCATTTGAGTCCACCTTAGTAATTTTTATCATGTAAATCTCATGTTTGTATTGTTTTTGCTGGGCATTTTTATTTAAATATGATTATTGCTTTTGGTTAAATATATTTTTAAATGAAATTATATCATTGCCATAAATGGAAAACTGGGATAGCTTGTCATAAAAATAAGGTAGCCAATAAATAGAGATAAATACTGAAAAGAAACATAAATGTATCCAAAGACCTCACACAATTGTCACCTGCTTGCTTGTACTTGGAATGAACCACACTTTGAGAAAGTCTGAGTTTAGAAAATTTGAGAAAGATTGTATTATTCTACACTGCCTCTGCTAGTGAGGTTCAATATTTCCATACCTTATTAAAACTGACTTGAATTTATAGGGCCCATAATTTTGTGTGCTCTGTAATTTGTGAAAATTGTTTATTTCTACCTGTCATGGTGTGGTCTGCTAATCGTTATCTAAAATCTAACCTGTTCTTATGTTCAGTAGTAGATCTATGTATCTATCTATCTATCCGTCCGTCCATCCATCCATCCATCCATCCATCCATCCATCCATGCATCCATTCATCCATCATTTATTTTTCACACCATCAGTTTAAAAGGAAAGTATTTGTGTTAGGCTTTTTCTTTCTTCTTTTCCATAGGCTGCAATGTGGGCACGGTGGCAGTGAACTATCTGAATATACGAAATAACACCCTAGGGAATCAGAGAAAAAAAGAAGGGGCTTGGCTTGTGGGATGACCTTGTGGAGAAGACTGCTTACCCCTCTAGATAAAGTTATATTTATCAGCATAAACTTTTATGAAATACTATTCAGCAATAGAAAATGAACTACTGGATAAACAAACTGTGATACGTCTAGACAATGGAATATTATTCAGCAGTACAAAAAAAGATGAACTATCAAGCCATGCAAAGATGTAGAGGAAACTTCATATTACTAAGTGAAAGAAGCCAATCTGAAAGGGCTACATATTCTATGATTCCAATTATACGACATTCTGCAAAAGGCAAAACTATGGAAACAGCAAAAAGATCAGTGGTTTCCAGGAGTTAGGAGGCAGGGAGGGATGAATAGGCAGAGCACAGTGCGTTTTTAGCGCAGTGAAACTATTCTTATGATACTATAATGACAGATATCTGTGGTTATATATTAAACAAAACCCATAGAATGTATAACATCAAGAGTCAACCCTAATTAAACTGTGGGCTTTGGATGGTAACGATGTGTCAGTATAAGTTTATCAGTTGTAACAAACATACCGCTGTTTTGGGGTATTGATAGTGGAGGAGGTTGTGTATGTGTCAGGGGTTGGGGTATATAGGAACTCTGTACGTTTTGCTCAGTTTTGCCGTGAACCTGAAATTTCTGTAAAATTCTATTAAAATAATAAATATTTTATACATAGTATAGCCTGTAAAAGTTAAATGAGAGGATTAAACATATTCAATGTGTGAGACAATATAAAATTCCTAGAAACCACTATTTTGGTTCGTTTGGACCAAAGTATCTCAGTAGCTTGGAAAGTTTAGTTGTCTAATTCACAAACTTAGCACTTCATCTACTCAACAGAGACTTCTAGAATTAACCATCTAGGAAGCTGGCCAAGATGCAATTGGAATAACAACAGGAAAACCAAAAATGATTTTCTAGTTTATATACTATATATACAGTGTACATCACTACTGTAGAATGAAGAATCAAAAATTAATAACCTCTGCAAATGGAAGAGTCCACACAGAAACCAAATACATTTCTGCAAAGCCAGTGACAATTAAAGTTACATTGAATGTAAAGGCATTAATATTCTTTAGCCAGTATATACCCTGCTAATGTCTGGTGACAACTCTCTGATGTTCTCTCTCACTTTTTCATTTGAAAAAGAGAGAAAGTTCCTCTTTTACATAAATTGAGGAGCCTTTAAAATTATTTTTTCTCTTCCTCCTTTTTCATAAGTGTTTTTCAGCCATCAACCTAGTTTATATGACAACACATCCTTTTGAGAAAGTCATAAGGTATTTACTTATTGTGTACCTACTGTATGCATTATTAGAGTGGTTATGACTAAGTGATCGAGATGAAATACATGAGATTCACTGTGATCTCCATTTGAAGTTTCAAAATTTGCCAACTACAGAATTGAAAATCCATTTAAGTTATCAAAGAAGAATTGTCATTGTTAACAGACAACATAGTCATTTATGTAGAAAATCATTTGAATGCACAAAAATGATACTAAAACTACTAAGTAAATTTAGCAAGCCTACAAGACAAATGATCAGTTTTAAATACAAAGAGATAGCACTGTACACCTATCAAAATGGTTAAAACTAAAAACATTGACCATATCTAACATTGGTGAGTATGTGGAGGAACTGAAACTCTTATACACTGCTGGTGGAGGTGTGAAATTGTACACCACACTAGAAAACAGTTTGACAGTGTCTTAAAACATTAAGCATACTTCTACAATATGATCCAGCCATTCTACTTTAGATATTTACCAAAGAGAAATGAAAGCGTAAGTCCACATGGAGACTTGGATACAAATGTTTATAGCAACTCTATTTGAAAGTATCTAAAATTTAGTAACAGCTTAATGTCCAAGCACTAAGTAAATAAATAAACTCTTGTGTATACATCCAATGATATTCAGCAGTGAAAGGAATAAACTACTGATGCACACAACATCACGGAAGAATCTCAAAGTAATTATGTGAAGTGAGAAGCCACACATACAAAGAATATACTATATATGTTTTCATTTATGTAAAATTCTAAAAAGTGCATACTAATCTATAGACACAAAAAGCAGGTCAATGACTGCTTGGGAATAGGGAAGGGAAGAGATTGTGAAGGAGCATGGGGAAACTTTGGGGTTTTATAGATAGGTTCAGTTTCTTGATTATGGTGTTAGTTGTTGTACAGGTTTATGCACATATCAACACATACCTGTCCCCAAATCTCTTCTTCTGACATAATAAATTCTTTCTGATATCACTACCTCTTATCTTTCTAACCCTTTCTCAAGGACGTCTTGGCATCTATATCTCAGTTTCAGTTGGCCATCATTATGCCAAATTGCGAGGCATGGTTCTAGGGTTGTATTAGGCTACATTTCAGACATCTCTGGCAGAATAGTAACTCCCAATCCTTGCTAATATACGTGACAGGAGATAATTAGTTTTCTACTTGTGCTGTAACAAATAACCACAAATTTAGTAACCTGAAACAACACAGCTTTATTACATTTTTTTGTAGGTCACAAATCAGTACAAATCACAAGTCTCACTGGACAAAATCAAGTTGTCAGCAGGCTGAGTCTTTCTGGAGGCTTCAGGGGAGAATCTGCTTCCTGCTATTTGAGTTGTTGGTGGGATTTAGTTCCCAGCAATTATAGAACCAAGGACCCTATCTTCTTACTGGTTATAAAATGAGGTCTGTTTCCAGCTTCTAGAGGTTGTTGCATTCCTTGGCTCGTGGCTCCATTTCTCCCTTTTTACAGTCAGCAAAAACGAGTTGAGTCCTTCTCTGGTCACATCTCTTCAGACCCACTCCTCTGCCTTTCTCTCCTACTTTAACGACTCATGTGATTAGATTGGACCAATCCAGGATAATACCCCCATTTTAAGGTTCTTAATCTCATCCCAAAACCCTTTAGGCGTGTAATATTCACAGGTATCAGGGATTAGGGAACAAACATCTTTAGTTGGGGAGGGGTTTCTTTGACACACTCAGATTCTATTATTCCTTTGGTGTATATGCTATTTCTTCCTAAAGCAGACACTATTAATTTCATGCTTTGCCTTGGTGTCCACTTAATCACACAGGATCTCCAGGTAAGGAAGCGATTCTCTGGTAAGAGAATTCTCTTGCTAGCATGATTTTGTCCAGGGAAATTGGGGCTTCCAGATTCTCAACCTCACATTAATGCATAAACAAATTGTGATATATACATGAAATGTTATTTAGCAATTAAAAGGAACAAACTATTAATATTCTAAGAAAAGCAATGAATCTGAAAAGTATTATATGAAAGCATAGAGGCTAAAAAAAAAAAAAAAAAAAAAAAAAAACCCTGTACTGTATAATTCCATTTATGTGACATTCTGGAAAATGCAAAACTATAGAGATTAAAAAAATAGGTCAGTAGTTGCCAGAGGCTAAAGGTGAGGGTAAGAGATTGACTTCAGAGGGTCATGAGGGAACTTTTTAGGGTGATAAAAAGTATTTTGGATCTTGATTGTGTTGGTGGTTGCATAAGCATGTGAATTTGTCAAAACTCATTGACTTGTACACTTACAAGGGGTGAATTTTATTGTATATAAACTACACTTTAATAAATCTGATTAAAAAAAACCACACACACAAGTATCTCAGGCTTATCCATTGAATGTCCTCTTCCGAGGCCACAGAATTGTACTCCTTTCCTGCTGGGTTCTGACTGTGACATAGGACATCTGTTGAAGCTTGCATTTACTACCCTTTAATGCTCTGCCATCTTTATAATTAGATTAGGGAGGAGCCTGGTTTTCAGCACAGTCACCCCTGCAGCTGCAGTTTAATGTCTTTTTCAAGCTGCCGTAGAGGATCTACGGTTTTCACAGCATGCTTTGAGTTTAAGTTGGCTACTATGATGTTTCTTTTTTTTCTTAAGACTTCCAACAAATAAAATCAGCTTGTTCTACAAATATAATTATTGTCAGCTCCACAAAGCATTAATGGCCGCAGCGATCACATAACCCAAGGCCTTACCTTCTACTTACATCTCATCCTAAACAACCACAGGCAAGAATCTTCGTAATTCTTATTTTTACTCAGTTCCAATGGTAATCCTCATCTCAATTGGCAGCATGAATAGGGATCATCTTACTGCCCTCTGACTGGGGAGTGTTCATGCTCCAAAATTCTGTCTTGAGGGTCTGCTGTTTCGGGCCACATTTGATAATGACTGGGTTAGTACCACGTTCCCAGAAAGCTGATCCTGGGACAAAGGCTCCTTTGTGATATGTGTGAGAGGTTTATTGGAGAGTATGACCTAGGAAGGGGGATTAAATGACCTTAGGGGTAAAGCAGGAAAGAAGATGGAGTTATTACAAAGGTACATCCTTGAGTTGGATATTGCTACATGCTACTGATTACTTCATTCTGCCGTGCTGTCTAAGCAGCCATATGAAAAACATTTTAAGATTACTGTGCGCTTGGAAGAATAGGAGGAGAACATTTATCTGTCAGTTTCTAATTTTCGTTAAATGAATATTTGCCTTGGTGTTAACTCCTCATACTTTCTGGGTTGCATATGTAGATATTGAACAGGTTGCTTTGGTGTCCTACTCTAGGGCATCAAAAGGGAAGTTCTGGGGTTTGGGATTAAAAACAAATGGCATGGGTAGCCAGGGACTAAGTGCTATCATTTGCACAGTGTGAAGCTGATAGGAACATATGCAGAGCTGGTTGATAGGATGAGGTGTAAGTAGAAGGTAAGGCCTTGGGTTATGTGATGGCTGTGGCCCATTAATGCTTTGTGGAGCTGACAATAATTACATTTGTAGAACAAGCTGATTTTATTTGTTGGAAGTCTTAAGAAAAAAAAAAAAGAATCATAGTAGCCATTGGAATATTGGACAGCAGAGTCCAAAAGAGTGTAAATTGGTGACTGAAAGGTGTTTGATATACTGTCTGATGGAGCTGTCATAACAATTACATGACTGTGTGTAAAGCAGTTCAAACAATGCCTGGTATTTGTATACATAGTCAATAAGTCATTTCTATTATATGTCATCATGGACCTAATCAGGGTAGAGGATTTCATTGATGTCTCTTCTAGTCATAGACACTAAGAAATGGTGTATATTGTCTTACTTCAAGATGCTATGACAAAGTACTATAGATGGCGTGGCTTATAAAAAATAAAAATTTATTTCTTAATAGTTCTGGAGGCTGAAAGTCTGAGATCAGGGTGCCAGCATGGTCATGTTCTGGGTTGCAGACTGCCAGCTTCTCACTGTACTCTCACATGGTAGAAAGAAAGTGAGCTGGCTCTCTGAGATCCATTTCATATGGACACTAATCCCATTCATGAGGGCTCCATCCTCATGACCTAAATACCTCCCACAGACCTCATCTCCTAATACTGTCTTACTGGGGTTAGATTTCAATATATAAATTTTGGGGGCATACAAACATTCTGCCCACAATATATATTCATTTCAACAAATAAAATACGTAGAGTATACAGATCAAAACTACAGAGAAATGCTAGATGTGTTTCTGCCTGAGTGTTTTCTGCTCATGGTCTGAGCTTGGGTAAAGCCTATTAAATTCACCACAACCCTTTCGTGCAAAGCTGTTTTTCGAGACCTAAAGATTGTTAATTTAATTTGCTTTTAGCAATAATCTCACTACCAATTTTGGTTATTGGATAAACAGGTAATATTTTCCTGTCATGTCAGCCTTGAGGGTCATTTCTAGATATTTATTTCAAGGGAGCCCATATCCTCATTGTGTGTCAAGTCTTATCTGACACTATAAATACACTGCTATATTAAAAATGCAGTACATTTAAACAGGTAAGGTAGGACATCATTTTTAAGGATGAAGGGAGGAAATTGTATCATTGTAACAACAGCAAAAAATTAAAATGCACTTATTATATTTTAGACTCTGAGGCACAAAAGACAGTTAAGTCTCTACATAATTTATAAGTCTGGCTTGTATGGCTCTACCCATTCTTCATGGCCAATATACTTTCTGATTCATCAGTGCCTATGCTACATTAGTTATTAAATGTTTTGAATAGCAGCTGTGGAAGTAGCTACATATTAGAATTAATATTTTATAGCAAAGAAAGCTGAGGACTTGTTAGATTAAGTAATTTGATACAGATTAAGCCACTTAGCTTTAAAGTGACAAGATAAGATTTTAAGTTCCTTTTTTGTATCTCGCAAACTTTCTACCACATCCTACTGCCTCTGATCTAAACACATCATGCTACTGTGCAGGTAGTTGAAGCATGAAAACATTGCACTGTGGATTAGCCATGCATATGGGTGAGAATTAGGCTAATAAAAATTCACTGAAAGTGTTTTGCCCTGAAGAAAGCAAGGTGCCTGCCATTTCTTGGAGTTTATGTGTTGACAGTGTTAAAAAAAAAAAACTGGGGGGTACAAAGAAGGTTGTCTTGCTTCCTACTTTATAGCCTCCATCTGGTCAGGAAAGGAGTAAATTGACCACATCTGCTGCAAATCTGTAGCTGTGCTATTGGGCCTTTCAGCTTTGTCACTAACTCTGTCTTATCCTCTAGATCTGGGATACTATATCCTGTACAGGAGTGTGCCAATTTTCACAGTTTTTATACTCTTCTCTGGCATTCTTCAAACTCATATTCTTTTGGGCATCCTTTAGGATAAGAGTTGGAAAAATTTCTATTTAAAGCAACAGATAGTATGTTAGGCTTTTTGGACCAATAAGACAAATTCAGGATAATATTTAAGATATATAATGAGTGAAAATAAATGTCCACAAAATTTTTATTGATAAAATTCAAAATATAATAATAATAATTAAGTACAAATTACTTTGTGATATAAATCTACTAATGAGAATAGTAAAATTATTTGGGGGAAAATAGCATTTCATTTAGTTCAGTTTCGAAATTAGCATTCCCTATGATCAAATGTTCATCTATAGAAACTATCTTAACTCATAGGCTGTGCCAAAACAGGTCGTAAGCCAGATAGCCAGATTTATCCCAAAGACCATGTTTTGGCAACTCTTGATTTAGGAAAAGCTTGAATTTCTGTTGGAAGACAGGCAAAAAATATGGATATTTTATAAACTGGTACAGGGGGCCATCGTGAGTAGATTCCAATAAAGATCTTTACTGAGGTCTTGTGTGTGCAAAGGCAAAAAAGGAGGAGTTTATAGTTTGTGGACCCAGTGATGTCTATCTCACATATTGGTTTCCAGGCCTAGCTACATGAAGTCAGAGGTTTGTGTATGTGAAAAGTGGGACATCAGGCACAGGTTATAGAGGCATACTGTCGAAGGCTTTTGTGGTACATGGAAAGTACAAGTATTTTTTCTTGAGTGCCCACTTCTGTGTCAAAATGTGTCTTAGAGTGGGGAATAAGAAATATTCTTTCCACTTTTTCATCAGCATTAGGTGGCCAGGAACAATGAGGATGCAGAAAATATAATTATGGGAGGCAATAAACAGTGGCCTTGACACAAATATCTGTGTTTTCACAGAGAGAACCAACAATAGTGGCATAGTAAGGCTTTGTTGTTAATTAACTTGGGATAATGAACATAGATGGAGTCATGAAAGTAATATTCCATTCTACAGAGTCAACTGTGAATATTTTTTAGTGCAAGGCTAGTACACAAGCATTCCAGAAGGTCAAGGATTTTTCCTTATGGTATCTTAGAATGATGTTAAAAAGAATCACATCAGTGAATTCCACTTCTGGATGGCAGCATAAGAAGTTCCATGGACCCACTCCCCAGAAAAACAAAGTTGGTAAACACAATAAAAAAAAAATCCAGTCAATTAAACTCTCTGTAAAGTGTCCTAAGGGAATAAAGCAAATAAATATTTACTGGAGAAAATCTACTAAAACCCATTAAGAGCAGCCAGTCAGTAGCATTTGATCCACAATCCTCCCTCTCGAGACCATCCCCAGCTCAGTTTAGAGGAGCTCCATTATGGATAGATGAAGCTAAGGGAGAAGTCCCTTTCCCTTCATCTTCCAATCAGTGCTTACAGTATCTCAATAGGAGGACAAGGTTCTAGCACTTTTCATCTCTTTCAACTCCAAGTTAAAAAGATAAAATTCCTGTTGAGTACAGGGAAAGGCTGGGGATCCCTTTCCCCCACTAAGCTCATCTTCATAGTGCAGAGGCTCCATCCCAGGCAGGCAGGCCAAGAATACAGGGACCTCCAGCTGTCCTTGCTTCGGGTCATACATTGGGCAGAGATTCTACACTGAAAGAGGCATGCAGAGACAACCAGAGGTTTATTGCCTAAATTAGTGACTAGAGAGGTTGCCTAAGGGGAAAGACAGTGAATAGGAGAAGAGAGGTCTGTAGCTCTACCCACATGAACTGACATTATTTGAATCCAAATTTGAAGAAGTTCAAGCCTAAGGGCTCTTTCTAAAACAATAGCTCCTCTTAATTAAGAGCAATAAGCTAAACAATAAGCAAGTTATTTCTTCAGTGAGAACCAGAGAAAGAGACAGCCAAGAATAGCCCTCCCTGGGGTCAAAACAAAAGACTGGCTTCAAAACCAACAAATTTAATTAGATCAGACTCTTGAGCAATTTATGCCTTAGGGCATTGTAGGAAAAAAAAAAAAAAGCAATAGAGCAATTAACCTGTAATTAGTGGAGTTCAGTGAGTGGGGTGTATTACCAAATGAAGCAGATAGCTTGGTAACAATATTAAGTGATATTAAGGAAATAAATAGGTAAAGAGAGCCCTGCTTAAACATCCCATCCCAGGATGATGGTACACATGATGAAGGTGGTACCATCCAAGGAATACACCAAAGACTTCAAGTTGTGGATGGAACGTAAATTACTAACATAGACTAACCATTTCAAAAAATAAATAAGCAAGTAAACAACAAGTACCCAAAATAGCTATATACAAACAAGTACCCCAAATAGCTATATTACCTAAAATATCCAGTTTTCAACCAAAGTTATGAGATGGGCAAAGAAATAGAACACATGACACAGAGGGAAAAAAAATCAAGCAAAAGAAACTACCTGTGAGAGGGATGAGGTATCAGATTTAACAGATAATAAAATTACTTCAAAGTAGTCATTATAAATATATTGAAAGAACTACAGGAAACTATTATTAAGGAAGTAATGTAGGAAGACAATGTCTCAGCAAATGGATGTTTTCAAAAAAGAAATGTAACTTATAAAAAATAACAGATGTAAAGCATGAAGCTGAAAACTGTAATAATTAAAATGAAAATTCATTAGAGTGATCTAGCAGAAGAAGGTGTCAACAAACTTGGAGACAGACTGATAGAGAATACCCAATCTGAAAATCAGAGAGAAACTAGAAGACACTGGGACAATTTTACATCTACCAAAATATGCATAACAGTAGTACCAGAAGGAAAGGAGAGAAAGGGATAGAGATAATTATTTGAAGATTAATAGCTGAAAACTTTCCAAATTTGATTGAAGACACAAATCTATGCATTCGAGAAGCTCAGTGGACTCCAAGTAGGATAAATCCAAAGAAATCAACGCCCAGCTGAATGATAGTAAAGATGTTGAACATCAAAGGAGAAAATTCTGAAAGCACTAAGGGAAAGACTACGCTTTAAGGACAAGGGAATCCTAATGAGATTAACAACTGACTTCTAGTCAGAAACAATGGGGGCCACAAAGCATGAGATTGCGTATTCAAAATCCTAGGAACACACAAAAAAAAGTCAATAAAAATCTTGTATCTAGCAAAACTATCTTTCAAAAATGAAGGTGAAATAAAAGCATTCCCAGGTAAGCAAAAAAATTGAGAAAATTCATTCCTAATGGGCATGCTTTACAAGAAATGTGAAGGGAAGTTTTTCAGGCTAAAATCACATAAACATAGGTGAAAATTAAAATCCACATAGACAAACAAACTGTACTGGTAATAATTATGTAATTATAAAAGGGTATAAATATATATTTTGCTGCTTCTCTTGACTAATTTTGAAACCAATTGTATGAAGCAAATGTATACAAGTGTATTATTGGGTCTATAGCATAGAAACGTAATATATTTGACAAAGCATAAAGGAGATAAGTAGAATCAAAACTGTATTGGAAAAGGAAATGACTTAAGATGGTAAGTTGAAATTTTTATTGAAACGAACAAATAAAAAGAGCCAGAAATGATAAATAAGAAAAATGTTACTTCATAAATATATATTTGAAGTCCTTTCTTTTCTTAGCTTCTTTAATAGACATAAAATTATATAAGCTAGTAATTATAACAATCTATTGCTGAATTGGTACCATATATAGATAAAATATGTATAACAAAAAAGGAAGAAGAAAGCATAAAGTTATATAAAAGAAAATTTTTTGTGTCTTGTGAGAATTAAATTAGTATAAATATGAACTAGATTCTTAAGAGTTAAGATGTATAAGGTAACCTCTAGAGAAGCCACTAATAACAAAAAGGATACTGAAAAACAGTCACTAAAGGAGTTAAAATACAGCACTAGCAAATATTCATGAATGAAAAATAATGCAGCAAAAGAAGAATAGAGGAACAAAAAAACCTGGAGCCATATAGAAAACAAAAAGTAGAAGATGGCCGAATAGGAACAGCTCCAGTCTCCAGCTCCCAGCGCAAGCGACACAGAAGACAGGTGATTTCTGCATTTTCAACTGAGGTACTGGGTTCATCTCACTAGGGAGTGCCGGACACTCGGTGCTGGTCAGCTGTTGCAGCGGACCAGCGAGAGCTGAAGCAGGGCGAGGCATCGCCTCACCTGGGAAGCACAAGGGGGAAGGGAATCCCTTTTCCTAGCCAGGGGAACTGAGAAACACAACACCTTGAAAATCCAGTAACTCCCAACCCAATACCGTGCGTTAAGCAAACAGGCACACCAGGAGATTTTATCCCACACCTGGCCAGGAGGATCCCACGCCCACGGATCCTTCCTCATTGCTAGCACAGCAGTCTGCCACCTAACGACAAGGTAGCAGCAAGGCTGGGGGAGGGGCACCCACCATTACTGAGGCTTAAGTAGGTAAACAAAGCCCTGGGAAGATAGAACTGGGTGGAGCTCACAGCTCAAGGAGGCCTGCCAGTCTCTGTAGACTCTACCTCTGGGGACAGGGCACAGCTAAACAACAAAAACAAAAACAAAAACAAAAAGCAGCAGAAACCTGTGCAGACACAAACGACTCTGTCTGACAGCTTTGAAGAGAGCAGTGGATCTCCCAACACGGAAGTTGAGATCTGAGAACGGACAGACTGCCTGCTCAAGTGGGTCCCTGACCCCTGAGTAGCCTAACTGGGAGACATCCTCCACTAGGGGCAGACCGACACGCCACACCTCACATGGTGATGTACACCCCTGAGAGGAAGCTTCCAAAGCAAGAATTAGACAGGTACACTGGCTGTTCAGCAGTATTCTATCTTCTGCAGCCTCTGCTACTGACACCTAGGCAAACAGGGTCTGGAGTGGACCTCAAGCAATCTCCAACAGACCTACAGCTGAGGGTCCTGACTGCTAGAAGGAAAACTAACAAACAGGAAGGACACCCACACCAAAACCCCATCAGTACGTCACCATCATCAAAGACCAGAGGCAGATAAAACCACAAAGATGGAGAAAATGCAGGGCAGAAAAGCTGGAAATTCAAAAAATAAGAGTGCATCCTCCCCTCCAAAGGAACGCAGCTCATCGCCAGCAACGAATCAAAGCTGGACGGAGAATGACTTTGACGAGATGAGAGAAGAAGGCTTCAGTCCATCAAACTTCTCAGAGCTACAGGAGGAATTACGTACCCAGCGCAAAGAAACTAAAAAGCTTGAAAAAAGAGTGGAAGAATTGATAACCAGAATAATTAATGCAGAGAAGGCCATAAACGAACTGACAGAGATGAAAACCATGACACGAGAAATAAGTGACAAATGCACAAGCTTCAGTAACCGACTCGATCAACTGGAAGAAAGAGTATCAGCGATTGAGGATCAAATGAATGAAATGAAGTGAGAAGAGAAATCTAAAGAAAACAGAAGAAAAAGAAATGAACAAAGCCTGCAAGAAGTATGGGATTATGTAAAAAGACCAAATCTAGGTCTGATTGGGGTGCCTGAAAGTGAGGGGGAAAATGGAACCAAGTTGGAAAACACTCTTCAGGATATCATCCAGGAGAACTTCCCCAACCTAGTAGGGCAGGCCAACATTCAAATTCAGGAAATACAGAGAACGCCACAAAGATACTCCTCGAGAAGAGCAACTCCAAGACACATAATTGCCAGATTCACCACAGTTGAAATGAAGGAAAAAATCTTAAGGGCAGCCAGAGAGAAAGGTCGGGTTACCCACAAAGGGAAGCCTATCAGAGTAACAGCAGATCTCTCGGCAGAAACTCTACAAGCCAGAAGAGAGTGGGGGCCAATATTCAACATTCTTCAAGAAAAGAATTTTAAACCCAGAATTTCATATCCAGCCAAACTAAGTTTCATAAGTGAAGGAGAAATAAAATCCTTTACAGATAAACAAATGCTTAGAGATTTTGTCACCACCAGGCCTGCCTTACAAGAGACCCTGAAGGAAGCACTAAATATGGAAAGGAACAACCAGTACCAGCCATTGCAAAAACATGCCAAAATGTAAAGACCATCGAGGCTAGGAAGAAACTGCATCAACTAACGAGCAAAATAACCAGTTAATATCATAATGGCAGGATCAAGTTCACACATAACAGTATTAACCTTAAATGTAAATGGACGAAATGCTCCGATTAAAAGACACAGACTGGCAAACTGGATAAAGAGTCAAGACCCATCAGTCTGCTGTATTCAGGAAACCCATCTCACATGCAGAGACATACATAGGCTCAAAATAAAGGGATGGAGGAAGATCTACCAAGCAAATGGAGAACAAAAAAAAGCAGGGATTGCCATCCTAGTCTCTGATAAAACAGACTTTAAACCATCAAAGATCAAAAGAGACAAAGAAGGCCATTACATAATGGTAAAGGGATCAATTCAACAGGAAGAGCTAACTATCCTAAATATATATGCACCCAATACAGGAGCGCCCAGATTCATAAAGCAAGTCCTTAGAGACTTACAAAGAGACTTAGACTCCCATACAATAATAATGGGAGACTTCAACACCCCTCTGTCAACATTAGACAGATCAACGAGACAGAAAGTGAACAAGGATATCCAGGAATTGAACTCATCTCTGCAGCAAGCAGACCTAATAGACATTTACAGAACTCTCCACCCCAAATCAACAGAATATACATTCTTCTCAGCACCACATCACACTTATTCCAAAATTGACCACATAATTGGAAGTAAAGCACTCCTCAGCAAATGTACAAGAACAAAAATTATAACAAACTATCTCTCAGACCACAGTGCAATCAAACTAGAACTCAGGACTAAGAAACTCAATCAAAACCGCTCAACTACATGGAAACTGAATAACCTGCTCCTGAATGACTACTGGGTACATAACGAAATGAAGGCAGAAATAAAGATGTTCTTTGAAACCAATGAGAACAAAGATACAACATACCAGAATCTCTGGGACACATTTAAAGCAGTGTGTAGAGGGAAATTTATAGCACTAAAGGCCCACAAGAGAAAACTGGAAAGATCTAAAATTGACACTCTAACATCACAATTAAAAGAACTAGAGAAGCAAGAGCAAACACATTCAAAAGCTAGCAGAAGGCAAGAAATAACTAAGATCAGAGCAGAACTGAAGGAGATAGAGACACAAAAAACCCTCCAAAAAATCAATGAATCCAGGAGTTGGTTTTCTGAAAAGATCAACAAAATTGATAGACCACTAGCAAGACTAATAAAGAAGAAAAGAGAGAAGAATCAAATAGATGCATTAAAAAATGATAAAGGGGATATCACCACCGACCCCACAGAAATACAAACTACCATCAGAGAATACTATAAACACCTCTACGCAAATACACTAGAAAATCTAGAAGAAATGGATAATTTCCGGGACACTTACACTCTCCCAAGACTAAACCAGGAAGATGCAGAATCCCTCAATAGACCAATAGTAGGCTCTGAAATTGAGGCAATAATTAATAGCCTACCAACCAAAAAAAGTCCAGGACCAGATGGATTCACAGCTGAATTCTACCAGAGGTACAAGGAGGAGCTGGTACCATTCCTTCTGAAACTATTCTAATGAATAGAAAAAGAGGGAATCCTCCCTAACTCATTTTATGAGGCCAACATCATCCTGATACCAAAGCCTGGCAGAGACACAACAAAAAAAGAGAATTTTAGACCAATATCCCTGATGAACATCGATGCAAAAATCCTCAATAAAATACTGACAAATCGGATCCAGCAGCACATCAAAAAACTTATCCACCATGATCAAGTGGGCTCCATCCCTGGGATGCAAGGCTGGTTCAACATACGCAAATCAATAAACGTAATCCAGCATATAAACAGAACCAAAGACGAAAACCACATGATTATCTCAATAGATGCAGAAAAGGCCTTTCACAAAATTCAACAGCCCTTCATGCTAAAAACTCTCAATAAATTCGGTACTGATGGAACATATCTCAAAATCATAAGAGCTATTTATGACAAACCCACAGCCAATATCATACTGAATGGGCAAAAACTGGAAAAATTCCCTTTGAAAACTGGCACAAGACAGGGGTGCCCTCTCTCACCACTCTTATTCAACATAGTGTTGGAAGTTCTGGCTAGGGCAGTCAGGCAAGAGAAAGAAATCAAGGGTATTCAGTTAGGAAAAGAAGAAGTCAAATTGTCCCTGTTTGCAGATGACATGATTGTATATTTAGAAAACCCCATTGTCTCAGCCCAAAATCTCCTGAAGCTGATAAGAAACTTCAGAAAAGTCTCAGGCCACAAAATTAATGTGCAAAAATCACAAACATTCTTATACACTAGTAACAGACAAACAGCCAAATCATGAATGAACTTCCATTCACAATTGCTTCAACAAGAATAAAATACCTAGGAATCCAACTTACAAGGGATGTAAAGGACCTCTTCAAGGAGAACTACAATCACTGCTCAGTGAAATAAAAGAAGACACAAACAAATGGAAGAACATACCATGCTCATGGATAGGAAGAATCAATATCGTGAAAATGGCCATACTGCCCAAGGTAATTTATAGATTCAATGCCATCTCCATCAAGCTACCAATGAGTTTCTTCACAGAATTGGAAAAAACTGCTTTAAAGTTCATATGGAACCAAAAAAGACCCCACATTGCCAAGACAATCCTAAGTCAAAAGAACAAAGCAGGAGGCATCACGCTACCTGACTTCAAACTATACTACAAGGCTACAGTAACCAAAACAGCATGGTACTGGTACCACAACAGAGATATAGACCAATGGAACAGAACAGAGTCCTCAGAAATAATACCACACATCTACAGCCATCTGATCTTTGATAAACCTGAGAAAAACAAGAAATGGGGAAAGGATTCCCTATTTAATAAATGGTGCTGGGAAAATTGGCTAGCCATAAGTAGAAAGCCGAAACTGGATCCTTTCCTTACTCCTTATACGAAAATTAATTCCAGATGGATTAGAGACTTAAATGTTAGACCTAATACCATAAAAACCCTGGAAGAAAACCTAGGTAATACTATTTAGGACATAGGCATGGGCAAGGACTTCATGTCTAAAACACCAAAAGCAACAGCAACAAAAGCCAAAATTGACAAATGGGATCTAATTAAACTAAGGAGCTTCTGCCCAGCAAAAGAAACTACCATCAGAGTAAACAGGCAACCTACAGAATGGGAGAAAATTTTTGCAATCTACTCATCAGACAAAGGGCTAATATCTAGAACCTACAAAGAACTCAAACAAATTTACAAGAAAAAACCAAACAACCCCATCAAAAAGTGGGCAAAGGATATGAACAGACATTTCTCAAAAGAAGACATTCATACAGCCAACAGACACATGAAAAAATGCTCATCATCACTGGCCATCAGAGAAATGCAAATCAAAACCACAATGAGATACCATCTCACACCAGTTAGAATGGCAATCATTAAAAAGTCAGGAAACAATAGGTGCTGGAGAGGATGTGGAGAAATAGGAACACTTTTACATTGTTGGTGGGATTGTAAACTAGTTCAACCATTATGGAAAACAGTATGGCAATTCCTCAAGGATCTCGAACTAGAAGTACCATTTGACCCAGCCATCCCATTACTGGGTATATACCCAAAGGATTATAAATCATGCAGCTATAAAGACACATGCACACACAGGCCGTATGTTTATTGCGGCACTATTCACAATCGCAAAGAGTTGGAATCAACCCAAATGTCCATCAGTGACAGACTGGATTAAGAAAATGTGGCACGTATACATCATGGAATACTATGCAGCTATAAAAAAGGATGAGTTTATGTCCTTTGTAGGGACATGGATGCAGCTGGAAACCATCATTCTCAGCAAACTATCGCAAGAACAGAAAACCAAACACCGCATGTTCTCACTCGAGGGTGGGAAGTGAACAATGAGATCACTTGGACTCGGGAAGGAGAACATCACACACTGGGGCCTATCATGGGGACGGGGGAGGGATTGCATTGGGAGTTATACCTGATGTAAATAATGAGTTGATGGGTGCTGACGAGTTGATGGGTGCAGCACACCAACATGGCACAAGTATACATATGTAACAAACCTGCATGTTATGCACATGTACCCTAGAACTTAAAGTATAATAATAATAATAATAAAAAACAAAAAAAGTAAACTGGCAGATGTAAATCAACAATATTAAAACCATTAAATGTAAATGGATGGATACGGTATTCAATATTTGAGTGACAGATACACAAGAGGCCCAACCCTCACCATTACACACATGATACTTAAGTAATAAACAAGCACATGTACTCCCTGAATCTAAAATAATTTTTTAAAAATTAAAAAATTTAAGTGGATTAAACAATCCAGTTAAAGGGCAGAAATTGTCAGAATGGAAGAAAGAAGATCCAACTATATGCTGTCTACCAGAGATACACTTAAGTTTTGATGATACAAATGGTTGAAAAGAAAAGAGTAGAAAGCATCTGAAACCACCTTTGCAAAACTATGACAGTAAAAGTAGTTTGACTTAGTTGACTCCATCTTGCTTCTGACATCAAGCTATCTTTGGTTTTTCCTGGGCACAACCCAAGCTAACTTTGGGAGGAATTTAATTAATAGTTAGACTTGAAAGCAAGGATGATAATAGTCCCTCCCCAAAACTAACCCCCTCCCTGCTCAGGTATTGAAAAGTACCTTTGTAAGACTAATGAGACTGGGTGCAGTGGCTCACGCCTGTAATCCCAGCACTTTGGGAGGCCGACCAACATGGTGACCCATGTTTGGGTCTCATAAAAATACAAAATTAGCTTGGCATGGTGGTACATGCCTGTAATCCCAGCTGCTCGAGAGGCTGAGGCAGGAAAATCATTTGAATCCCTGAGGCGGAGGTTACAGTGAGCTGGGATTGTACCACTGCACTCTAGCCTGGGTGACAAGAGAGAAACTCCCTCTCAAAATAAGATAAAATAAGACTAAGAAAGATCACAAAAATGGGATTATGAAAGGTACCTGAACTGTGCTAAGGCGTAGGAACAGTTTTCTATAATTCCTCACTGTTCAGGGGTTATGTGGCCAGAGGTCACAAGACTTGTGACCTTCTCAATTGCTCTTGTAAATAACATCTTCATTGTGGAACCTAATACTGGTTATGTTTAGATGTTTTTCAGACTGATCCCATCTGGACTTGTGACTCGTGACTCAGTGGATCCTGTGGCCCACCCAGAAGGAGGCTCAGTGCATTAGGACCATTTTTTACCCTCCTGTGATTGTATCACCAACCAATCAGCAATTCCCATTTCCCAGTTCCCTGCTCACCAAATTGCCCATAAAAACCCTAGCCTCTGAGCTATTAGGGACACCGATTTGAGTTATAATTCCAGTTCTTCCACGTGGGCCAGCCTTGCATCAGTTAAACTCTTTCTCTACTGCAATGCCATGGTCTCAGTGGATTGACTTTGTGAAGCAGGGAGGAACAACCTGTTGGATGATTACAAATCTGTTACGCAAACAGCATTTATAAGAAAGCTCAAGTTGTTATATCAGAAAAAATAGACTTTAAAACAAAAAAGTTAACAATTATAAACATGTATAAACACAGTAACAGAGTCCTAAAATATTTGAGCCAAAAACTGACAAAACTGAGGGAGAAAATAGAAAATTTAATAATCATCAATGTCATCATACTTTATATATACATATATACACACACACACACACATATCCCAAGTAGCTGGGACTACAGGCATGCACCACAGGCCTGGCTAATTTTTGTATTTTTTTGTAGAGATGGGGTTTCGCCATGTTGCCCAGGATGGTCTCAAACTTGTGAGCTCAATGGACCTTCCCACTTTGGTCTCCCAACGTCCTGGGATTAGAGGCATGCGCTAACAGGCCCAGCCATACTTAATTTTTAGTAAGAAACGGAACAACTAAATAGAAGATAAACAAGCAAATGGAAGACTTACTAATAAACACAAATGATACTTCACAGACATTCTTTCAGTCACTTTTTATTTTAGAACATGTGAAAACCCAAAGGCCTCCACAACAGCATTTAAAACACTCTCATCTCCTGCAGCTGAGAGATTTTATTAACAATAGGTTATAACTGTTAAGGGAGCTGAATTACCAAAAGATTTCTCACACAGTCTTTACAGGTCTCCTATGTTAAAATTCAGGGCCCTACTAGGGAAGGTAGGAGACACTGAAATAATGACTGGGTATGTCAACCTAAAGAAAAGAAGCTGAGGAAAAATTAATATAAGTAGAGAGTTTATTTGGGTCAAGCTTGAGGATTGTATCCTGTGTACATAAATATAAATTTTCCTAAATAAACACTGAGTAGCAGCAGCAGTTACAAGAGGTTTTTTTTTGTTTGTTTTTTGTTTTTTTTTTTAAGACAGAGTCTTGCTCTGTCTCCTAGGCTGGAGTGTAGTGGCACAATCTTGGCCCAGTGCAACCTCTGCCTCCCAGGTTCAAGTAATTCTCCTGCCTCAGCCTCCCAAGTAGCTGAGATTACAGGCCTGTGCCACCACACCTAACTAATTTTTGTATTTTTAGTAGAGACATTTCACCATGTTGGCCAGGCTGGTCTTGAACTCCTGACCTCAGGTGATCCACCCACCTCAGCCTCTGAAAGTGCTCGGATTACATGCATGAGCCACCGCACCCAGCCACAAGTGAGTTTTTAAAGGGAAAGAAGAGGAATTCTTGCATTGTTTATTAAGAAATCGCATTAAAATAACAAACTATTGATTGGCTATCCATTGCTAAGCTGTACTGTGTGATATAGTGTTAATGTGGCATTATTACATTAATTTATTTCTACTTACGGCAATAGCAAGCAATTTCAAGAGATACGGTGGAGAAGTAGGATGTGATTGCTGTCTCATTTAAAACCTTATAATTTAAAAGGACTTGCATTCCTCAGATAAAAATTTTTGGTTGGTTGGTTGGTTGGTTTTTGTTTGTTTCTTTTCTCAATGACATTTGGTTAGATGTACTTAAAATTCTTTTACTCCAGATTTTCCTGAATATTTTAGGACAAAAGAAGTGACCTGTTCTTCCTTGGTAAGACAAGGAATGTCACTGTAGGTGTCTAAGATAAATAACAAGGAAGACCTGTTCTTCCTTGTTAAGACTTGTTCATAAAAACAAAAATGAAAATCTCACCTTGGATGAATGCCTCACAAAATGATATTTGTCCTCAGTTTCCACCTCTGTCTCAACTTCTTGTCTCCAGACACATAACTAAAGTTAGATCTCACTCTAGCCTGAGCAGGGAAGTATAGTTCTTACACTGGAAGGAAATAGCATACTTACTAAAAGAGTTGTAGGACATGGCAATTAGGTACCAGCATACAACAAAGGAATATATAAATATTCCTTTATATATAATATATAGTATATGAAGGAGTACATAGCTTTTAAACCAGGGTTGGGATACAGTGTGTTGTGGGTTAAATTTTGTCCCCCAAAAGAAATGCTGAAATCCTGGGATATTGTTATTCATAATAAACATATATTGGTTCATCTCATTCCTTGGCAAAGCTCCTAAAACTTTTGGAATTTCTTAAGTGATAAAAGGTGAAAGGAGAATCTTGTGCCATTCATAACAAGCCCCTTTCAATCACACCTCAGTTTATGTTAATAAGCTGATTTTTGGAAAGTCCCTAAAGATAGAGAGCTGGTTGCCAGGGGAACTAACCGTAAGATAAGAAGGTTAGAACTTTTAGCTCCATCCCTGATCTTTTAAGGAAGAGGAGAAAGACTGAAAATAGAAGGTTAAGTTGATCACCAACGAACAATGATTTAATCAATAATGCCTATGTAATGAAACCTGGATAAAAACTGAAGAGGACAGGATTCAGAGAATCTCTAGGTTGGTGAACAACAGTGGTGTTGGGAGGGTTGGTATACCCAGTGAGGGTATGGAAGCTCTGTGCCACCCACCCTCCAGCCCAATACCTTGACCTGTGCATCTCTTCCATCTGGCTGTTTCTGAATTGTATCTTTTTTAATAAGCCAGTAAGCATAAGTAAAGTGTTTCTTGGAATTCTGTGAGCAATTCTAGCAAATTCTCAAACCTGAAGAAGGAGTTGTGGGAACCCTCGACCTATAGCTGGTTGGTCAGAAGTATGGAAGGCCCATACTTATAATTGGCATCAGAGATAGGTCAGTCTTTTTAGTACTAAGTCCTTAACTTGTGGGTGCTGAACTAATTCTGGATATTACTGGTGTCAGAATTGAGTTAAACTGTAAGATATGCCACTGACATCTAGAGAGTGGAACAATTTGTTGATGTTGGAAAATGCTCCAAGTTGAAACCCTGGAACTTTTGCATGTGACCTGATTTGGAAATAGGGACTTTGCAGATGTTAATTAAGTCACGATGATGTCGTAGTGGTTTAGGGTAGGCCCCAAATGTGATGATTATTGTCCTTATTAGAAAGTTATGTGAAGACTCAGACACACACAAGGGAAATGTGACTATGGAGACACAGGTTAGAGTGATGGGTCTACAGGTCTCAGGGTCCTCAGACAACCACCAGAAGATAGGAAGAGGCAAGGATCATACCTTAGAGCCTTCAGAGACAGCATGGCCCAGCTGACATCTTGAATTCAGGCATCTAGCCTCCAGAACCTCCAGAGAATAAATGTCTATTGTTTTAAGCCATCCAGTTTGTGGTGCTTTGTTACAGTCTCCCTAAGAAACTAATACAGAGTGGGTGGAATATAAGGCCAAACAGGTAGGAGTTTGTCGGCTTAGGGACACTCTCACATTGCTCTTGCTTTAGCATCTTGGCAAGGATGCCTAGACCTTGGCCTAATACTTTCTAGATTGTCTTCTTAAAATCTGAACATAGAAAAACAGTTAATTAGTTGGAGTTAATTAGACCACAGTTAATTAGTTGGAGACCTGCAGTTAATTAGTTGGAGATGTTGAAGCTGCTTTGACAGTACTCTGTAGGATCAAGAGGCTCAGAGGGTTAGGAATTTTGAAAAAATGAGAGTAACAACCTGAAACCTGACCGCATTTCCTGGGAGGACCCAGAATACACACTCTCACAGTCAGAGTTAGGCACAGAAACACTGCCTTGGGACTAGTCTCTCTCATGCAAACAGAGACGGTGAGTCTCCGGCAGAGAGAGTATGCAGGCCGGATGTCAGCACTTACCATGAGAAAGATGATGGCACTCATTTAAATAAATCATGATGCTCATAGAGACAAGATGAAAGATGAATGACTGACTTTTATAACTGGAAACATCAAAAGCAAATGAGCAGAAGGCTGATGTTAGCCATTAAATTGAAAAATTGCATCTCTCACCTAGTTTCTCAATCCAAGCCAGTTCTCAAACTTAGAGCCCATTTCTTCTAGGAAGCTGCCTGGAATGTCACTGCAAGTGTCTAAGATAAATATTCCACTAATCCTTCCTCAAAAGTGACTGAATCATTTACCAGGGTAACTCTGCCCTGGGGGAAAGGCAAAACCCACAACTTTTGAGGGCTAATAAATACAAAGTATGAAGTGATACTGCCACCAGGCCACCCAGAATGCCCTTAACCCCATTCCTATTTTAGTAGGGAGTAGATGAAAGGCAAATGGAATTTGGGACCAGGTGTATTGTATCTCACAGTAGGTTCAGTCCATCTATGAGCTCAGCCTTTTGCTTTTTTCCCTAGTGCTTGAGTACCTAATTGGGATGTCCATACAACTTGCAGGCTGTAAGACTGGTTCTCTGATCTCTGGAGTAAGAAACATGGTGAAAAGGCTGAGTCAAACATCCAAGACTGCCCCGTCAGTATCCCAAAGAAAATCTCACACAGTTACATAAAGGGGCATGCATGAGGAAGGAAGTCCATTGCAGAATTATATATAGTGATGGGGATTAGAGGCAGTTTGGCTGTCCCTTAACTGGATGGTGGATTGTTACAGTGTGGTGGATACACTATGTTATGTTATGTTACGTTACGTTACGTTACATTACATTATATTATATTATTACATTATGCAACAGATAAGTTGTACACATATTGACATAGAGGGGTCTTCAACATGTAGTCCTTAATGAAACACTAAGAAATGGAATGAATAATATATAATAAAATGAACTACATAAATTACGTAGTTTAAAAATACATGCGCAAAAAAGGAACACATCTTGTAGTAATTCAGAAAAAAACAGGGAAGATATTAAATAGCATACAATAGTTATCTGTGTAGAAGAGGGAAATCAAAGGAAAAAAAAAGATAAAAGACACACATACATAGACCAGGCATAGAGGCTTATGCCTTTTATTTCAGAAGTTTGGGAGGCCAAGATGGAAGGATCACTTGAGTGCAGGAGTGTGAGACCAGCCTAGGCATCATAGTGAGGCCCTGTCTACAAAACATTAAAAAAAAATAGCCAGGTGTGATGGTGCATGCCTATAGTCCCAGCGACTCAAGGGAGAATTGTTTGAGCCCAAGAGTTCAAGGCTGCAGTGAGCTGTGATTGGCTGCTGCACTCCAGCCTGGGCAACAGAGTGAGACCTTATCTCTTAAAAAAAAAAAAAAAAAAAAAAAAGAAAAAAAAAGAAAAACACCTCAAAAAGACACATATACATAAATAAACAGATGGATAAATGAACAAACAATTTTTTAAAAATTAACAAGCTTGGGAATTGCCTGAACCAATGATGATAACATATTATGAACTGGAGAAAATGGTGAACTTGACTTTCTGCACCTGAGGTCCATTAAGAAAAAGAATGCCCTACAGAAAGCCCTTGTAACATATGATGATATTAGACTGTCCATAAATAGAACAGGAAATTTAAAATGTGCCAGTTGGCTGACTAATAGGAATTGTCTAGGGGCCAGTCTCTCATTTCCAAAGAGAGAGATTCCAAAGAAGAATTGGAAATAGTTCCCTAATAGAACTTCCCATGTCCCTTTGGGGCCATCTTTACATCTGGATGTGGATGTCCTCTGCACAATGTGGATTCCATGTTCTAAGAAACTCTTTGAATTTTTTTTTTTCAAACTCTGACGGATAAGGTGCTCTTTTAGAGGTAATATCCTGTCTTCCCCTTTGACAACATTTCAAACAGTTCTTCATTAATACTCAGGAGAGTAGGATGAGAAGGAAGAACGTTGGATATAGGGGCCTGGAAATCATTTTCAGTCCTGTTTCTCTTTGAATAAGCGGAGTTTCTCACATATAACCGTTCTGAGCCAGGAACTGGAGAGAGGCGGAAGACAGGTCTGGAGTGTATAGTACTCTTTTTGTACTTCCTAGCAGCTGCTTATACAGCAGTTGAACCCAGAGGGAAGGAGATGCTAGTAATGTGAGCCAGAATAATTATGGCTCTTTGGAAGCAGAAAAGTGTTGTCCTGAGGATACTGTGGTAAAGCAGAATGAAATGTGAGGATCTAACACAAGCTAAGCTGAATCCCTGCAGCTCTGCATTTATATGGGGAGATTTTCCTTAGCCAGGGCAGACAAAACATGTGGGAGAAGGACCGGCCAAATTAACATGATGGATATATTGAAGCCTCATAGGTACAAGCTAGATAATGAAAAAGTGATCAGAAATGGAAAAGTTCCATTTCTGCAGGTTCTTTTCATTCTCCGCTTTTGTTCTGGTAGGAAATCCCAGAATCTAAATCTGAGTAGCATTAACTTTTCATAACACTTACTGTCTTGGTTTCGCTACAGGATCATTAACTCATTTTATATTTCATTTAAATTTTATTAGTGTTCTGTTTATCTAGAGTTGCACTGTCCAATAGGATAGCCAGGAGCCACATGTAACTATTGAGTGCTTGCAATGGGATTAGTGGGTCCCAGAAATAAAATTTCAGTGTTATTTCATTTTAATTCATGCATATTTAAATTAAAAATGGGAGCACTGTGACATAGTTTTCCATTCAACACAAAACTTTATTGTTTTTGTAAGACTGTTTCATATTAACCATTGGAAATTTAGCATTTGAATTCAGATGTGTTATTAAGTGTAAATATACATCAAATTTTGAAGATCTAGTTTAATAAAATAATGGAAATTATCGCATTAATAACTATATATAATTAAATTTTAAATTGTTCAATTTTGCATACATTGGGTTAAATCATATATTTTATTAAAAATAATTTTACTTTTTTTTTTTTACCTTATTACTGTGGCTCCTAGAAAACTTGTAATTTCATATATGGCACTCATTGTATTATTTGCTCTAATTCTTAAACTCTTCATGAAGCATTGCCAGGTAACATATTTTTTTCCACAAAAGGTGCATTATAGAACATTTCCATTATTGCAGAACATTCTGTTGCAGAGTGCTACTCAAGTCAATGAGACATCTCTGCCTGGGACAATACGTTTCAGAGTTACACCAGTATATGCACAAGAGCCAGACTGCCAGCTCCAGGGTGAACTATAGCTTTCGAACAACCTTCTACTGTCCATAAAGTGGCATCATATCCCTTTGCATGTTCCTTATAGAGTGGACTCAACTAGGTTTTTATCCTTAAGTTCTACTCCATCATCTTGTGCCCCAATATGGTCACTCTAGTACATTGTCTTGTGGAAGCTCTCTCACCTTTACGGAAATGACGACCTGTTTTCCCCATATGCAAAAGTGGGTAACATGAGAAGTTAAAGGTAACCTTCTTCCAGAGAGCTGAGAAAGGGCTCTTCTCTGAAAACACGTCTGACCCCACAGGTGTCTGAGTTCTTTCATCTTAAATTTTTCTAAAAAGGTATACATTTTAGTCTGTAACCCCTGCTTCTTTGTCATAATTTGCAGAAAGATAAAATGTTTTAAATTAACAACTTTAGAAAAACCAGAAATAATGAATAGTGTTGTAGTTTTATTTGGAGATAATAGGACAGAGGGATTGAGAAAGCATGATTTATGCTGCAGGGACTGAGAAAGCCATGAAAACAAGTATATTTGTTTTCATGCTTTATTTCCTGTTGTGTACATATATAGGGACTTGATACATATTTGTTGTTGTGTTTCTGTGGAAGAAAAATAAAACTTTGGGGTCTACAAAAGAGAAACAACAGAGACAGGGATCTGGCCCAAGATGAAGAAACAGCCCTTGAGATAACCTGAAGGAGGTCCTCTTCATGACTTATTTATTGCATTAGTTAATTAATACAATACTAATAAATTACTATATGCTGGGCATTTAAGATTAAAGATAAGTAAGCCATGATCTCTGCCTTCAAGAAAGGTACATTCTAGGCCTGGCATGGTTGCTACGTCTGTAATCCCAGCACTTCGGGAAGCTGAGATGGGAGGATGACTTCAGCCCAGGAGTTTTAGGCCAGCTTGGGCAACAACAGAGTGTGACCATGTCTCTACTTAATAATAATAATAATAATAAAAAGTTAGCCAGGCATGGTGGCACATAAATGGAACATGGTGGCACATGCCTGTGGTCCCATCTATACTCAAGAGGCTTGGGCAGGAGGAATGCTTGATCCTGGGAGGTCAGGGATGCAGTGAGCCGTGACTTGCCACTGCTCTCCAGCCTGGGTGACAGAATGAGACTGTGTCTAAAAAAAAAAAGAAGATGTACTTTCTAGAGCTGGGTATAAAACTTGGAATTATGACATTTTGAGACAGATAATTCTTTGTTGCTGGGGGCTCTCCTTTCTATTGTAAGATGTTTAGCAACATCTCTAGCCTCTACCCACTACATTCAATGTCACTCCCCACCTTAGTTGTGACAACTAAAATGTGTCATCATTGCCAAATCTCTCTTCACTGAGAACCACTGATCTAGAGGGAGAGTTAAATGCATAATAGGAAAATATTTTGATGTAATAGCAGTTCTGATAGAAATACCAGCACAGTAAAATGAAAAATGAAGACACTGAGAAAGACATTTCCTCCCTGTGAGTTTAGTTGGTCAAGAAAGACTTCATAAAGGTATTATTCCGAAGACTCCTGGCCCCATGGTTTTCCCATTTACTACCACCTTAACTTTGAGACAGATGCTGAAGACAAAAATGCATCTGTTACAAGTTATGATAATTCCAGTGATGTAAAATTGTGTGTGCAATATCTACCAAGACCCAGATCACTTCATGAATCAGTATGGGTTTTAGAGAAAACTATTTTTAAAGGATAAGAGTCCCAAATCTAAGATTTCACACTGTAATCTCTAAATGACTTTGGAAAAGATTTCCTCTTATCAATTAATCAATTTTTGAACATCTAGTTTCCATAAGTGGTCTTTGAGATACAAAATTAGTCTTAGAAGATGAGTCTCAGCCAAAAAATATTTTATAATTTAGTTGTAGGGTGAAGACACCAATACATGAAAACTTTAATAATACGTGGAGTTATACATGGTAATGGAATTGGGTTTCACCACTGTCCTGCCCCTGCCAGTTTCCAAAACTAAACTTCATATTTCACATCCCCTTCACATCATCATCTGGGAATTAAGGTTGCAAAATGTTTTTATTTAGCTGGATGAATTGGGAAATCTTTTATTCTGGACAAGCTCCATAGCATCATGCAACTCCAAGAGACAACATTCACATTGTCCTGGACAATTAACAGAGAACCATGGTCAGTTCTGATGGCATACAGGAATGTCCCTGGCCTGGTGGATTTCCTTCTTCTGATGACTTACTGCACCTAAGATAGCGTTGACAGACGGTCCACACCCTGCTACAGTGGAGCCACTCTAATTTGACTTCTTCTTTTGGATGACATGGGGGTACTTCCTTGAATAAACAAAAACTTCCATGTGCCACCTTGGTGCTGGCCACTGGCCATGATTGGCAATCCCAAGAGGCTGCCCCCACTGACAGCTCCATGTATAGTATTCCAAGTACAGACGCGGGCGTTGTACTCCACCAGTAGTATCCCCTGAGTACAGATGTGGTTATTGGGTGAATGGATTATCTGGTTCCTTTTTCATTCCATTCCTGATTTTATTTTTATAGTTTATATTTTATGTGGTACTTTCTTCAGTCTTTTATTAAGAGTCTCAAAAGCCTATTTTGAAGTAGAAAAATACAAATGTCTTTTGACATAGAAATGGTCTGTGTTACCTTTTTCCTTCTTGCTCTAAAATCCTGCTTTCACTCAAGGGAATATTGATGGTTCTGAGTAATCGTGGGGAAATTACTGGGAAGAAAGTGAGGGAAAAGAAAAGTCAAAGATTAACATTGTAAATATTTGGTTTTTGTTGTTGTTGTTGTTGTTACATAAGAGTACAGGAAGGGGCCACAGAGAAAGTCCTGCATGGTCTGAAAGAAGCCAAGAAGGCTTCTCAGATGAGTAAGGGCTTAAAGCATTTCTTCTGGTGATCAGACTTTGGATAAATAGGAAAAAGTCATAAGGAGGAGAGTAAGGGGCATTCTAAGCATGAGAGTCTGTGTGAGAAAAGGTCTAGAGGAAAGCTGTGTTTGGAAAGATGAGCTAGACCAGTCCAATTCTATTATTACCACAGACCCAGAGGAGTTCCTTCCAAAGAAGCTTTACAGGCTTCTGATCTGAAGTCCAAAGATATGGATGTAAGTCTCACTTCTGTCACTTGCCAGCTATGAGATCTTGGGCAAGTCATTCAATCTTCAGCTCAGCAGCAGTGTCCTCAGAAATAAGTTATATCCTGTTCTACACATTGTACAGCACTGGATGAGTTCTGACTGAGAGAGGTCTCTATGACTTTTTAAGCCCACTAGAAATGCAAGAAATCAGTTTACTCTGGAATTGTCATATTGTTAAAAGTGTTGGAAACATACAGCTTTAATATGTCTCTATTAGCAAAATGAAACAAATGATTATTCTTTCTCATTGGCAAAAAAATGGAAATTGTATGGAAGCTTAATGTCAAGTATCATTTGCCCATTTCTCATTTTTGTCATTTTTCATTTGCAAACCAAATTGTTATTTTAGAACTCAAACCAAACTGTCTTTGTCCATTTGGGAACCCAAATTTTATGTCATGCCATCCAAAGTCCATTCAAAGCCCTTCCTGACATGGCCCTGCATATAGACCCAGCTGTGTCTGCCATCACTGAGGCATGCATGCCTTGCACTCTAACCATGGCAAACTACTTTAAACTCCTAGAAACCAACATACCAGTCTGTCTTTGCATCTTTCATTCCTTTTGATTCAAAGGCAATTTCATTCCTTATCCACTGGTACAATCATTCTTGAAGAGCTGACTCAAGTATTGCCTCCACTGAGAAACTTTCTCTACGGAGTCAGAGAGTTAAGCTTTTCCTTCCATCTAAGTGGTCCTATTCTTAATTAAGTAATAGTAATGGCAATAAGAGCTACTATTTATAAGACTTATATTGTATACTAGGTAATGAGTAGGGTACTTTATAAATGTTCTCAATTATCCTTATAAGACTCTCCTGAGGCATTGTTTAGGATATTTTTAATAATATTGTATACATTTATTCACATTTTTATTTTATATCTTTATTTTAAAATAGCTTTATTAAAATAAAATTCACATACTATATAGTTCACCTTTTTTCCTTTTATTATTAGTTGATTGCTATAATTGTACATATTTATGGAATACAGAATATTTCAGTACATGTATACAGTGTGATGATCATTAGCATATTCATCACCTCAAATGTTTATCATTTTTTTGTGTTGTGAACATTTGGAATTCTCTCTTCTAGCTTTTTGAAATATACAACAATCTCTTGTTAACCATATTTACCCCTGTAGTGCTATAGAACACTAGAACTTATTTATCCCATCTAGCTTTAATTTTTTATGTGTTAACCAACCTCTCTCTATTCTCCTTTCCCCTCTACCCTTCACAGCCTCTAATAACTATGTATAATTATATTCACATTTCTTCATACTTCAGTATTTCGAAATTATGGTGTTTTGCAGCCATTGGCACATTTAATGTAGTGTTTTTCCCCCCTTTATAACCTATTATTAAGTACGGTATTTTAAAATCAATGCTGCTTTAAAATCAAGGTACCGTGGCCTGATTCTTATTTCCCAGATTTGGAAACTGGGACACAGAGAAGGCAGAGATAAATAAGGCTAAGTTTTTCCGCTTGTCAAATAAGCCACCAGTTCCAAAACCATGAGATTAATTGCTTAATACAAAAGCAGTGTAAAATAATGTCAGAAAAACCATAGAAATGGGTGTGTAATATTATTGGATTCAAGTTCTTGATTTATCACTTTAAAAAATATGTCACTTAGGCAAATTACTTAAACTCTGTGCCCAAGTCACATGTATTTCTTTGAAGTAATTAACCTCATTGTTTTGAAAACACTGGCTGATTTTTCTGTTACCCCCCACCCCAAAACTATGAACTTGTTAAGTGGAGAACTTAGCCTTGTTGAACTTATTTCCTCTGTCTTAGCCCACAGACCTATGATGGTGTCGCTGCCTTTGCAAAATTATGGCAGTAAGATAAATCTGACATAGTTGACTCCGTCTTACTTACAATCTCCAAACTGTCCTCAGTCATTTCTGGGTTTAGGTCAAGCTACCTTTGGGGGAGTAACTAAGTTTAAGGTTTAACCTTAAAGCAATGATGATAATAGCCCTTTCCAAAATGTAACCACCTTTTTAAAGCTAATAAAAGGCCAAAATGTTAGGATTATGAGAAGGGCCTGAATTCTGCTAAGATGTAGGCATAGTTAAATGATAACTAGCCATTGTTCTGTAGGTCAAAGATTTATAACTTCCCCAGTTGTTCCTGTAGATAACATCACTATTGTAGAACCTAAGATTGGACCTTTGAGATGTTTTCCAGACTACCCCACCTGGAGTCGTGACTCATGACTCTGTCAGTCTGGTGGCCCCACCCAGAGGTGAACTCAGCACATGAGGACCATTTGCCACATCCCCATGATTGCATTTCCAGCCAGTCAGTGGCACCCATTCCCTAGTCCCCTGCCCACCAAACTGTCCCTAAAAAACCCTAACCTTAGAGCCTTTGGGAAGACTGATTTGAGCACTAACTCCATCTTCCATGTGACTGCCCTCATGTTAATTAAACGCTTTCTTTACTACAATACCACAGTCTCTAAATTGGTTTTGTTTGTGCAGTAGGCAGGAAGGATCTGTCAGAAAACTACGATAGATATCCGACAAACACCTATTGAGTGAAAGAGGTGCTTGATTCTGTCATTGTCATTGTTATGGTAAAAGAAACTGTAACAGAAAATCTTCCTTAGCATTCCTTTCCCTCAGGAGAAATAAACAGCCAAAAAAAGATGAGTAGCCAAAAAATTAGTTTCTGAGTGTTTAAACTACTTAGACAGAGAAAAAACATGGAGGAAAGAATTTTCGTAAGGACAAAACTATCATTTTATTTTGAGTGTTCCAGAAACAGAAATGGTAGGAAATAATGGACAACAGAACTTTCTCTTACTCTGCCCAGTTTCTCAAGGGGCTAGCCGACGTAAGATCGTTTCTGGAATACCAGCATATGAAAAACAGCTGCAGTTTAAGTGTGGAAAAGCCATGCTCAGTCTCGTTGGGAAGTAGTTTTGATTAACTGTAGAAAGAAACACCCAACTTTACTATTATTAAAACCTGCAGCAGAAACAGTGGATCCAAAGCTGTTAACTCAAAGGAGTCTGGAACATATATGAGGATGAGCAATACATAAAGAAATATAAATGCACATTCAAATGCAGTTCCCTTTAAGCTACAGTTTTCAGTCTATTACTGATTTTTAGTTATCACAATTCTTAGCTCTATTTTTACTTTATGGTGAAACCCAATGAATCAGAGAAGCAAAGAGCAGGAAATAAAAGACAAAAATATGTGAGTTTCAACGAACTAACTTTGAATTATCAGCTGTTTTATTAAAGAATAACAAAGCATTAGAGAAGTAGCAGTTGTTTTGAATTATCCACTAGTTGGGACAAACCCATATTAGAATAATGGGATGTTATTCCGTTACACAAGCCTCATGAAACTGTTTGTAGCTTCCTGTCCAGCATAGATTTTTTTTTTCATATTTCACTTTAAAAAGAATTCAAATACCAAAAGCCTATGAACAAATTTAAGGACTTCGTCTTTTGTCCTTGAAGTAAAATGCAACTCCTTTAAATAAGTTGTTAATGTCTTCAATTTAATTCACTATCACTATTCTTGTTTGCATATTCTAGCCCAAACTGTAAAGGCTAAAGGACACATGCTAGCTAAAATTGATTACCGGAAAAATTAGGAATCACTAGCAAAATTGACTTGAAAGAGTATAATAATTTTACATCTTTGACACAGTTTTTCTTCTTGAAAATTATAAAAGAGGCCATGGTTCTGTGACATCTCTGTCAATAACATGAGGCTTACAAATGCAGAAACAGGTGGATATCTTGCCTTGTTGATAAGAAAATAGGACGGAGGCTGCAAACTATTTGGGTTCCATGATTCTTGCTGTGCAGTATATTTACACAAAATTGGTTTTCCAACCTAGAGCTTCAAAAATTGGTTCTCCAGCCTAGAGCATCCCAACGAGTATGCCAGTCATAGGCTTGCCAGAGATACTGATTTTCTTGGCCCTCCAGGAGGAAGGCAGGAGCTAGGTTGATTTAGTCAGTTGCCTCAAGCAGCAGGTATCCTCCTCTAGTGTATAACTTCAGACAAGGATTTGTGTGTAAGTGGTTTAACAAAAAGCACTCCAATGTAAGAGAGTGGAAGAAGCTGGACAGAGAAGAGGTCAACGCTAAGTAGACAGAAACTTCTAGTGAAGTCCCAGCCTCAATCTGAAACTGTGTTCCACAGGGAGCTCTGGAACATAAATGAGGATGAGCAATAGATAAAGAAATATAAATGCACAGAAGATTTTCTCCCACCTTGAAGTGAGGAAGCTGAACTTTCCTATTCCCACAATAGTCAGTCTTGGCTACAGGCTGCCCCCATGGTACAGGGATGATCAAGCACTACTGGTTCTGGGTATGTGAGGGTATGTCCTCTCACATTCTGGGTATGTTCTGGGTATGTCCTCTGGGTATGTAACCCAAGGACAATCCTCTGAATAAAGTTGCAGCGTGCCTATCCTAAAGGCATAGCCCGTAGAACTAGGGGGAATGGGGATACAGTATCAGTAAAAGAGATCTGAAAGTTTCAGGGTAGGACAACTACATTATCTACTCTACCTTCATATTATAGTCTGCAGGAGTGGGTCTAGCATTACTCCCATGTCATCCTCAATGGCAGCAAACATGATGAGCAATGTGTGGTTCTCAGTCTTTAACTAGGTTATATAGAGGCTTGCTGCTCACGAACGTCAGCATCACTTGGGAGCTTGTTAGAAATGCAGGATCTCTGTCGCCATGTTGAATTCACTTAATCAGAATCTGCACTTCAGCAAGGTGTCTGCGTGAGTTGCATGCCCATTAAAGTGTGAGAAGCGGTAGTACAGAACATACTCAGGTATGTGCTTTACCTCCTGGATACATTCCAGCAGCCAGTTGCAGAATGGCTACTGATCACCATGAAAAAGAGATCCTAGGGTCGCTGGAGAATTTCCAGCATATTTCCTAGGTACCGAAACACTATAGTGCAGAGGCCACAATGTGGCTGGTTGACCTGTGATGTGGAGAGGTCAGGGAGGAGTTCCTTGTGAATGCAGCTCCAGGTTTCAGCCACAAATCTTTACCTTCTTATACATTGTCTCCTCCTGTCTGTTTATGGCTGGTGTGCCCATTTAGCCATCTTCTTGCTTTCCCAATCCATGCATATTTTGCAGATTAAAGATTTGTCATATTGTTTAATGTGAGAAAAAATTTGGAGCTAAAGTTCATTTGCAGCAGCACAAAAAATTTCAACGTTGTATTTGCCAATAAAAGAAAATAGGGGGGCGGAGCAAGATGGCCGAATAGGAACAGCTCCAGTCTCCAGCTCCCGTCTCCAGCTCCCAGCGCAAGCGACACAGAAGACAGGTGATTTCTGCATTATCAACTGAGGTACTGGGTTCATCTCACTAGGAAGTTCCGGACAATCGGTGCTGGTCAGCTGTTGTAGCCCGACCAGCGAGAGCTGAAGCAGGGCGAGGCATCCCCTCACCTGGGAAGTGCAAGGGGGAAGGGAATCCCTTTTCCTAGCCAGGGAAACAGAGACACACAACACCTGGAAAACTAGGTAACTCCCAACCCAATACTGCGCTTTAAGCAAATGGGCACACCAGGAGATTATATCCCACGCCTGGCCAGGAGGGTCCCACGCCTACGGAGCCTTCCTCATTGCTAGCACAGCAGTCTGCGATCTAACTGCAAGGCAGCAGCGAGGCTGGGGGAGGGGCACCCGCCATTGCTGAGGCTTAAGTAGGTAAACAAAGCCCTGGGAAGATCGAACTGGGTGGAGCTCACAGCAGCTCAAGGAGGCCTGCCAGTCTCTGTAGACTCCACCTCTGGGGACAGGGCACAGCTAAACAACAACAACAACAAAGCAGCAGAAACCTCTGCAGACGCAAGCAACTCTGTCTGACAGCTTTGAAGAGAGCAGTGGATCTCCCAACACGGAGGTTGAGATCTGAGAACTGACAGACTGCCTGCTCAAGTGGGTCCCTGACCCCTGAGTAGCCTAACTGGGAGACATCCTCCAATAGGGGCAGACCGACACCCCACACCTCACACCTCACACGGTGGAGTACACCCCTGAGAGGAAGCTTCCAAAGCAAGAATCAGACAGGTACACTCGCTGTTCAGCAGTATTCTATCTTCTGCAGCCTCTGCTACTGACCCCCAGGCAAACAGGGTCTGGAGTGGACCTCAAGCAATCTCCAACAGACCTACAGCTGAGAGTCCTGACTGTTAGAAGGAAAACTAACAAACAGGAAGGACACCCACACCAAGACCCCATCAGTACGTCACCATCATCAAAGACCAGAGGCAGATAAAACCACAAAGATGGAGAAAAAGCAGGGCAGAAAAGCTGGAAATTCAAAAAATAAGAGTGCATCTCCCCCTCCAAAGGAATGCAGCTTATCGCCAGCAACGGATCAAAGCTGGATGGAGAATGACTTTGACGAGATGAGAGAAGAAGGCTTCAGTCCATCAAACTTCTCAGAGCTACAGGAGGAATTACATACCCAGCACAAAGAAACTAAAAAGCTTGAAAAAAGAGTGGAAGAATTGATAACCAGAATAATTAATGCAGAGAAGGCCATAAACGAACTGACAGAGACGAAAACCATAACACGAGAAATAAGTGACAAATGCACAAGCTTCAGTAACCAACTCGATCAACTGGAAGAAAGAGTAGCAGCGATTGAGGATCAAATGAATGAAATGAAGAGAGAAGAGAAATCTAAAGAAAACAGAAGAAAAAGAAATGAACAAAGCCTGCAAGAAGTATGGGATTATGTAAAAAGACCAAATCTAGGTCTGATTGGGGTGCCTGAAAGTGAGGGGGAAAATGGAACCAAGTTGGAAAACACTCTTCAGGATATCATCCAGGAGAACTTCCCCAACCTAGTAGGGCAGGCCAACATTCAAATTCAGGAAATACAGAGAACGCCACAAAGAGACTCCTCGAGTAGAGCAACTCCAAGACACATAATTGCCAGATTCACCACAGTTGAAATGAAGGAAAAAATCTTAAGGGCAGCCAGAGAGAAAGGTCGGGTTACCCACAAAGGGAAGCCCATCAGACAAACAGCAGATCTCTCGGCAGAAACTCTACAAGCCAGAAGAGAGTGGGGGCCAATATTCAACATTCTTCAAGAAAAGAATTTTAAACCCAGAATTTCATATCCAGCCGAACTAAGTTTCATAAGTGAAGGAGAAATAAAATCCTTTAAGATAAGCAAATGCTTAGAGATTTTGTCACCACCAGGCCTGCCTTACAAGAGACCCTGAAGGAAGCACTAAACATGGAAAGGAACAACCGGTACTAGCCATTGCAAAAACATGCCAAAATGTAAAGACCATCGAGGCTAGGAAGAAACTGCATCAACTAACGAGCAAAATAACCAGTTAATATCATAATGGCAGGATCAAGTTCACACATAACAATATTAACATTAAATGTAAATGGACTAAATGCTCCGATTAAAAGACACAGACTGGCAAACTGGATAAAGAGTCAAGATCCATCAGTCTGCTGTATTTAGGAGTCCCATCTCACATGCAGAGACATACATAGGCTCAAAATAAAGGGATGGAGGAAGATCTACCAAGCAAATGGAGAACAAAAAAAAGCAGGGATTGCCATCCTAGTCTCTGATAAAACAGACTTTAAACCATCAAAGATCAAAAGAGACAAAGAAGGCCATTACATAATGGTAAAGGGATCAATTCAACAGGAAGAGCTAACTATCCTAAATATATATGCACCCAATACAGGAGCACCCAGATTCATAAAGCAAGTCCTTAGAGACTTACAAAGAGACTTAGACTCCCATACAATAATAATGGGAGACTTCAACACCCTTCTGTCAACATTAGACAGATCAACGAGACAGAAAGTTAACAAGGATATCAAGGAATTGAACTCATCTCTGCAGCAAGCAGACCTAATAGAAATCTATAGAACTCTCCACCCCAAATCAACAGAATATACATTCTTCTCAGCACCACATCACACTTATTCCAAAATTGACCACATAATTGGAAGTAAAGCACTCCTCAGCAAATATACAAGAACAGAAATTATAACAAACTGTCTCTCAGACCACAGTGCAATCAAACTAGAACTCAGGACTAAGAAACTCAATCAAAACCGCTCAACTACATGGAAACTGAATAACCTGCTCCTGAATGACTACTGCGTACACAACGAAATGAAGGCAGAAATAAAGATGTTCTTTGAAACCAATGAGAACAAAGATACAACATACCAGAATCTCTGGGACACATTTAAAGCAGTGTGTAGAGGGAAATTTATAGCACTAAAGGCCCACAAGAGAAAACTGGAAAGATCTAAAATTGACACTCTAACATCACAATTAAAAGAACTAGAGAAGCAAGAGCAAACACATTCAAAAGCTAGCAGAAGGCAAGAAATAACTAAGATCAGAGCAGAACTGAAGGAGATAGAGACACAAAAAACCCTCCAAAAAATCAATGAATCCAGGAGTTGGTTTTCTGAAAAGATCAACAAAATTGATAGACCACTAGCAAGACTAATAAAGAAGAAAAGAGAGAAGAATCAAATAGACACAATAAAGAATGATAAAGGGGATATCACCACCGACCCCACAGAAATACAAACTACCATCAGAGAATACTATAAACACCTCTACGCAAATACACTAGAAAATCTAGAAGAAATGGATAATTTCCGGGACACTTACACTCTCCCAAGACTAAACCAGGAAGAAGCAGAATCCCTGAATAGACCAATAGCAGGCTCTGAAATTGAGGCAATAATTAATAGCCTACCAACCAAAAAAAGTCCAGGACCAGATGGATTCACAGCTGAATTCTACCAGAGGTACAAGGAGGAGCTGGTACCATTCCTTCTGAAACTATTCCAATCAATAGAAAAAGAGGGAATCCTCCCTAACTCATTTTATGAGGCCAACATCATCCTGATACCAAAGCCTGGCAGAGACACAACAAAAAAAGAGAATTTTAGACCAATATCCCTGATGAACATCGATGCAAAAATCCTCAATAAAATACTGACAAACCGGATCCAGCAGCACATCAAAAAGCTTATCCACCATGATCAAATTGGCTGCATCCCTGGGATGCAAGGCTGGTTCAACATATGCAAATCAATAAACGTAATCCAGCATATAAACAAAACCAAAGACGAAAACCACATGATTATCTCAATAGATGCAGAAAAGGCCTTTGACAAAATTCAACAGCCCTTTATGCTAAAAACTCTCAATAAATTCGGTATTGATGGAACGTATCTCAAAATCATAAGAGCTATTTATGACAAACCCACAGCCAATATCATACTGAATGTGTAAAACCTGGAAAAATTCCCTTTGAAAACTGGCACAAGACAGGGATGCCCTCTCTCACCACTCTTATTCAACATAGTGTTGGAAGTTCTGGCTAGGGCAATCAGGCAAGAGAAAGAAATCAAGGGTATTCAGTTAGGAAAAGAAGAAGTCAAATTGTCCCTGTTTGCAGATGACATGATTGTCTATTTAGAAAATCCCATTGTCTCAGCCCAAAATCTCCTTAAGCTCATAAGAAACTTCAGCAAAGTCTCAGGATACAAAATCAATGTGCAAAAATCACAAGCATTCTTATATACCAGTAACAGACAGAGCCAAATCATGAATGAACTTCCATTCAGAATTGCTTCAAAGAGAATAAAATACCTAGAAATCCAACTTACAAGGGATGTAAAGGACCTCTTCAAGGAGAACTACAAACCACTGCTCAGTGAAATAAAAGAGGACACGAACAAATGGAAGAACATGCCATGCCCATGGATAGGAAGAATCAGTATCGTGAAAATGGCCATACTGCCCATGGTAATTTGTAGATTCAATGCCATCCCCATTAAGCTACCAATGAGTTTCTTCACAGAATTGGAAAAAACTGATTTAAAGTTCATATGGAACCAAAAAAGAGCCCGCATCTCCAAGACAATCCTAAGTCAAAAGAACAAAGCAGGAGGCATCACGCTACCTGACTTCAAACTATACTACAAGGCTACAGTAACCAAAACAGCATGGTACTGGTACCAAAACAGAGATATAGACCAATGGAACAGAACAGAGTCCTCAGAAATAATACCACACATCTACAGCCATCTGATCTTTGATAAACCTGAGAAAAACAAGAAATGGGGAAAGGATTCCCTATTTAATAAATGGTGCTGGGAAAATCGGCTAGCCATAAGTAGAAGGCTGAAACTGCATCCTTTCCTTACTCCTTATACGAAAATTAATTCAAGATGGTTTAGAGACTTAAATGTTAGACCTAATACCATAAAACCCCTAGAAGAAAACCTAGGTAATACCATTCAGGACATAGGCATGGGCAAGGACCTCATGTCTAAAACACCAAAAGCAATGGCAACAAAAGCCAAAATTGACAAATGGGATCTAATTAAACTAAAGAGCTTCTGCACAGCAAAATAAACTGCCATAAGAGTGAACAGGCAACCTACAGAATGGGAGAAATTTTTGCAATCTACTCATCTGACAAAGGGCTAATATCCAGAACCTACAAAGAACTCAAACAAATTTACAAGAAAAAAACAACCCCATCAAAAAGTGGGCAAAGGATATGAACAGACATTTCTCAAAAGAGGACATTCACACAGCCAACAGACACATGAAAAAATGCTCATCATCACTGGCCATCAGAGAAATGCAAATCAAAACCACAATGAGATACCATCTCACACCAGTTAGAATGGCAATCATTAAAAAATCAGGAAACAACAGGTGCTGGAGAGGATGTGGAGAAATAGGAACACTTTTACACTGTTGGTGGGATTGTAAACTAGTTCAGCCATTATGGAAAACAGTATGGCGATTCCTCGAGTCTCGGGCTAAGTACCATGAGTAGCCATCCCATTACTGGGTATATACCCAAGGATTATAACCGTACCACTATAAAGACACATGCCACTGGGCAGTATGTTTCATATGCGGCACTATTCCTGTCATAAAGACTTGGAATCAACCCAAATGTCCATCGGTGACAGGTTGGACAAGAAATCATGTATGAGAATACTGTGCATTATAAAAAAGAAGGATGAGTTTGTGTCTTGTAGGGACATGGATGCAGCTAGAAATATGCTCCTTCTCAGCAAACTATCATAGCAAGGAGACAGAAAAACTAATAATAAACCTACATGTTCCCACTCATAGGTGGGAACTGAACAGTGAATCACTTGGACTGGAAGGGAGCATCGCGCACCAGGGCCTATCACGGGGAGGAGGGGGAGGGGTGCATTGGGGTGCACCTGATGTAAATGATGTAGGTTGACTGTGAGTTGATGGGTGCAGCACACCAGCTTATGGCACAAATGCATATGTAACAAACTGCGTTATGCACATATACCCTAGAGACAAAGCATAACAAAAAATAATAAAAGTGGGAGCTCTTTAAATTTAAGGCGCTTCTGTAATTTTTAAATAGGTATAAAAATGATTTTAAATTTTTCATTACCCACGTGGGTGAAGAAAGTTTTTGTCAATGAAGATGATCCAGAATTTGAGAAGATTAATACTAGTCGGTCTCTGATCATGAATGGTAATGGTATAGAACCATTGTAATAGGCAGCCTTTAAGATGGCCTTCAATGATCCTTGTCTTTCAGTGTTGACACCTATATCTACTCTACTCTCCTAAAGTGTGGGATGGATTTATTGATTCACTGCTAAGGAATGGAATGCAGCAGACAGGTAGGGATGACATTTTTGCGATTAGGTTGCAAAAAGAGTGGTTTCCATCCTGCATACCCTCTCTTACTCTCCTGCTCATTCACACTAAGAAAACTCAATTGCTTTTTTGTGGACTGTTCTATGAAGAGACCCACCTTGTAAATAACTGAAGGGAACTCCATTCCAACAGGAGTGACTGAGACCCTCCATCTAACAATCTGCAAAGATGTAATCCTGCCAACAAACGTATGTGAGAGGTTATAAATGGATCTTTCCCTAGCTGATACTTCAGATGAGACTGCAATCTTGTTTGACAGTTGACTGCAACTTTGTGAGAGACCTAGCCAGAAGTATGTCACTTGGACAAGGCTGGATTTCTGACTCACAGAAATTGTGAGTTAATAAATGTGTGTTACTTTAAGCAGTTAAGTTTTGGGGTAATTTGTTACACAGCAACAGGTCAACAAATACAGAGTAACATACCAAGCATAAGCTTACTTTCAAAATATGTTAAACTCATTTCTTATTTAATGATTTAAAAATATTTTATTTGAAAATTTTGCATTAATTAATATTTAATATTTTGTACATTTAATATGATATGTAACATTTTGTATATTTTTCTTATAATAATAAAATACAAAGTAAATAGTGTGATTTTTTTTTCCACTAAGATTACTGTTTCTAAATTATCTCTAGTTTACTCAGTTGTGAGCTCCACAGGATATTATAAAAGATGCAGTTAATCAAAATGTGTGATAATTTAGGAAAGAAACTTAAAACATAGTGACCTGTTATTTAGGATGATTTTAAGAGCATGGGCTTTGGGTGAGGTATATTCTAGTTCTATTACTACTCTATTCCTTACTAGCTCAGTGACTTTGGGACAAAACTTAACTAGTTGAGCCTCAGAGCCTTATCTGTAAAATGGTAATACTAGCAGCACATGTCATAGGCTCATTTTGATGTTTAATGAAGTGTAGTAGAGTGTGTAGTATACATTGACTGGCATGCAGAATGTGCTGAACAAATACTAGTGGTTCTTATTTGTTGGTACAACTTAAATGGTTCTATTTCTTGAAACTTTCACTTACAAATTAGCTTGATATTTTAATTAAATATTATTCCTCTGCATTCATTAAAGCACGCCTTCAAGCAATCTCTATTTGCTAAAACTTGGTCTTATTTCAAGGCATTATAGGAAATTAGATTTTAAACAGCTATTTCCTTTTGTGAATGCATCCTAATTAGAATGTCACCATTTCATTTCACTTGTATCCATTAATTTGAAAGAAGAATTTATTGTATTTTTACTGAATCTTTCTTAAATGTTTATATCTTAACCCAACCTGTCTGTTGCAGATAAATAAAAAAAAATTGTAGATATTTTTAGAATACTGCTAAAAACTTGAAGAATTAATGCTGATTTCTTACAAGTGCATTATTTTTATAATTCCAGAAGTTCTGAATTTTGTTTATTAATCTTTATTCCTTCTTTTCTTTTTTCCCTTCCTTCTCTCTATTTTTTGTCTTTTTCCTTCCTTTTTTCTTTCCTTCCTTCCTTCCTTTCTTCTTATTCTACTCACATTGAAATGATTTATCTAAAAATGATAATAGGTAAAAATAAAAATATGAAGATCAACATTTAAAAGTGGAAGTAAAATGAATCAAGAATAATGTTATATAGAGAAATATATAAAATATTTTGCAGGAAAAATTTCATGGAATCAGTTAAAAGATTCACAATGTTAATAAGATAAAAATACAGATATCAGTTTCTTGGGTAGCATATGAGCTTACACAGGCACTAAGAAATAAAATTTTCTTTGCGAGACATCATAAGAGAAAATGTTTAAAACATATACGAAGAAGTAAATGACAGCGTCCTATGACTACTTGCTATAGCACCTGTTATGGGTTGAACTGTAATTCCCCCACTCTAAATTCATATGTTGAAGTCCTAATCTCTGATACCATAGAATATGACCTTATTTGGAAATGCATCATTACAGATGTAATTAATTAAGATAAGGCCATAAGGATAGGCCCTCTACCAATATGACTTATGTCTTCATAAAAGGTGAAATTTGCATGTAGGCATGCACACAGTGAGAACGCCACTTGAATGTAAAGGTGGCCATTTACAAACCAAGGAGAGGCACCTGGAACAGATAATTTACTCATAGTGCTCGGAAAAAAACCTAGCCTTATGACACCTTGATTTTGAACTTCTGGCCTCCAGAACTGTGACACAATATTTTTTTGTTGCTTAAGCCACCCACCCATTTTGTAGTACTTGGCCATGACACTCCTGGAAAATGAATTTGGAATTCCTTATTTATAAACTAAGGGAATAACATCAAAAATAGAAGTTTTAGACAGGATCATGAAAGGCAGTCCAGAATAAAATGTCATTGTCACCCACTTATTTATGCATGACTGTAACAGGCATTTATAAATGCCTGGTATGTCCCAAAGGGTATGGCCAGCATAGAGAATTCAAAGGATGGCAGATTCCTTAACATTCATGCATCAGATGATCGGTCTAAGACTGACAGAGCAACTCTACTATTCTTGGCAAGGATTGGATCAGCAACAGGCATAAGATCCAACCATGGCCAGTGAGACTTGAGGGAAAGTCTGGAGTCTAACAAAAGATTTTCTCATACCTAAGGAGACATAGAAAGAGATCAACTTTTTGAATTCTTCATTTACATATTTCCTTGCTTAATGTATTATCTGGAAACAGCTAAATCTATTTTGAGACTAAGAGAAGAGTTAGCCTGAGGGCAATGACAGCGTTCGAAAGATGATAGATTAGAGAAATAAAAATAATCTGGATTCTGGATGATATGTTGAGCCACTAAATACACACTGGAGTCCACCCTACTATTAGACTTCCTATGTGGGGAAAATGAATTTTCTTATTATTTCAGACGGCTTGAGTTTGGTAGTTTTCTACTTACAATCAAAGCATTCTAATAGTTTAACATTCAGACATTTTTTGTGGTATCGATTACAGTTCTTCGAAAGCTTTTCATTTCTTCTCCTGCTGGCACGTGATAAAATTACATTTCTTTTATTACCTCCCTCCCCTTTTTTGTGGGATGGCCACATGATTTGCCTTGACCAAAGAAACGTGAGCAGAAGAGATGTGAGTCATCTCTTTCAGGAGAAATTTTAGAGCCAGAGTGTGATTCATCATTTTCTCCTTCTCTTTCCTATGGAGAAAAGAAATACCCATGGTGTTGACTACTCTGTTGGCCTGAATTCCAAACAGAATGATGAAGAGCAAATCTCCAGCCAACCTGCTAAAGACCTTTAATGGGAGTGACAAATCTTTGTTGCTTTAAGCCTTAAGTTTTCAATAAATGCGTGTTGATGAAATGAATCTACTAGGAGATAAGGAACTAAAAATAATTATAATTTAATCTAATCTGAGCATGTAACCTGTTTCTGCTACTTTTAAACCAACTCACTATCTGAAATTTTCCCAAATGTGTTAGAGTTCAGTGACAGTTTTAGATATTTCTTTAAGTGCTTATATGTATTTGCATTAGGAAAAAAGCCTTCCTCATAAGAAAGGGTGAAGCTAGCTGCTGACTATACTGCAAATACAGGCATATCTTTTCAGTTACAGAGCACCACAGTAAAACAAGTATTGCAATAAAGCAAATCACACAATGTTTATGGTATTCCAGTGCATATAAAAGTTATGTTTAGTCTATACTATGGTGTATTAAATGTGCAATAGCATTATGCATAAAAAACAAAATAGTACCTTAATTTAGAAAGCTTTATTGCTAAAAAAAAGTACAATCATCTGAGCCTTCAGTAAGTCATAATCTTTTAGCTTATGGAGGGTCTTGCCTCAATGTTGATGGCTGCTAATGGCTCTGGGTGGTGGTTGCTAAAGGCTGGAGTGGTTGTGACAATTTCTTACAAAAATAATGAAGTCTACTTCATCAATTGACTCTTCCTTTTATGAAAGATTTTTCTGTAACATGATGCTGTTTGGTAGCATTTTACCTACAGTTGCAAGTTTTTCAAAATTGGAGGCAATCATCACAAACTCTGCTGCTACATTAACAATTAAGTTTATATAATGTTCTAAATCCTTTCTTGTCATTTCAACAATGTTTGTAGCATCTTCACCAGGAGAAGGTGGAGATGCCATCTCAAGAAACCATTTTCTTTGCACATGCATCAGAAACAACTCCTCATTAATTCAAGTTTTATTATAGGATTGCAGCAATTCAGTAATTTCTTCAGGCTCCACTTCTAATTCGAGTTTCTCTTGCTATTTTCTACCACATTTACAGTTATTTCCTCCACCGAAAGTCAACGAGGGTTGGAATCAACTTCTAAACTCCTGTTAATGTTTCTATTTTGACCTTCTCTCATGAATTACAAATGTTCTTAATAACATCTGGACTAATGAATTCTTTCCAGAATGTTTTCAGTTTATTTTGCCTAGATCCATCAGAGGAATTACTATCTGTGGCAGCTATGTAGCTTTTTGAAATATATGTCTTACATAAGACTTGAAAGTCAAAATTACTCCTTGATTCGTGGGCTGTAGAATAAATAATGTATTAGCAGGCATAAAAACAACATTAATATCCTTATACTTCTCCATCAGAGCTATTGGGTGACAGATGCATTATTAATGAGCAGTAATATTTGAAAGGAATATACTTTTTTGAGCAGTAGGTCTCAACAATAGGCTTAAAATATTCAGTAAACTATGCTGTAAACAGACGTGCTGTCATACAGGCTTTCTTTTTCCATTTTTAGGGCACAAGCTGAGTAGATTTAGCATAATTTCTTAAGGGCACTGGGATTTTTGGAATGGTAAATGAGCACTGGCTTCAGCTTAAAGTTGCCAGCTGCATTAGCTCCTAATGTAAGAGTCAACCTGTCCTTTGAAGCTTTGGATGTAAGCATTGATTTTTCTCTAGCTATAAAATTTCTACAAGGCATCTTCTTCCAATATAAGGCTGTCTCAATGACATTGAAAATCTGTTGTTTAAGGTAGCTGCCTTCATCAGTGATCTTAGCTAAATTTTCTGGATAGTTTGTTGATAGCTTCTACATTAGTATTTGCTGCTTCACCTTGCACTTTTATGTTACAGGGACAACTTATTTCCTTAAACCTCATAAACCAGCCTCTCTTAGCTGCAAACATTTTTTTCTAAAGCTTCTTCACGTCTCTCAGCCTTTATAGAATTGAAGAATTAGGGCCTTGCTCTAGATTAGACTTTGGTTTAAGGAAATGCTGTGGCTGTTTGACCTTCTATTTTGACCATGCAAACTTTCTCCATATTAATAATAATAAGACTGTTTTGCTTTCTTGTTTGTGTGTTCACTGGTGTAGCACTTTTAATTCCCTTCAAAATCTTTTCCTTTGTGTTTATATCTTGGCTAAGTGTTTAGCAGAAGAGCCCTAGTTTCCATCCTCTCTTGGTCTTTGTCATGCTTTTCTTACTAAGCTTAATCATTTCTAACTTTTGATTTAAAGTGAAAGACTTGTGACTCTTTTTCACTTGAACACTTAGAGGTCATTGCAAGGTTATTCATTGGCCTAATTTCAATATTGCTATCTCCCAGGGAATAGGAAGGCTCGAGGAGTGGGAGAAAGGCAGGAAAATGGCCAGCTAATGGACTAGTCAGAACACACACAACATTTACTAAGTTTGCCATTTTATGTGGATGCAGTTTGTGGCATCCCAAAACAATTATAACAGGAACAACAAAGATCACTAATCACAGATCACCTTAACAGATAAAATAATATTGAAAATGTTTGAAATGTTTCAAGAATTATCCAAATGTGACATAGAGACATGAAGTGAGCACAAGCTGTTGAAATAATGGCGCTCATAGTCTTGCTGGACACAAAGTTGCCATGAACCTTCGAAAACGCAGGATGTGTGAAGTATCATAAAGTGAAGTGTGATCAGAGGAGATATTGCTGTACATCGACAAAGAGAGTGGACTGGATTATACTTTAAAAATAACTAATATAAAACACCCTTTGTGATTTATGAATGAAAAGATGAAAGGAAATAAAGTGAAAGCCAAAAAGAATATTTTGAAGTGGATGATTGACAAAAGAAAATCTATTGGAAACAGAAGGCTTTATACTGCACAAAGCAAAAGTGGAACTCATTTAGAAAGGAAATTCTAAATGTCAAAATAAAAGATGGCCCAATGCCAAAGGAAAGCAGGGGAATCTAAGGCTGGAAGGAGCTCTAATGGGATTCCGGGAGCTCCTGATCTTTGGGAGGGTTGGAAGCATGAGTGTGTTCTGGGGCATGAGCTGAGCTGAGAAGAAGCTGGTTAGGCTAAACTGCCATGGGGTAGATGAGGTATTCTTTCTGTCATGTGACTTGTTAGCAGCATTGTAATGAGAATTAAAAGCAATAGCAATTGTAGTGGAGGTAACACTGCTAGGGAAAATTACTAAAATCTCATTGTAGAAATTAAGGGCAAATGGCATCAAGGTCAGAGCCACAGGCACTAGTCAAACCAGCTACTGAATGCTCATCCTACTTCTCCAAGGCAAGGTCTGTCTTTGTGGTCCTGTGTGATGCATCAGTAAGAGTTACTGCCACCTTGGTGAATACAGCATAGGGTGGAGGTGCCTAAAAATTTTCGGTTACACTGAAGGGTTGGAGGTGAATATGTTAAATCTATATTTTTAACAGGAAAGAAAAAGTTTTCCTGGCAATCTTGTGAGAGGAAAGATAGAAAACCTGAGGTCCATGGGGGAAATACTAGTTGATGATTCAGACAGCAATGATTTGGGGTTCCAGAAGGAATGAAAAGGATGTCAGTAATTACTTTGTGTGAAAGTGTATTAAACAAGATTAGAAAGAAAAAGAAAACAAGAAAAGAAAGTGTGAAATGGAGTAATTGAGAACCAGGATGATAAAAGTGATAGGGTAATAGTGTCATTCCCCATTTACAGATCATTACAGATCTATAAAAACAAGGATTATAGATATTAACCTGTCCGTAGTGATATGGCAAGTAGACCCTTCTTTGTTACTTTTCGTCTTATCTATTTAAAATATTTATTTGCTAATTTACATTTTGAATCAGCTTCTTTTGCCATTAATATTACTACAACAGATAATAGTTAATTTTTTGAGTCATTACTATAAACAAGATACCTTTCCAAGCATCTTTCATGTGTTATTTAATTTTTACAACAATTCCATAAGAAATATGTCTCCAAGGGTAACATCTAGTAGAGAGGAGATCTAAAATTCTCAACTGGGTGCAGTATTGTACAATTTTGCCAGCTGCCTTCAGTGTTTGACCTTGGCACTGGTTCAGTCTAGCTATTAATCTTTGGCAAATGACTTTGACTTTGGTAGTCTCAATTTCATCAAATGTCAGAAGGAGTTGTTTAAAATACCATGGAGGATTTCTTTTGAGCATTAATAATATATGTAAAATTTGTAAATCATAATATGATATATAAATGTTAGTTTTTCCTGCTATTATCATTATTATCCTATATTTGAATTATGAAGTGGGGATCCAACTATCATGATTATCATGCCGATTTAGGATTGTGGTAGATGTGTATTAATCACCCAATGGGTTCTTCCTGCATGCTGTACAGACTAAATCAATTCACTGAGACACAGCATTGCAGTAAAAAAAGAGTTTAATTGTCCCAAGGCCAGTCCATGTGGGAGAACCAGAATTACCGTTCAAGTCAATCTCCCAAAAGCTTGGAGGCTGGGGTTTTTCTGGACAATGTGGTAGGCAGGGGGCTAGAGAATGGATTCTGCTGATTAGTTGGAGATGCAATCGTAAGGGTGTGGAAAATGGTCCTCGTGTGCACAGTTCACATCTGAGTAGGGCCAAAGGATCACTTGAGTCATGAGTCACCATCCGGACGGGATAGGTCTGAAAGATATCTCAAAAAAACCATCTTAGGTTCTATAATGTGATGTTATCCATAGAAGAAATTAGGGAGGTCAAAAATCTTGTGACCTCTGGCTACATGACTCCTGAGCAGTGAGATTATAGAAACTATACCTATCTTTTAGCAGAGTTCAGGCTCCTCCCATAATCCTTTTCTTACAGCCTTTCATCAGTCTTATAAAGGTGGTTTTTGAACCCTGAGCAGGGAGGGGTTTAGTTTTTGGGAGGTACTATTATCAGCCTGGCTTTCAAGCTAAACCATAAACTAAATTTCTCCCAAAGTTACCATGACCTATGCCCAAGAATGACCAAGGACAGCTTGGAAGTCAGAAGCAAGATGAAGTCAACTATGTCAGATTTCTGTTATAATTTTGCAAAGGCAGTTTTACTATCAGGGCTCTATTAGAGAAACAGAACCAGAACCACTGTGACTTATTATAGGAGTTTTGCTTCATGCAATCATGGGAGCTGGCTAAGTATTTTATGAATTAGTTTGTCTTTTGCCTCTGCTTCAAAAGCTGCATCCTGAAGTCATCAAGGCTGGTAGTCAGGGAAGGAAGATAGATATGAGGTATGGGAGATCTAACAGAGGCCTGAGAACCTGAGCTGGAATCCATGAGGACAGATTGGAACCTACATTGGTCTTTCACCAACAACCAGCCACTAAGTTCAAGAGCTGCTATATTTCACTGAGGAGCTGCTCAACAACTAATCCAGCCAGGAGCACTGTGCTTCCGACTGCTGTCCCATGCCAACAAGATGAGTCAGCAGACCTGCCAGTGAGCTGCAGCAGTGGATGGCCCAGTGTACACACAGGAACTGCCATATTTCAGCCTTCCTGGTTTCACATGAATTTCTCTATTGGCAAACCCTAATACTGAAACATATAGGAAAGGAATTTGTGAGTAACATAGTTGTGCTTAGTTGATACAGTACAAAGCTCCTTCAAAAGTGGAAAAAATCAAATGGCTAAAAGGTCAGTCATTAAAAGTAATAAATGAAGTAGGCTGGGTTTAGTAGAGTACATGGCACATCTAAATAGGGCAGAATATATATATATATATATATTTTTTTTTACCTAGGGGAAGGTGATTGGTACTATTCTTGTTACTTGTGAAAACCCTACATGTTTGGGGGGAAATTAGCATCTTGCAAATATATACATATTTTCTATCAGAATTTTTGCTATTTTTTGTAACTTTTTGCCAGTTTCTATATATAAGAGTTTTGGGGTTTTGGCTCATATGGCTTTTGTGTTGTACTTAGAATATCATCTGTATTAGTCTGTTTTCACACTGCTATAAACAACTACCTGAGACAGGGTAATTTATAAAGAAAAGAAGTTCCACTGACTCACAGCTTTGCAGGATTAGCAGGAAGCATGCCTGGGAGGTCTCAGGAAACTTACAATTACGGCAGAAGGCAAAGAGAAAGCAAGTATGCTTTACCATGGTGGAGAAGGAGAGAGACAGAGAGAGAGAAGGGGGAGGTGCCACACACTTTTAAACGATCAGATCTTGTGAGAACTGACTATCATGAGAACAGGAAGCAGAAAATCTGCCCCCATGATCCAATCATCTCCTACCAGGCCCCTCCCCTGACACGTGGAGATTATAATTTACATGAGATTTGGGTGGGGACACAAAGCCAAACCATGTCATTCTGCCCCAGGCCCCTCCCAAATCTCATGTCCTTCTCAATTTCCAAACCAATCATGCCTTTCCACCAGTCCCCCAAAGTCTTAACTCATACCAGCATTAACTCAAAAGAGCAAGTCCAAAGTCTCATTTGAGACAAGGCAAGTCCTTTCTGCCTATGAGCCTGTAAAATCAAAAACAAGTAAGTTACTTTCAATATACAATGGGGGTATAGACATTGAGTAAATATTCCTATTCCAAATGGGAGAAATTGGCCAAAACAAAGTGAACACAGGCCCCATGCAAGTCCAAAACCTGGCAGGGAGCTCATTAAATCTTAAAGCTCCAAAATAATCTCCTATGACTCCATGTCTCACACCCAGGGCATGCTGATGCATGGGGTGGGCTCCCAAGGCCTTGGGCAGCTCTGTCACTGTGGCTCTGCAGGGTACAGCCCCACTGGTTGCTTTCATGAGCTGGCGTTGAGTGCCTGAAGTTTTCCAGGAACCATGCAAGCTGTCGGTGGATCTACCATTTTGGGGTCTGGAGGATTGTGGCCTTCTTGTTGCAGCTCCACTAGGCAGTGCCCCAGTAGGAACTATGTGTAGGGTCTCCAACCCCACATTCCCCCTCCTCACTTCCTTGGTAGAGATTCACCATGAGGGCTCTGCCCCCACAGCTGACTTCTGTTTGGACATCCAGGCCTTTGCATTCAGCCTCTGAAATCTAGGCAGAGGTTCCCAAACCTAAATTATTGCCTTCTGTGTACTGCAGGCCCAGCGTTACGTGGAAGCTGCCAAGCCTTGGGGCTTGCACCATCTGAAGCCATGGCCTGAGCTGTACCTTGGCCCCTTTTAACTATGGCTGGAGCTGGAGCAGCTGGGATTTGGGGTGCCATGTCCTGAAACTGCACAAAGCAGGGAGGCCCTGGGCCCAGCCCATTAAACCATTTTTCCCTCTAGGCCTCTGATACAGTGGTGGGAGGGGCTGCCACCAAGATCGCTGTCATTTCCTGAGACATTTTTACCCATTGTCTTGGCTATTAACATTTGGTTCCTCGTTACTGACACAAATTTCTGCAGCTGGCTTGAAGTCCTCCTCAGAAAATTGGTTTTTCTTTTCTACCACATGGTCAGGCTGCAAATTTTCTAAACTTTCATACTCTGCTTCCCTTTTAAATATAAGTAACTTCAGACCATCTCTTTCTTCATGTATATGAGCATACACTTTTAGAAACAGTCAGGCCAAATCTTGAATTCTTTGCTGCCATCTTCTGCCAGGTACCCCAAATCATCTCTCCCAAGTTCAAAGTTCCACAGTTCTCCAGGGCAAAGGCAAAATACTACTGGTCTCTTTGTCAAAGCATAGCAAGAATAACCTTTACTCCATTTCTCAATAAGTTCCTCATCTTCATCTGAGACCACCTCAGCCTGGACTTCATTGTACATACCGCCGTCAGCAATTTGTTCACAACTATTCAACAAGTCTCTAGGAAATTCCAAACTTTGCCACAACTTCCTGTCTTCTTCTGAGCCTTCCAAACTGTTCCAACCTCTGCTCATTACCCAGTTCCAAAGGCACTCCCACAATTTTGGGTATCCTTATAGCAGTACTCCACTCACAGTACCAATTTTCTGTATATCGTCCATTTTTCCACTGCTATAAAGAACTACCAGAGACTGGGAAATTTATGAAGAAGAGAGGTTTAATTGACTCACAGTTCCCCAGGCTGTACAGAAAGCATGGCTACAAGGTCTCAGGAAACTTACAATCATGGCAGAAGGCAAAGGGAAAGCAAGCACATCTGACCACGGCCAGCAGGAGAGAGAAAGAGAAAGAAGGGGAAGGTGCAACACACTTTTAAACAATCAGATCTTGTGAGAACTCACTCCCTATGAGAACAGCAAGGGAGAAATCTGCCCCCATGATCCAAGGATCCTCCCACCAAACCCCTCCTCTGACACATAGGGTTTACAATTTGACATGATATTTGGGTGGAGACATAGAGCCGAACCATACCAACATATATATTCCAAGATCAGAAAAAAAAATTCTAAATTATTTTCTTCAAAGGATGGGAAGTTGATAATATCAGCTTCAGTTGATATTAGGCTTGTTGGGTTTACTGAAGTTTATTGAACCCTGAATTAGTCCCTTTTCCTGTTGCTGATAAAAAAATAACCAAGACTGGGGAGGAATGTGAAGAAAAGTACAACACTCAAGAATAGATTACTGTTACATAAAGTAGCCATAATGGGGAAATTTTTTCTCAAAGATAGGCTCTAGTCTAAGCTAGGCTTTGTCCAGAATTCTCTGCCATTTTTCCTGGTTTATTTCAGAATGGTTATTGGGAGTCTGTGGTCGGCATGGGTTTATTGCCTACTACCCTATTTCAAGGTCAGAGACTCTGCATGCCCTCAATCTTTTTCCAGATGGGGAGACAAACCAACAGCTGAGTAAACATATGGGCTCAATGCTTCAGGCTGCTTCCTTTCCATTAAGTGCACAGACATTGCCAGTGAGCCCTCCTCCTTCCAGCACACTTGACCAGAGAGAATCTTACCAAGCCTTGGAAAATGACTATAGCATGTTTTGTCATCAGAGGAGCACAGATATTGGGAAACCTGATCAAAAACATTTGTGTGTCCTGATCTTGTTAAAGAGCTATCACATGTGTTTTAGAAGGCTGACGTAAGACATGTGGTCTATGGAGCAAGAAATTGGATTTTTTATTTTGGAATTTTTTGGGGGAGGCCAGGATCAGATTTTTTAAAGGTATAATATTACCTGGCAATCGAGAACATGACCATGGTTACCTTCATCCAAATGTTGGTGCTTGAAAGTAAAAGTGTGAGAAAATCTTGCATTTTTAATACCCTTTCTAATGTTTTACTAACTAGATAAGCCCTGGAATCCGAGTGATCTTGGATTGAGTCCTAGCTCTACCAAATCCCATCTGTATAACGTTGGGTAAGGTGCACTTAAACAATCTTAGTTTCTTCATCTAAAAAATAGGAGTGGTAATAACTTCTCCCGTATAGTGTTGAGTGTGGGGTGAGGGGAGGTAAGGATGTAAAGCATTTAGAATTTCTAATGCATAATAAGCCTCCTACAGGTTATCTATGTTATGGTTGGCATTCATTTGATTGTCAGTCAGTCCTATGAGGTAGGCAAAAAGTTGTTATTGCCGTTTTCAATTTTTTTAATAAAGAAAAAGAAATAGTGAGAAGGTAAGAGGCTGAGTACTGAATCTCCAAATCAGTGGCAGAGCTGAGGCTCAAACTTTACTCTTTGAACCCCAGATCTTTTCCTTACCCCATTGTTCCAACTTGATCATAAACACCAACACTTCAACAGAGGTGAATTTCAAAAACATTTATCAACAGGGAGGAAGTTCAGGGAACAGCTTTTCACTAACAGATATAGAAGCATTTCACAATTTTAACTACTGGTGTATAGTAGTTAACATATCAGTGTGGCCAGCTAAATATATCAGTCCTGTATGTGCCAGAGAATATGACTTCAGGAATTATAGATTAATTGCATTAAGTTAAAGTCTCTAGCTTTGTCTAGCAAAAGGTTAATCTCAAGAAAGTTACCTTTCTTTGCAGCGTATTATTGAAAAGTAGAAAATAAGACAAAAATAAAAGATTATTTTCTTTTCATCAGATTGTCCCATAGCATAAGATTCACACCCAACACTATTATCCTTTGAGTCTCTAAGACACCAACTTAAAAGTAAGTCTCCTTGGGTCCTCAATTTACATCTTAAGTGAAAAATATATTTGTGGAGGGTTGTTAAAAACCTTTCAGCTCTTCTGAATCATGTGCATTTGGAATGCTGCTGCTTTCACCATTTCCAGTTTTGTAGCATACCTTATAAGGTTTAGTCCTTGGCTTATCTGAGATAGCTAATGAGCACATATGTTTTTCTTATGGTCAAACTAGGATACTGTTACCAGTGCAGGTGTTGAGCAGAGATTCTGGAAGAAAGCAGAAAGAGAAAAAAAGAGAAGGCTCTCCATGTTGGTGTAAACAATAGTTAAAATTTAACCATATGTTTTTACATATTATAACTAAGGCAAAGGATATGATTCCTGCCTGGGTGTGGTGGTTCATGCTCGTGCACTTTGGAAGGCCGAGGTAGGAGGACTGCTTGAGCTTAGCTGGAGACCACCCTGGGCAACATAGCAAGACTCCATCTCCATATCTTATTATAATAAAATGTATTTTAAAGAATATGATTTCTTTCTTTTTCTCTACATATGGTTTGCAAACAAATATTTGCCTGAGTTGCATTAGTTCTCCCTTGCAAATAGGGTTTTTCATTTTTCATATAGAGAAGTATAGATTTAAAAGTAAAGAGGAAATATACAGATTCTTGTCTATAGCAGCACTCAATAATTAGTGAATAAATATGTGGATCAAGTAGAATAAAATTCCTCTCAAAATCCTGATAATAAGCACTTCGCATATCTCAATATTTCAATAGCTGTTGAATTATTCTAAATTCAGATGAGACACATTTTAAATGTCTCTGTTTAGTACATGTGGTATATCATATTATTGTTCTATATATTGCATCCCGTTGGGAGAATATTATATATCCCCTCCAATTTCTACCTTGTTGGTGTTGCATTTGGCCATCAAATTGATTTTGGCCAAACTACTTTTCCTTGCATGAGTGAAAGTGGTATGAAATTCTTCAAGGACATTTAAGAGCCATTGTATGATTATGCCCTCATTCTTTTCCATTTGCTAATAGGTCAGAATGTCCCATAGGGTCTAATTTCTTCAGCTGCACCCTGGGATGAACAGAGCAACAACAAAATCATCACCAAAATGCAAGACAAGCAAGAAATAAAAATTTTTTGAACATTATAATTTTAATTTTGGAGTAATTTATTTTTGCATAACCTAGTGAAAACCAGCTAATACACTATGGAAACATGTTTAAATGAGAATTTAGAATATTTCAGGTTTTTTCTGGATAGCTTTATGAAGAAGACCTGGGCTTTCCTGTCATCCTCTATCCATCTCTACCTATAGATGACAAGGCTGGTTTAAATGTATAATTCTTTCAGACTGGGAAGTGTTTGAACCAATCTCATGAACATATAGCTGGCCACTTTGTTTTTCCTTCCATGTTGTGGGTACACAACATGGTATAATGATAAGAGCCATATTAATCAAGAATTTGGGTTATGATCTCCTCTTTGATGGAGGTTAGGATTGAACAATGGGCAAAACACTTAACCTCACTTTGCTTCAGTTTCATCCCATAGAAGTGGGTTATGGTCATATATTTATTTCCTACCTCAGATCTTTGCAAAGGCTGTTTCTGTTGCCTGGAATGTTCTCACTTCTGCTCATCCCTGACTGGCTTAATCCCCTTCAGGTCTTAAATTCAAAGTCCCATTGGTAGGGATGGCTTTTCTGATCATGACTACCTTATTTAACTAGCTTTCCACTCTCCTTTCTGCTCTGTGATATGGCCCTGTTTGGCTACTATACAGCACACATGTCAACTTTTAACTATTTGTTTGTTTGTTTACTTGGTTATTGTCTGATTTTCCAAGACAATGTGCTCCTTGAGAAGAGATGTATTATCTTATGCATCACTGTAGTTCCAGCATAGACCACAGCATGTGACATACACCAGGGACTCAAATATTTTGAATAAATAAGTAAATAATAATGGCCCATACTTACACTGAATACATCCAAGCACTGGTCTAAAAACCTCATGCATATTAACACATTTATTCTCAATAAACCCTATGAGGCAGAAAAACTATTACCATCTCCATTTTACAGATGGTGAATAGAAGCTAAAAGATTTTATGTAATTTCCCAAGATCACACAGCTGGTAAATGGCAGAGTCAGGCATCAAAACCAGTGAATCTATGTGTCCTTAACATATACACTCTATCTTGCACAGTGGTTGTAAATGAACATTGAAAGAAATATGTATGGGAAAGTGGTTTCCATAAGGCTTATGCAAGTACCCTAACATAAATATTAGTATTTGTCACCAACTTATTTTTACATCCTTCGCTGTATCTCAGCAAACATTAGAAAAGGTGCTGTCTAGAGCTCCCCTTTCAGCAATTAGTTTTCAACCTGTGTCAAAAATGTAAAAGCCGAGTTATTTTGAATGAAATGTTGGAATCATATAAATGTCAACATGAAGATTAGTTTCTTATAGCTCTGTTCAACATTTTAAAAAACTGTATCTGGGTGATGAGATAACATATACAACAAATCCCTGTGATGTGTGTTTATCTGTGTAACAACCCCTCACATGTACCCCCAAACTTAAAAGAAAAAAAAGACAGAAAAAAAAAGATACTCCAAAGCAGAAATTCTCTGAATCTCAAAACTGTTTGATGTCAAATATGAAACAAAACAACAAATAACTGTTATCGGATAATAACACAAAACCAATTCATCTAAAATGTTTTTCATCTTCATATGTGTGTTGGGACCTAAAGAATCAGAGATGAGTAAGTCACAGGCTCTCATTTCAAGCAGTTCACAGTGGAGAAAGGAAACATATACAAAGAGTTAGATTCTTCCTACTCAAAGTGGCCTGTGATAGTAGCATCAGCATGCATAACCTAGGAACTTATTAGAAATCCAGGCTTTCAGACCTCACCATCTCAGAACAACTGAATCAGAATCTGCATCTTACCAGAATACTGAGGTGACTGTATGAGCATTATAGAGTTGACAAGCTGAGTTTTAACGGATGTTACAAGTGGCATATTAGAGTATCTGTAAATTACCATGAAAACACAGAGAATGAAACACTAGCCTGAAGGAGGGGATGTGGATGTGCGTGTTTCCAAAAAAGGCTTTTCCAGTGAAGGTGCAATATGGCAGGCGCTTGAAAGAAGAATAGTGTTTTTTAAGGATGATTAAAAAGAAAAGTGCATCCTAAAAGGAAGATTGGGGCAAGTAGGTAGACAGCAGGTGTATGCTGAGTTCTGAGAGCTTCTAAGTAGTTCAATGCACTTGGAAGTAAGGGAGAGTTAGTGTCAGGAGTTGAAGAAGAGGCAAACAAGGGGGAAATTTTGAAAGTCTTGATCCACACTGAGGCATTTTCCACATTAAAACTATATGTGGGTGGGGGAAAAAGAAGATTGGTTTTGTTGTTGTTGTTGTTTTGCTTTTACTTTAGAAAGATCACTCTGGTTGCCATGTGGTAGATGGATTGCACAGAGAAAAAAGAGAAAGAAGACATGATTGTGAAATGTTCAAAAGACATAAAGCTGGGTGGAGTAGTTGCAATAATAGATGACAAAAGCAACGTTCCTAATGATTTCACCAGATTTAGATAATTTAACCAATAGGATAAAATTCAACAGGAAAAATATATACATAAAATTCAGCATTTGGGTGTGTGTGTGTGTGTGTGTGTGTGTGTGTGTGTGTGTTTAAATAAGTTGAGAAAGTGAGAGAGAGAGGTAAACATTTTTGGCACAGCTTGTAAAAAATTCCCCAAATGTTGTGATGGTAGATGTAGTCATAATTTAGTTGACCACAAGTTAAGCCTGGGCCAATGTTTCACTCATCAGCAGAGTCTTTGGTAAAATATCTGGCCCACGGGAAGTAACTGTTTCTCTTTTCTGACCACTGTCTCTCATTTGTGCCTTTCTTCACCCACAACTCCACCACTGTATCAAAAGCCACGTCTATTAGTCTCAGGGGGTCTAAAAACAAGCATGCTTACCCTTGGACAGGATATCAGGAAAAATGAAGGTTTTCTCATAGTGGCTTTTAATATATTGAACCACTGTATGTGCTTTTCAAAATGCATTTGAATTACATGCTTACTGTTGACCATGGAAGAGAGAAGAAATCCCCTTGAATAAATACTTCCTTTTATTTCTTGTGTTCCTAGTTCCTAGCACAGTGCCTGACACAGTCCAAGCATTTAATATCAAAAAGGGGAAGAATAACTAGATGAATGAATGAAATGAATGGATGCATGAATAAGGAGAGTTAAAAAGAGCATTACTGTGAAAGAGTCAAAGGCTGCACATGTAGATGTGCATTCCACATAAGAGGATGGGAGAGCAAATGTAACATGTCATTAAAAAAATATAGAACTCTGCCATTTTCTGCTCTGAGAAATAAATGGTCCATTAGCAACTCTTTAGCTGTTTCTACAATCCCCAAATCATACGTGCACACCCAGCAAAAATTTTCCCTACTGAACTTCCTTGCAGTCTCAGCTGCCTTTCCCTGGAGCCTCCCTCCTCTGTCATCTGTGATGGATTTGTGTCCCTCCCTGGGAGTTGTTCCCTGGGAGCAGTCACTGGAGCCTTGCCTCTGGAGTCCATTCTTCGGACGTCAGCACAGCTGGGCATCAGATGTCAGAGCCCCAGGATGGATAAACATGCAGTGTCTATACATTCAGGTTAGAAAGCTGTGAGTGCCCTGTCTGGCAGCCAGAGCACAGGATTGTAAACAAGAACACATGATGAAAGCTCTCTTAAGGGATGAACTTTGGGCTGTAGTCTGAGAACTCTGAAAACCCTCTCTACACAATTTTGTGAGAAACACAGAGGTCTGGAGTTGCTATCTGCTCTTCAGTGTCAGGGAAGCCATTTCTAGATTTCACCATCCTGCCTAAAGGGCGATTTATTACCAGTCTTATTATTAAATGTTTACTTGATAATCCAAAATAATGGCATAAAATCTAAATACATTTTATGGAAATTTTTGAAAGCCATGCAAGCAAAATCATAGCCAAGCAAAGATTCTGCTCCCAGTGAATGTGTAGTGAATTCCTCTTGCGACCAAAAACTTGCATGACATTCTTTAATGTTTAAAATGATATTTAGTCTTTGCTTTATTGTGTGTTTTGACAGTGGAATGTTCCTTGCCTTTTAGCATAACAAGAGCCATTGGGCAGGGATAGGAGCGAGGTGGTTCTTGGCTCCTTAAATAAGCTAAGCCCCATAGCCACAATTATACCAGGAAAATGGGTTTACTTCCTCCTCTGGGAGGCATTAGAAATGTCTAGAACTACATTTTGGGAGGAATGAGAATAGTCACAAAATGTAAGCTCTGCCCTTTGAAACTAGAGAAGTCAACTAGTGAATTTGTTTTTGTTATTCTTTTTCCATGCCTGTCCTCAATTTCATTATTCTCTTTACAGCCTCTTTTTGCTCATCAGTTACTATTGTTCCTGTTAGTAGTAGCAGTAGTAATAGTAACATATTACTACTGTGTATTTATAAATAGTAACTTCAACCTTTTATTGAATTTGTGCTATATAATAATCATCTTAATCTTACAAAAATCCTAGACTTAAAGTCTGGCCTTTTCACGGTCAGTGGTCAATCATCATAGTCACAACAGGAGTTCTGAATAATCGGCATGCTCACATTTAAGTAGGGGTGGCATATTGGTTGTAAGTCATCTGTATTTTCCTTAAAGCAACTGTGTTCGAGAACTGTTGCTGGTACTCAGCCCCAGAGCAACTTTTCTTTACTCTCCTTTGTACTGCTGAGACTGGAAACCTGAAAACTACGTTGCCCAATTTCCTTTGCCTATTAGATATCAATAGGACTAGTTTGCCTGGGTTTCCAGAGATATAAGTTTTTCACTGCTAAAACTTGAAAATTCCTTGGCAAATGAGGATGAATTGATCATCTTACTTGCCAGTTACATTTATGTTAGATGAGTGGGAAGCACTTACATGGGATTAGAAGGCCTGAGGAAGGTGGATGACATTTCAATTACTGGCAGCGCATTGACAGGCTTATGGTTTCCTAATGAACAGCAGCAGCAGCAGCAGCAGCATCTCTAAGAATGTCATGGAGAATGCCAGCTCCTGCAATCTGTAGTGAAAATAGAGGCTCCCTGTGGCTGCAGACTTCTGTGTAACATTAGCTTTCCTCTTTTGTTTCTCCAGACATTCTAATATTTTGTAAATGATACCCTATATTAAATCCCCTTCTGCCTGAAATACCTTCAGTGATTTCTATTTCCCTGATTGGACATTGATAGAGGGCCCCATTGAAAGATTGCCTCTGAATAAAGGGAGCAACTACAGTTAGCTGGGATGTGAAATGCTAATCAGAAAAACTGCAGAAAAAGCTCAATCAAATAGATTTTTCCAAGATGGCAGAAGGTCAGAGAATAGGGATGATATAACCAGGAGAATGCATGAAGACTCAGGTTACCGGCACTGTAGCAGCAATTTATTCTGAGTCTTTCTAGGTCTCTGTAAATAAGCTCTGGCTGTCCTCCCAGGATTGACCCCACAATTTGAAGACTCCGAGACCTGTTATTGGAGCCCATTAAAAATCAGAACTCTGAGAAACAAAGAAAGATGGATGAGATTGTTTCTACATCTCTACTTCTTTCTAAGTTATGACATCCTCTGGTGGGATAGATGGACTTCATTGTTACTCCCTGAAAATTTCCTCTGCATAGTGTTTCATCGTCTATAATGCCGTTTTAACTACATGCCTGTCTCCAATATTGAATTGTCAGCTCCTTAGAGATACAACTTAATTATCTTCAAGGCTTAATAGTGCTTGGTGTATAAAATGATATTCAATGGTTTCCCATTTCATTCAGGATAAAACTCAAAACCCTTACCAAAGGCACACACGATATGCATCCTGGCCACTGACCTACACTCGTCTATTATCTTTTTCCTTAATTATTTTGCTTCAGTCATACAGGTAAGGTATTAATGTTCCTCAACGATGTCAAACTTGTTTCTATTTAATGGTCTTTGCAGTTATTTTTTAAAAGCTGTCCAACATACTTTTAAACTAGATGGCTACATGGCTTGCCCCCTTCCTTCTGAACTCTGTACAAAGGATATCTTTACAGTGACACCTTCCCTGACCACTCAATATTAAAACTTACTAAACACGACAACAGCAAAACCTGTCCTCTAGCACATATTGTTTCCTTTGTGCTGTTTTGTTTTACTCCATAACACTTTTCAACATCATCCCAAATACGTATTTACATAGTAACTATTATTGTTTCTTCCTCTTAATAGCATATAGTCTGCTTCTTGGAGGTAGGAGATCATATATAGGCATAGAGGTTGGGGTAACAATACAAATTAAAGATAGAAAAACAAGAAACAAATGACCTGATTTAAAAATGGCCAAAGATTTTAACAGACACCTCACCAAAAAAGATATATGAATGAAAATAAGCAAATGAAAGATGTTCTACCTCATATGTCATCACAGAAATGCAAATTAAAACAATAATTCTAAGATACCAATACACACCTATTAAAATGACCGAAATCCAACACTGACATCACCAAATACTGACAAAGATGTGAACCAACAGCAACCCACATTTGTGGCTGATGGAAATGCAAAATGCTACAGCCACTTTGGGAGACAGTTTGGAGGTTTCTTCCAAAGCTAAACATACTCATACCATATGATTCAGAAATTGTGATAATTGGTATTTACCCAAAGGAGATAAAGACTAAGTCCACATGAAAACCTGCATACAGATATTTCTAGCAGCTTTATTCATAATCACCAAAACTTGGAAGCAACCAACATGTCCTTTGATAAGTGAATGAATAAACTATGGTACATCCTGATCATGGAATATTGCTCGGCCTTAAAAAAATATATAGCTATCAAGTTATGAAAACACATGGTAGAAACTTAAATGAATATTATACTAAATGAAAGAAACCAATCCAAAAGACTAATATACTGTGTAATTCCAACTATATGACATTCTGGAAAAGGTAATGTTGTGGAGATGGTAAAAAGATCAGTGGTTGCCAGGGCTTAGTGGAGAGAGAGGAATGAAGAGGCACAGCAAAGAGGAATTTTAGAGCAGTGATATTGATCTGTATGACATTCAAATGGTGAATTCATGTCATTATGAATTACCTAAACCCACAGAATGTACAGCACCAAGAATGAACCCTGAATGTAAACTATGGATTTTGGCTGGTAATATGTCAATGTAAATTAATCAGTTATAACAAATGTACTACTGCAATGGGAGATGCTGGTAATCGGGGAAGCTGTGACTATGTGTGGGTAGGGGCATATGAAAAATCTCTGTATCTTTCAATTTATTTTGTAAACTTAAAATTGCTTTAAAAATAAAGTATATTTTTAAAAAATTAAAACAGCTAATTTCCAACACAGAATCTCATTACAGATAAAAAAAAAAATTACAAGTAACCACTTCTAACTCATTTAGAACTCAAATACAAATTCCTCAAAGGGATAATTTAAACTAACATATTAACAAAATCATAAGTAGTTTTCATTGCAATGCAACTTTCCTTGACATAACCTGGCCTCTAAAATTTTATAGCAATGAGATATCATAATTATATATGCATGCATAGGTTCTTTTATTCATTCACAGATATTTAATGACTGTCTGTTGTCTGTCAAGTCATAGGCACTATACATGGTGAACAAAAATAGGTGCAGTTTCTGCCTTTACATCTAGTGGCAGAGACAACCAATAAAATCATCAAGAAGACAAATGAGAAATTGATGTTGGGAAAAGTGCAAAGACGGAGAAGTAGGCTTTGCAGAATTTAGGAAAGGTGTCCCTTAAAAATGAGATAGTCCAAGAGATGAGATGGAGATAACTGTATTGAAAACCAATCTGACAGCCTCTCATTAAGATAGCAAACACTAGAGAAAGACTAAATTGTGTAGAATGGTCATAATTTTGGTATGTTTCAGATATGTGAGGTATGTTTTGTTTTATACTAGTGCTGGTAGGAATTAACACTCAAATGTGTTTAAAAATATAATGCATCATGAAAAACAAACCACCATAATAAGAAAAAAGATCTTAATGATTTAAACTGTGACAGTTTGAAAATACTCAATAGGAGGATTGCAAAGTCAGTCAATGAAGTTTCCAAAATATGAAGCAAAAAAATAGACATGGAATATACATAAATAGAATAAATAGAAATAGTCCTATTAGGCAATATCCTGTAAATAAAAGGCACAGAAAGAAAAAATGAAGAAAACAAAAATGAAAGATTTATTAAATTATAGAAAAATTTCCCACAGTTAATACAGAACACACTTCAGATTCAAGAACCCACCTCAGGTCTGTTAGTGAGGAACACTTCTTTCCTATTTGTGATATTTTTGTTCTAAGAAAAAAACATTTACTGTTACTCAAAGCTTCTTTTCACCTGTTGCTCTGTCCCAGGGGACATGGAGTAATTTATATTATGGATAACTTTGTGATGATAAAATCAACAATTGCTCAGCTCTGTCTTGCTTTTACTTAGGGGCAAATTCTCCATGTAAAGTTGGCTGGTATCCCTTTTGGCTCCTCTAGGGAGATACTGTGTCACTGTGAGGGGCAGAATAGGTTGTTCCGGTGCAGCAGCACTATATCCTCCTAATTTTGTCTAAATGTTAAGAAGCCATTTGACTCTGATATTCAAGCACATTCTCTAATGATGCCGTAATACTGTGGCCTGTAACTAGACTTCAAAAAATAAATCTATTGACTGAGAATCTGCATAGGGAAAAGTGCTATCAATAAGTCTCTTAAGAGACCACAAATTTAAAAAAGACCTCCATCCCTGTGTACATTCTGATTATTTATCCAAGCACTAAAAATTAAGAAAAGCTTCTAAAATTTTGAAGACTGAAATTAAAAAAAAAAAAAATCACTACCAAAGAAGCATTAATCAGGCTAATATTATGATCCTCATCAATAATACTAGATGTGGAAGTAGATGAAACAATTTCTTCAGATTTATGAGAAAAAAATATTTTTAATCTTCAAATTCTATATCCATGAATTATAAATCAAGTGTGAGTGTGCCATAAAGGCATTCATGATTCATAAAGTTTACTTTTCATTCACTCTTGTCTTAGGAAGTTACTTAAATATAAACTAAAAGAAATCAGGAGTAGAAGCAAAAATTAGAAGATATCAGATCCATGTTACAGCAGGTCTAATTTAGCATTAAAGAGATGTAGGTTTCAGGGTACTTCCTGTCAGACCCAATAACTCAGACTGAAGCAGAAAGATGATGTTATGGGGAAAGGGGTGAAATATTTTAAGAAAAAAATGTGGCATTGAATAAAGTCATTTAAAACATGGAAAGCTGAAGATTTGGTAAATGCAAATAATGTTCTTAAAAGACAATAGAAATCACCAGAATGAACAAAGAGCTATTCAAAAAAAGTCATGATTCAAATATAAAGTAAACATAATTTTTAAGCAAGTGTAGGCATCAAAAAACAGTCCTTTGGACGTTAATGGTAAAACAAATTTCTTTTGAGTGCTCCAGGAATCATAACATTGTATATAAGAAAGGAAATAAAATCCTAGCTTATGGATGCCTCTTAGACATTAATAGTAATCTCATACTTATTAATATAAATGTTTTTATGATGTTTTTTAATACTTAGAGTAATGTCGTGGATAAAGTTGAAAGCTTGCTTGTAGTTGTAAGATGAAGAACAAGTGTCAACCAAGTATAAGTGCAGCTGACAGAGTGGAATAGAATTTGTGTTTTTGTGTTGGGGAATGAATAGGGTGAGAGGAAATGCGGAGGGAAGTAATCAGACCCTATGGGTCTGGCTTTGGTTGAAAACCCAAGTGTCCTACCAACCAGCCTCTCTGACCTCCAATTTCTTTATCTACCAAATGTCCATGCTATTAATTCCTTCCTCCAGGTTTGTTGTAAGATTGTATTAGGACAATAGTTGCAAAAATCACTGTGAATTACAATTTCCTACAGGATTGTAGTTATTAGTTACACAAAGAAAAAGCACCATTTTATATTGCATAATTTTCATATCTCTGCTTTTATGAAAGCATTGTTGTAAGCCTGATGGGGAATACAGAGATAAAAAAATATCACTAGAAAGAAAAGAGTTCCTATTCAAGAGTCTTCTTTCTAGTGATATTTGCTCACAAACTTGAGAAGGAAAAAAAGTATAAATCAAATGCATGAAATTAAAATTCTGTGGAAAATGGAGATGGATTACTTCTGGTTGAGAACCTCGGAGAAAGCATCATGCAGAAGACAAGAACACTTGCAGTATATCCCGAAAGATGTTTGGATGTTGCAGAAGTTTGGATTACAGCCAGATATTCTGAGCATAGAGAGCAGGTGACAAAAGGTGCCTCAGGATACTTGAAGGTGAATGGAGAGCACAATCAATAATTCATGAGGGATTAGTAATTCATAAGGGATCTGGCCCCAAGATCCAATCACCTCCCTCCAGACTCCACCTCCAATACTGGGGATTACAATTCAACATCTCGGCCGGGCGCGGTGGCTCAAGCCTGTAATCCCAGCACTTTGGGAGGCCGAGACAGGCGGATCACGAGTTCAGGAGATCGAGACCATCCTGGCTAACACAGTGAAACCCCGTCTCTACTAAAAAATACAAAAAAACTAGCCGGGCGAGGTGGCGGGCGCCTGTAGTCCCAGCTACTCAGGAGGCTGAGGCAGGAGAATGGCGTGAACTCGGGAGGCGGAGCTTGCAGTGAGCCGAGATCCGGCCACTGCACTCCAGCCTGGGCAACAGAGCGAGACTCCGCCTCAAAAAAAAAAAAAAAAAAACAAAAAAACAATTCAACATCTCCACCTCCAATACTGGGGATTACAATTCAACATCTCCACCTCCAATACTGGAGATTACAATTCAACATGAGATTTGGGTGGAGCCTACAAACAATATCAATACATTTTAAAATATTGTATTCCACTCAATTCTCTAATATTACATTTTTGATAAAAATGTTACTCAGAACAGAGGCTTCAGATGCCCATGAAAAGAAATGCTGGGGTAGAAATACATATGCTGAGATTTGCTAATTCACTGTTAAAAGTACCTTTCCCAATATAATTGCTTTTCAGTATTTTTAACAAATGAATAATTATATTTCACAAATAAGAAAAATTGTGCTTTTTATCTACACAGAACTGTACAAACTTCTAGTAAAACTTTTAAATTATTTTACTTTGAATCTTGTCAAATGAAGCATTTTCATTTCTTCTACACTTCTTTAAAAGGCTGAACAAGTTTGCCTGCATTAGTATCACCACATGTTGGACTGTACTATGTTTAGTTGTAATAACTAATTTATCCATCCTCACTTAATATGTGGGAAATGATACAGCCCTAAGTGTATTGAGATATGTTTCTTTGAAACAAAAATATTTAATTTTTTGCATGTGATAAGAAACAGCCTTATTCAACATATACTTTTTAAAAATGAGCAACACAGCAGACATATGACTCCTTACTACCCATCATCTTGACTACCAAGAAATGAAGCCAAACTTAAAAAAAAAATACATTCAATAAAATATTCAAGCTAAAAATATATTCCTTTGGTTAAAAATCATTCCCTTTATAATATTCATTTGTAGTCTAAATTCACACACATCCCACCAGCCCAAAATAATCTTCTAAATGTCATTATACTTGTAGTATTGCCATGTTTTTTTTCAGTCCAGTACTTACGGAGGTTACTGGGCTGCAGCAGTACATTATTTTAACTCTGCAAAGAGTATAGACTTACAGCATTAGCCCCTTTAACAATTTTCTAGAAAAGATTTTTAGTTTAGAAACCTCCAGCCCATGCGGTTTTCCTCAGATATAGTGTATCTAAGCTTTTTATACAAACCAACGTTTTGTGGTAGAAATTCAAGGGAAATCTTATAACAGTTCAGTTTCTAGCTTAGCAAAGTCAGGGTTGATAATAACAACTTGCCAAGCTGCTTTTCTCTGCGTTCATCGTTAATGATAACATCTTCTATTCTTCCTCTCTTAGAACAGAAATGGATGAATTTGTGTTCTATTTTCAGAGCTGCTGTAGCAACAATCTGTCCTAGAGTTGCATCTTCCACATCTGTAACATGATAGTCCCCAGATTTCTTTATATGCTCAAAAGATTTCATAAATTGTTCAGGGTTCACAACTCCAGTCTCTCTTGTCAGCTGGCCCCGTTATCTTAACACACACACACACACACACACACACACACACACACACACCCCTCTACTTAAGTCAGCAGTACAAACAGGTCTCAAAACAGGTCTCCTCCAGGATGCACTGGGGAAGTGGCTGGAGAAAATCTAGCTGTATTCTGACTCCAGGCTAGTACTTTGAGTACTCTGGTCAAATATAGGGGTTTCATCAGGTTTCGTTTTTGCAGTAAGGTCTTGTTCTCCCATCTTAAGCTCTAGATTACTATCCTCCATAGAGCCCGATCATCATACTAGACAGGTAGCTCTGTCTCCCCTATTCAGCGAACCCTGCCTGGAGATGTCCTGTAGTCGATGCTGCTAGCCAGGCGTATTGGACTCTATGACTCACTTTTACACGGGAAATATTAGTATTTAAAGTAATAACTGAAACAATGGGGATGAGTGTTATACAATATATTAATTAAGAAAGAAATTAGAGACCACCAATTTTGGAGAAAATAATGAGTCAAACATTGTTTTGTTAAACAATACTCTGCTTTATTATTTATTTACTCTTCCTCAACTTGAAACTTTTAAAAATTAGATAATATATGTATTATAATCATAAAATGTTTATGCTAATTATACTTATATAATTGTATTAATTAATTTTATATGTACATATATATTTAACCCTAGACATACTAAATGTATATCTCTAGGGGTTGGTTCTACTAATTTTTGTTTAAGGAAAACCGAAAACTTCCATGTGATTGTCTGTATTTATGGAATATGACCACAGAACACACTCTAAGAAATTTCCAAATGAACTAAAGAGTTAAATGATATGGTTTGGCTCTCTGGGCCTGCCCAAATCTCATTTTGTTAATTGATTTTTATTTATTTATTTTTTTGAGATGGAGTCTCGCTCTGTCGCCCAGGCTGGAGTGCAGTGGCGCAATCTCGGTTCACTGCAAGCTCTGCCTCCCAGGTTCATGCCATTCTCCTGCCTCAGCCTCCCGAGTAGCTGGGACTGGGTGTGCCACCAAACCTAGCTTTTTTTTTTTTTTTTTTTAGTAGACACGGGGTTTCACCATGTTAGCTAGGATGGTCTCGATCTCCTGATCTCATGATCCACCCACCTCAGCCTCCCAGTGTTAACTGATTTATATAGGAGTACAGCTAGTTATGTGTATAAAATAGAATTGGTAGGGGACTTCAAAAAAACAAAAAGTTGAGACGTTTTTATAATAAGGTGGAGATAGACTTTTCTCGTTAAAATATTTCCTTTATATTTGTAATAAGGCTGTTAGAACGCTGGAAAAATAGAAAATAACTAAAGATATTTGTTCAATGGTGAACATTAGGACTTCTAATCCAAATTTCTTTTAAATAATTGCAAAACACAAATGAAAAAGAAAAGCTTTTTGAAAAGTATAATGAAGTCCTAATCCTAGAGCAAGGGAGGAAACAAAGCTGACAATCAAAAAGAGATTGACTATGGTTTATTAGGTGCTATAGATTAAATATTTGTGTTCCCTCCCTGCCCACTCTTCAATTCATATGTTGGAATCTTAACCTCTAAGGTGGTGGTAGTAGGAGGTGGATTCGAGAGGTGATTTGTCATGAGGGCCAATCACTTTGAGAGGTGATTAAGTCATGAGGGCCAAGCCCTCATGAATAGGTTTAAAGCCCTTATAAAAAGTTCTTGAAAGTGTTCCTTTTCCCTTTCTACAATGTGAATACACAGTGAGAAGACAGCTGTCTGTCTGTGAAATATGAAATGAGCCTTTATAGGATACCAAATCCACCTCCATCTTGATCTTGAACTTCCTGCCTCAAGAACTGTGAGAAATGTTTATTGCTCCTAAGGCAACCAGTCTATGGCAATTCGTTGTAGCAGCCAGGAGAGGCTACAGCAAAATTGGTGCTGAAAAGTGGAGTGCTACCATAACAAGTGTATAAAAATGGAGGACTGGCTTTGGCACTGGGTAAAAGATGGAAGCTGAAGAGTTTGAGGTGCATAAAGAAAACACTTACATTGCCAGGAATAGATTCTTAGGAGCAATTCTGAAGAGAAATCGAGAGGAGGAGGGGTTTAGAGAAAGCCTAAATCTTTTTAGAAAACACCTAAGTGGCCAGGGGTGGTGGCTCACGCCTGTAAAACCAGCACTTTGGGAGGCTGAGGCGGGCGGATCACATGAGGTCAGGAGTTCAAGACCAGCCTGGCCAACATGATGAAGCCCTGTCTCTACTAAAAATACAAAAATTGTCTGGGCAGGTGGCGAGCGCCTGTAATCCCAGCTAGTCAGGAGGCTGAAGCAGGAGAATCTCTTGAACCTGGAAGGCAGAGGTTGCAGAGAACCGAGATCATGCCATTGCACTCTAGCCTGATAACACAGTAAGACTCTATCTCAAACAAAACAAAACAAAACAAAACAAACCTAAGTGACCCTGAACAGAATGTTAGTAGAAATATGGCTGATAAAGGTCATTCTTATGAGATCTCAGACAAAAATGAGGAACATGTTTTTGAGTCATGAAGGCAAGGCCATCTTTGTTATAAAGTACTAAAGAACTTGGCTGATTTGTGTTTGTGTCCTAGTGTTTTGTGGAAAGTAGAACTTGTGAGTGAAGAAATTGAGTATTTTGCTGAGGACATGTCTGAGCAAAGTGTTGAAGGTCTTTAGTGGATTCTCCTGACTGCTTATAGAAAATTGTGAGAAGAGGGGAAATGGTTAAAGATGGAATTGTTAATCAAAATGGAAACAGAAATTTAATATTGGAAAATTTGTAGCCTATCCATAATACAAAAATCAAGAAAGCATTGTCAGAAGAGAACTTTCAGGGTGTGGACAAATGACCATCTGATAGAGATTAGTCATCTCAACAGTGGCCAGAAGTTATTGTTCAAGACAAGAGAAGAATGTAAAGGAGGGACCCCTGTGCTTCTGGGACCGTGGGGACACACTTCCCAGTGACACTCACGTTGCAGGTTTTGCTCCCTTCACTACAGCACTGTACTCCTCAGCCACCCCAGTTGTAGCTCTGGTGAGTCCAGATGTGGCACAGGCCACAGTGGTTGTGCCTTGGATGGGTGTAGTCTCTGCAGGTGTGTAAAGTGCATGAGCCTGGGGGTCATATGCAGGAAGACGGGTTCCTGGGTGATCTTGGCTGGCCCAACCAATCCCCTTCTTGCTTGCAACTCTTGGGCAGAATATACTGAGAATGCAACATCCTGAGATAAGGAGGAAGAGTTCAATACAGCCTGGACTATCTTTGCATCCCTCCTGGAAGAGGACCTCCTGCAGCATTTCGGCCCAGCAATCCAATTAGCCCCTAGGGTATAAAACCCAGAGCAGAATGGTTTCAGGGTCTTTCATCTGTAGTGCAAAGCAGGGCACTTGCAGACAAGATCTCATCTGTCCCGGAAAGCTTTCCTGAGCCTTGGGGGAATCAGTTTACCATGGATCCTAGGCATTCCATTGATTCTTATTGCCTATCTGTGAGTAATAAAGTTGCTTTGCCTGATGGGCTTTGTAAGTGTTCTGTCTCACTGGATTTATACTCTGCCAGTTGGGTTTGTGCAAAATCTCTGGCAGCTGCATTTATATAAAACCTTCTGCCAGATCTAAGAACTTTAGCAAAAATTAGTGAAGTGGTAAGAGTCCTCTCCTGGGATTGATAATTGGTGCTTGGTGTTCTTCTTCCAGGGATTGATACTGATGCATACATCGTATTTCCGCTTAACTGCATGGCTAACTCCACCTACATATAAAAGGACAGGGCCTCCTAACTAAGCTCAGGGACTCCTGCCCTGGATAGGCTCTGGAGCTAGGCACAGAGCTGCTGCAGGAGCAAAACTTCAGGTAAAGAGCTGCTACAGGGTCATCTGCCCAAGCTGTGGGGAGTGGGCTGGACAAAGCCATGGGGGCAGAGTTGCCAGATCCTTGAGGGCCTAATTCCTTTCTGGAAAAGCTGTGGGGGCAGGATCACTATCTCGGTGTGTCTATAAAGAAGGACTTCTGGCACAGCAGGATTGGAGGGCGGAGCATTGAGTCAAACAAAGATTATTCTCAGTTTTTAATGTTGTTTAAGGCTTAGTGTTGTTCCCCTGTTAGATTTTGGACTACTTGGGACCAGTCACTCCTTTCTTCCTTTCCTCCTCTCTGTTAGAATGAGAATGTCTGTCCTGTGACTGTCCCATCATTGTTTTTGGAAATGCATAACTTGTTTAGGATGGCAATCCCATTACTGAGTATATACCCAAAGGAATATAAATCATTCTGTTATAAAGACACATGCACACGTATGTTCATTGCAGCACTATTCACAACAGTAAAGACATAGAACCAATCTGAAACCCCATCAATGGTAGACTGGATACAGAAAATGCGGTACATATACATCATGGAATACTATGCATCCATAAAAAAGAATGAGACAGTATCCTTTGCAGGGACATGGATGGAACTGGAGGCCATTATCAGTACCAAACTAACACAGGAACAGAAAACCAAATACTGCATGTTCTCACTTATGAGTGGGAGCTAAATGATGAGAACACATGGACACATAGAGGAGAACAACACACACTGGGGCCCATCAGAGGGTGGAGGGTGGGAGGAGGGAGAGGATCGGGAAAAATAACTAATGGGTACTAGGCTTAATACCTGGGTGATGAAATAAACTGTACAACAAACCCCTATGACACAAGTTTACCTATGTGACAAACCTGCACTTGTACCATTGAGCTTAAAATAAAAGTTTTAAAAAATGGCCTCAAAATGAATCATACCTTGAGTCTCACACACATCTAATCTAGGTGAAATTCAGATGAGACTTTGGACTTAGATTTTTGAGTTGATGTAATGTGAGAATGACATAAATTTGGTGGGGGTTGGGGGGAAAGGAGAATAATGCCACATACACTGAAGATGTCCTCCCAAAATTCAAGTGTTGAAACCTAATTCTCAATTTGATGGTATTTGGAGGTGGAACCTCTGGGAAATAATTAGGTCTTGAGGGTGAAACCCTCATAAATGGAGTTAGCACCCTTATAAAAAAGATGCCAAAGAGATCCTTTACCCCTTCTTCTATGTGAGGTCATAGCAAGAAGACAACTGGCTATAAATCAGAAGTGAGTCCTCACCAGAAACCAGATTTGCTGGCACCTTGATCTTGAACTTCCTAATCTCCAGAACTTTGAAATCTGAATGTTTGTTGTTTATAAGCCACCTAGTCTATGGTAGTTTATCAGCCTGGATGAGCTAAAACAGATGTTAAATGTCTATGGCAGGCAGAAGAAGGCTTCAAGGGTGGCAGAAGATGTGAGCCTGGTTGACTGAAAAATAGATGTGCCATTACCCAGAAATAGGACTTCTTCATGGCAGAGGCTGATATAGTGGTGGTTATAATCTGCGTTGTGGTTTGATGGAACTTTTCACTTTTCAGCATTCAAACCAGTATCCAGAGGTACAATTGCTGCATAACTTCCTCATTATCCGTAGGACCAAACCAAATGTCTCGGTTTGAAATTTTGACTAGAAATTATATACATCTGCCAGCAATAATTGTGGGTGTAACTAAAGTGCACAACACTCACTGCCCCTCAATAACATCATTTTCAAATAATAACATTGGGAAGAGGTACTTTTCTAAAACTTTCAAGTGATCTACAATCTCCCAGACTACTTTTATAATGGATTTTTTTTTTTTTTTCTAGATGTGTTGTTTCCATTTTGGCCACTAACCCAAAGGCAGGACATTGCTGGTGAATTTAAGCTCTTCAGTTTTACACAAAAAGAATGTGAGCCGTGATTTTGCTGTTTTTGTTTTGATCTTTGACACAGAGCTGCAAAATGTCCTCTTTAGTTACCTAGCAAAAGCAAGCATCCTGGGAAAAAAAAAAGTGTGGTTGTGCAATGTTTGAATGGCGTGATATCCTCTGCAGATAAATTAGGAGAGGCAAGAGCAGCCTCCCACATGACTAGGGCAGAAAATGCTTCTCATCAGCATTAAGGCCATAACGTTCTTATTTGTAATCAAGCACACTGTTTTACTCAGAAAAATATTTGAAAATAGGAAAATCTAAAAATCCAAAGTCGGTTGCTCCAAATAATGTCTCAGGTATGGATTTTCAAAGGATATCTGGAAACACTATGTAAAGATCAGAAACAGCCTGTGTGTAGTCCATAGACTGGATATTATGTAACATTTATCTCAGCCAATGATGTTATCAGAGCTATGCTAGTTGGATGTCACAAGCAGATTCATAATTTAGTTGCTCTCACAAATTTCCTTCCCTTGGCTGATTGTGTTCCAGCTGGCAGCTCATAAAATGTGTAACCCAAGCCAGTACAGCATCATCACTTGGCTGGCCTACTAAAAGCTTCATGGAGAAAGTAATACTACGCCAAATGGGAGATCCCCAAATTTCAGTCTAACAACACAACTTGTGTATTCTCCTTAGATGAGAGGAGACATTTTATTCTGGAAATAGCAAAGATTTTGGAGTTAGACCACTGTAAATCACAATTTCCTGTGAAATTTATGTAATAATACTTGCTTTAAAATGTTGCTTTAATAATCAGACAAAATGAAATGGAAAGCCTTATACTAGAATTTCAATAAAGTTTGTAAGCCCTGTGTCTTAGTCCATTTTTGCATTGCTATAAAGAAATACCTGAAACTCGGTAATTTATAAAGAAAAGAGGTTTAATTGGCTCATGGCTCTGCAGGCTATACAGGAAGCATGATGCTGGCATCTGCTTGGCTTCTGGGGAGGCTTCAGGAAGCTTACAATCATAGTGGAAGGCAAACGGGGAGCAGACACGTCACAAGGCAAAAGCAGGAGCAAGAGAGGGAATGGGGGAGGTGCTGCATACTTTTAAATGACCATGTCTCAGGAGAACTCACTCACTATCAGCAGGACAGTAGCCAGCAGATGGTGCTAAACCATTCATGAGAAATCCACCCTCGTGATCCAGTCATCTCCTACTAGGCCCACCTCCAGCATTGGGGATTACATTTCAATATGAGATTCGGGTGGGGACACACATTCATAGTATATCACCCTGTGACTTTGGGTGAGTTGCTTAACTACTCTGTGCCTCAGTTTTTTCATCTATAAAATGGATATCATACTACTTAGCTCAGAGAGTAGAGTGAAGATTGAATTATGTAATAAATGACAAGCTCTTAGAATAGTTCAATAGAAATTGCTCAACAAATGTAGCCATTGCTGTCATTACTATTCACTGTGTGCTAATAAGATATTCCACATGAAGATAATAACATGAGCTCTGAGGATGTGAGGTATTATGCATCTTTTTTTGTTCAGGGGATGGTGGGCAAGTAGAATAAAGCTGAGGTGGTAGGTGCCCAATACTCCAATAGTAATAAGGAGAACAAATAAAAGGACTGATGAGAATACTAATAAAGCAGTTTAGATTTCAACTGTGATGGATCTTGAAGATTATATCAAATAACTTAGGCTTTTTTATTAGAAAAGATGGAAAGGTTTTAACTTAGCAGGTCGTATTGACCATAACTGTATTTTTGAAGGATGACTAGAGGGGATGTGGATGATTACTAAAGGAAGGTGGTGAGAAGCAGAGAGGTATTTAGGAAGTTATTGCAGAAGGTAAGTTATAACAAAGGAAAGACAGCAGGGATGGAAAAATAAAAGCAGCTACAGGAAATGATACAGGGATGAGATCAATCAGTTGGTTAACTGGATATGGGGATTCAAGGAAATACCTAAAGCTGTTTGGAGGTTTCTAATTTGTGAAAATGGCTAAATGATAGAATCAGGATGGAGACTGTGAACACGTGATAGGATATGAGGTTTTTGTTTATTTATTTTTGAGACGGAGTCTCACTCTGTCGCCCAGGCTGGAGTGCAGTGGCGCTATCTGGGCTCACTGCGAACTCCCCCTCCCGGGTTCACGCCATTCTCCTGCCTCAGCCTCCCAAGTAGCTGGGACTACAGGCACCCACCAACACACCCGGCTAATTTTTGTATTTTTAGTAGAGACGGGGTTTCACCGTGTTAGCCAGGATGGTCTTGATCTCCTGACCTCGTAATCCACCCGCCTCAGCCTCCCAAAGTGCTGGGATTACAGACGTGAGCTCCCGCACCCGGCCCTGGATATGAGATCTTTATGGATCATCCAATCGTCAAAATCATTGGTGTGAAATGTTGACTAGAACTATTGCTTAGGAAGGAAGAGGAAAAAAACAGAGCACAGAACTTTGAGGACTTTTTATATTTAACAGGAGGTCAGAAAATAAAAGGGGTCATGGCACAGCACTGAGGATATAGTCAGAGAGGCAGAAGAGATAAGCAAACTGGAAATCCAGTAGCAGAGTGGAAATTCAAAAGAAACAGAAGGCCAACTGTTACAGTTTCAGGAATATCTAATAGTCATTAATAGACAGGTACTCTATTCAAAATGTGTATTTAGTGCTAAAAATAATCTGATCTTTCCACTTTCTTTTTCCTGTGTTCTTTCTGCTTATTCTTCAGAACACCTCATAGACTTTACAAACTCCGTTTGCTTCCTCAGTTCTCTACCAAGCCATTCAGTTTCTAGATGATGCAATTATCAAAGGGAAGGCTCTTAAACAGTATGTGGGTGATGTAGGTGTATCTGAGTCTCGTGACTCCTGCTCACGATAATTCAGAACAGATCTCTGCTGTGTTATGCTGCGTATCTGGACACAAACTGAAAATTCAGTCCAGTGACTAGAGATTTTTGTGTGTGTATTATAAATGATTCTTATTTTTTAAATAGGACTTAAATCACTCAGTGAATTGTTTCTCTATTTCAGAGTTGCGGGTTCTATGAACATAATCCTTAGGAAGAACTCCTGAATGTACAAAAGAGAAAGTCTTGCACGGTTAGTTCAGTGTATTAAATGCGTGGTACAATCTTATGCCTAAGTGTGATAGCTTCTTAATTTGTCTTTCATCCAACTTGCATAACAATCTGCCTATTCTTTAGTTACTTGAAATAATGTGATAAGCTTTTGTAAACTGTAAAATCCTATGTATCTATAATGTCCCTACCCTTTCTAGTTTTGTGGTACAAATAAAGTCATGTTCACATCAATAATCCAAAGTATTTTAACTTAGTCTACAGCACTAATCTTCCTACCTTAGCATATAGAATCTATTTATTCCTTGGCATGTATTCAGCATACAGGATCTACCAAATCCTCTTTTTTTCAGATTTATTGTGGGCTGCTTATCTCATTGCCACTGTTTTTGCACCCATGTGGGAATAACAGTGACCATGCTTGGAGTGCTATCTTGCAATTACAGAGTCACTAGTCCATAAAATGCCAACGTGGTGCTCGGTTCAAAGTAGAGGTGACAAAGATGACTTTTTTTTCTACTCTGTGCCAAGATTTGTCAACTTGGCTCTAGATGAACATTGTTTTTGATCAGAGTCTCCAAAAAATGTGTCTCAACACAATATCTTCTCTGCCCACACCCTTCTAAATACTAGGGAGGCAGGATAGTAGTACGGGGGCTAGAAAGGGGACAGAAACCATTTCATACTTCTGCTTTTTAGTATCTTTCTCTCTCATTTCCACTCTTCTCCCAGCCCTGTACCAAAATTCTTCCTCTTTCTCTGGTTATAAACAAAAGGTTTATGTAACCCACTGGTCTCAAAAAAGATTATTGGGACCAGGCCTGGTGGGAGAGTTGCTTGAGCCCAGGAGTTCGCGGGTGCAGTGCATTATGATCATGCTTGTGAATAGCCACTGTGCTTCAGACTGGGCAACATAGCAAGACCCCATCTCTAATGATACTTAATAATAATAATATTCTTGGGGTGTGGCTCTCTACACTAGCAATGCCAATGTCCTATTTGTTTAATATGCCCTGTTATACTTACATAAATATAATTTTGTTATAAAATAGATACAGTGATGATATAGATATTTATCACTTTCCACGGAGGTAGCAAAGCCCAAGAGCAATTCAGTGGGTGCCAGGAACAATCCCATAAGTTGGGTGCGTATGCTGAACTGCTTATTCATGGCATGCTAAAAGAATTGCAAAACACATTCTGCCCATCCTTATCCCACTCATTCTTGGCTGCATGTTAAGAAACTGATAGAAGTAAGTAAAAGGGACAGTTCTAAAAAGCATTGCTTCTGTTTTATTTCTTTTTGTTCCATGTTCATCAAGGAGGAAGTGCTCTTTTATCTTACCTTAAGCCAATGAAAAGAATTTCAAGGGGACCACTTAGGGTGGTTCACAAAAGCCTCTTGGAGTTTGGTAAACTTCTGTATCATGTGTCAAGTCTAAATGTCATAAGATATGACTGGATTATCTTAAGGGCAGCATTGGGACCAACCTGGATTTCTACCATGAAAGGGAGTTAGCCTGGGTCAACTGTCCAATTTGACTATCTGGAGGTTCCATGTGACCCCAACAGGAGGAGGAGGAATTCTAGAACTCTGATTTTGTAAACGGAGTTATAAATAGCTAAGGGGACACATTGACCATATCATGGAAACTGCAGGAGGAGGTTCCCAGTAGAGGATCTCCAGGGAACCTACACAAGCAACCAAAGAAACAGAGAGCTAGTAATTGTGCATCTGACATTAATAGGCATCAGTGCCTGAAGACAACTCTACAAGTCTGTAATACAGTACTTTTCCTCCATGAGCCTGGCTAGGTAGAAAACAGCAGCTATAGACATGGGGAGAAGGTAATAAAGAAGCAAATTGAAGTTAGTCACATACCCATCTCCTTTCCCACTCCAAGTTTCTAGGCCTGTGGCAGGCATAATTAGGGAGATAGGAAAGGTTAAAATTCAACATCAGTTAGGAGTGTTGAAAATAAACTCATAGGGCATATACTTTAAAATTACTTAAATTACTAAGAAACTGGAAAAACCTATGTGGCCTAAGATTTCAACCAAGGAAGAGAAGAACAAATTGTATAGCATCATTTGACAAGCAGAATGTGGTAGACAGAATAATGGTCTCTCAAAGATATTCATGACCTAATCCCTGGAATTCATAAATATGGTGTATTACATGGAAAAGAGGGATTAAGATTGCAGATGGAATTAAGGTTACTAATCAAATGACCTTAAAATAGGGAGATTATCCTGGATCATCAAGGTGGACCCAGTGTATTCACAAGCATCCTTAAATGTTTGTGAGAGAGGCAGAGGAGTCAGTGTCAGAGTGATTCAGTGTAAGACTCAGCTGACCAATTCTGACTTTGAAGATGGAAGGAAGACATGGGCCAAGGAATGTAAGCACCTTCTAAAAGTTGTAAAGAGCAAGAAAATGGATTTTTCTATAGTTCCTCCAGAAAAAAAGAGAATATGCAGCCCTAATGGTACAGAAAGGCCTATTTAGAACTCCTTAGTTTCAGAATTTAAGATAATAAATGTGTGTGTTTTGAGCCACTAAGTTTGTACCAGTATGCTAAAGTAGCCTTAGGAAACTAATTCAGGAAATGAAGAGAAATAACAAAATTGGTTGCTGCCACTCCTTACTATATCTAAGTTACATATGTGTTAAAGGACCATATGGCCTGTGCCAATTACGTGAGAGAAAAAATTCTGGCAAGGAATATCATCTATTATATTTTACCCTTTGGTGAACTTGATTTATCTTCTAAGCAAGCCTCTCCGTAATTCTTACAAAATGGATTGGTCTGTTTGCTTTAAAATTCGAACTGCTACTAAGGAAGGGGTCCTCCCCTGACACAGTCGACCTCATTCTGTTGAAGTTTCAAAACAATTCTCCAAGCCAAAGGCATGACAGAGGAGAAACTGAGAATGCCCACTATTAAATTGTTTTTGGAATGGCGTCATCCCTCTTTGTGAGGCTGGCTGATTTCTGCCTATTTGTAAAGGAGAATGCTGAAAGCATCTGGGTCCTGGGAACTGAAGACTTTGGTTGGACTTCTGGGTCCACATTTAAGAGAGGAACATTCCGTTAATTTACAAATTTCATGTGGTTTTCTTCTGGAGAGAATGAGCATAAAGGAATTGTTAACACTAGAATGCCGGAATAGCTGTTGATTTGGTTAAAAACAGAGAATTATCCTTAGCCCTCCCTCTGACAGTCTCAGCTTAGAATTGCCACCGACAGAATAAATGAGGAATTTCTCTTACGTTGTTTTCTTGGGAAAATATTTATACGAGGTAACACACTGAGTAGTCTCTTCTTTAAGTCCAAATTCAGGCTTAGGGAGATCCTCCTTGGTCCTGCTGTGTGTCCACTTTCTATACACACACAATACACAGATCTTTCCTTTATTTCTAAGTTCCATTCTCTCAACTCAGGGCTTTGCCTTCTGATTGCAAGTGTCCATTTTGGCTAGTAAAAATAAAAGGCTACTTTTTCCTTTCTGCATTCCTATAGAAATGCTAATTCTTGAAGTCGACTTGCAGACACGCCCAGAAATGTGAGAAATAAAGAAAATCACAAAAATAATACTTCAAGACTTTTTTCTTTCTATACATAAAGTTTTAGCAGTTTCTAGCATCTCTGGCAACCACCACCACTAATAGAAAGTTTTAATTCTCTCGTGCTCTCTAGAAAATATGGGCTCCAGTCCTCACATTTTCCTCAACAACCATATAACCTACAACCTTCCATCCATAATACAGTCAACTCTACCCATTGGTGTGGTCTAGGGTTTAGGTACCATGAATAAGAATGGGTTCCCTAAGATAGTTTCTCAAGATTCCAGTAGCCCAATCCTAATAATTACTGAACATTTATATGTTTACACTTGCACTCTCCTAGGAGCATCAGACATCTCCTTTGTTTAAGTTTATTCACAGATCCTATTGTAAAGTATCCTGAATTTGCTGTTTCTGACTTGTATCATGGTTCTGCAGTCTCCATGGATATCTCACCATATCAAAATAAAGAGTTTTTACTATTTTTTGTTCATCCACTATTTGCACAGTTCAATGTAGCAGATGTTGGAGCAATCAGCTTCTTTCTATTGCTATACCCCATTAAACCATCTCACAGGTCTGAAACATTTAACTGTGTGATATATTTAGTTAAAAGCCTTACACATGAGAAATGTGCAGAAAGTGTTCACTTTATTTTATCTTCTTTATAAATTCTTGACAGTGGGAAGAGGAGCTTCAGCCTCTTCTCCGTATAACTTTTAAGTTGCTGTAAGAAATTCTTACTCCAGTTGAGTGGCATAAAATAGACACAGTGGAGGTGTTGCTGAGCGCAGGCTCAGCTGCTCGCTGCTGGTAAAGCTGAATGATAAGGATGAAATGTGGTAAGAACAAAGCAACTTTATTCCAGAGCTTAGCATTGGGGAAGTGGCCAGTTTTGCATCTAAAGGAACCACTTCAGATTTCTGGGCAGAAAGCAGAGGTTGAAGAAGAGAAATTTTGGTACACAGGGCATGCAGGAGGGGTGAGGAGGTGTGGGATCTACGTGACTGGCTCTAATGGCTTATCTCAGTAATGGGCCATCCGATGGTCTGGCCAGCACCACTGCTGGCAGAATTGGGTTGTAAAATTATGATTGTAGTGAGGCAGTCTCTTGGTGGGGGAGAATTCTGGAGGGTGCCTGGTTTGTTTTAAGATTTGGTCCCTGGAACTTCTAAGCAAACCAATAATTAGTTGATCTAGCAGTGCAGGGAGTGCCTGGTGGAGAGAACGTAAAGGTTACAATTGCATTTCTAAGGAGCTAAATAAGAGGTAGGCGAGCACTCAGGAGAAAAGGGAAGGGGTAAAAATAATTTTTAGGAAAATGGGGTATTTGGTTACGAAGGCTCATTCCTTATTCATGTAACAGAGTTTCTGGTGGGCTTCCATAAGATTGAGAGACCTCCACTTGTTCCATCTTGTGACTAAGTTGTCAGATTGGGTCTTTTGCATTTACTTGGCAAACGGGGAAGAAGAGGTAGAGAAATGATTTCTACTTCTCAACTGTGCTTACCTGAGCTACCACGTGTCTTCTATTTCTATTACATTGGCAGAAACTAGTCACATGACACCACCTAGTTGCAAGGAGCACTGGAAAATCTAGTTCCTGAATATGGAGCCACTTCCTAGTATCAACTCTATATATTAAAGGGGAAGCATGGATCTTTGGTGATCCTCTGTGGCCTCATCCATAGAATAATTCAACTTACATTTGTTCTAAGTATATACGTGTATATAAACATAAATGCACATCACACATCAGATCTTTTATACTTTTTTAAACCTCATATCAATATAGCAAAAAGCAATGTGTTTTATTTTACAAGCATTGTATAAAACCTTGAAGCTCATCCAAATCTGTAATTATCTGTTAAGCCCTTTTCCTCAATTCAGGATATAAAATATGTTCACATCTGTTATAGATTCAATTATTGGCTTTGAGTTTTTATGCTTTTGCCATACAAGTTTTTCTCTTCCTCTGTTGAAGGAATACACTTTTCTGTCCCATCCCTTTGAGCTCAGCCACAGGGCTTCATGGCTAATAGGAGGTTAGAAAACATAACACAAGTAGGGTCTTAAAGTATACTTGTGCATTTGAATTTTCCCTCTGGCAGCTCTACCATTACTATTTGAGGAACATGCCATGGCTAGCCTGATAGTCCAAGAAGTCATGTAGCATATAGAGTCATGTAGAATAAAGCTGTTTCAGCTCACCTGCAGATCTGCAATGAGAAGCAAAGTGGCCTGAGCTCAGCCTAGATCAGCTGAACTCCAGTGAGCACATAAACCTGTGAGAATGCTTATTGCTGAATGCTATTGAAATGCCATGGATTGCACAACCTTATTGTGACAATAGCTAACTGATCCAACCTATTTCAGTTTTAAAATTTTTGCTCAAGAGCCAACATTCTCACATTATCACAAGAATCATTTTTTCCTCTTCTAGAGGCATTCTCCACTTTCAATTTCCCGAGAACACCTGGACTTACATAGTTTCAATGGTATTTGATTAGTTGTCCTTCAGATGCAAAGTAATGAGAGATTGGAGAGTGAGATCAATCTACTACTGCTGTAGCTGCCACTAGTTGTTGCTGTTGAAGCCTGTCTAGCACAGTTCAAAAAATATCTATGATAGCCTTGTTGATGTAGATTCCTGCACTGACCATAGGATTCTTGAGGTTTAGGTTTTAACAGTATAGATTATTCTATAATTATTCATACTTACCTCCTCAGCCACTGTTTCTGAAGCATATACCACCATGTCAATGTGGCTACAACCTCAACACACTGTGTTGTAATTGGTCTGCTCTCACAACCCTTGGGCCCATGTTTGAGAGCAGGCCAACGGCTAAGACTCCTCATGCTTCTTTTGGCCTTTTCTGCCAGCACAGTCCATTTCAAACCATCAGACATAGTCTAATACTGGTGAAGATCAAGGAAAAGACATGTTGATAGTCATCTTCCTTTAAGTCATTGTCATCTCTGCATGTTTCCCCAACTTTCTCTGAATTCCAGCACTATAAAAGCAAACAGTATTTTAAGAATATGTAGTTTTTTCAGGCCACAAAAGTTTTGTTACATCCTTCCTGCGATGCGTTCACATATCTGCTACTACTCAAGCAAATGCCCCGTACTAACAAATCCACTCCATGCTAACGTGGTATCTCCATCTATGAGCAAAAGGCTGACTGGTGTGATTTATAAAGCCATATCTCACCTTTCATCATATTATATGTACTATTCTGTTTTAAATATTGATTGGCTAAGGGGAAATTTTTCAGGGGATAAAACTGTAGCTGGGAGAAACTAAGGTTTTTCGAATGGCAGGGCTTAAGGTATCACTCAGCTTACAAACTGTCAGCTAAAGCCGGTCTTCGGTTAAGAAGCTTGCAGATAGATTTTGCTGAGCTAATAAATGACTTTGGGTAGGACATGCCTTCTCAGTTTTAAATCCCTGTCATATCCAGTTGTCTTGTATCTGACAGTGCCTCTAGTAGTTTCTCCTTTCCTTTATCTATGGGTATCTCATGACATTTGAATTTAGGGTCTGTATTACAGATCATTTCACAGAGGAGGAAAGTGAGGTATATCTTGATGATGTAGTTTGATGACTGGTGGAGTCCACCTCTGAACTCTGAGCCTTGGATGATATAATGGAATTCAGAACTCATACACATTGAAAAATGAATTGAAAAGAATTGAACTCAGAAGCTATTATTTTCATTCTAAAGCAAAAATCAGTGCATCCAGGTGTCAGGCAGATTGGAGTGCAAGGATGATGGAAAAGTTATGGCCAGAATAAGGAAGAACAAGCCAATGGGAAAGAAGAACAAGACTGCATTTTTTTCCTCTAGGACTAAACAGCTGCTGAGAGATGGCAAATGTTTCCTTTCTGGAGCTAACTCTGAATTAACTAAAGGTGCCAAAAATATACATAAAAAGAAAAACATGTAGACATTAAAACTGACTCTCTTTGCCCAAGTAAAACAGATGGCTGGAAAGAAGTCAAATAAGCTGTGTTGAAGACTGAATGGGTGGTCCCAGGAGAGATTGAAACATTGTCTTATTGACTAGCCCAACCTTTGGAAAATAATCAGCCATTTAAAAAAATTGATTCAGTTTGCTCTTCCCAGGAGGCTGCTATCAGACTGGCTGAATAAGGACCTAGGGAAAGAGATGGTCAGTGGAGCTAGTTACTCGAAAGAAAGCAAGGAGAATAAATAACAGGGCAATGAAAATGGAAACAAGAAACATATAATACCTTATACCAGGTATTATAGGTATATCAGGTATTCCTATGTGATAAGAGAAAGAGGAGAAAAATTTGTATTAATGGCCACAGACCAAGTGGGAAAGAGAGAAAAGAAGAAATCAGATTTGCTCAGATCTTACAGTGTGCATGTTGATACCATGCATTTTAAAGATCTCAGTGGAAGGTAGGCTGGGAGAGAGAAATAATCTGTGAATGGAGAGGAATATTGGTATTAAATAATTTGCAGTTGGGAGGAAAAAGAGGGTGAAGAGAATGAGAGCTAGCTTCTAGGACAAGATACTGAACAGGGATGGTTGGGTAGTTAAGATATCAGGAATCCAGATTAATCAACTCAGGTAAAGAGATATAATTCATACTTATCAATTAAAAATCTAAAAAAGGCAGGGTTCCAACTTCAAATGAGAACTGGATTTATCAGAAGGGACTGGGACAGAAACCTAGATACTGACACTTGCCCTCAACTACAGGGTTTAGAGCGTAATTGCAAACTGGTGACCTCTGGTGAAAATCGGCTTACAGATATATTTCATTTGGAACGTATTTCAAAAATACATGAATTCGGGATTCTGAGTGGATTTTGAGTGTTGTCACACAAAAATATAAGTGTGTGAGGTGATGCATATGTTAATTAGCTCGATTTGATCATTTCACAGTGTATCCAGATTTCAAAACAACATGTTGTACCCAATTAATATATACAATTTTTACTTGTCAATTAAAATAAATAAATTTAAAATGTTTAGAAAAAGTTCTGTTTATTGAAGGAATGTTCCTAATTGTTCCCAAGCAAAGTTCTTCATTAAATTTGTTAAAGAGAAAATAAATACATGAGTTATGTTGCCAACAGTTTAGAATCAGAAGACTTTTACATATAAAAATCTGAACTTGTATTTTATTTAGAAATTAGAAAATCAAGCAACACCAGCCATATCATTTGTGGGGCCCAATAAATCGCACCCCAGTTTTCCTCACTTGAGTTGATGAATAGACTGAAAAATGAGAAAAAAATAAACGATTAAGGCCAGTGAAGATCAAAATATCTCATTTACTATGGATAAAGTCTAAGACAAAAGACATGGCTTACATGAGCAGAAACAATGGGATTCTTAATACCAAATCCCAGAAACAGGCTTCTTCACCCAGTCACAGGCAGCACCAAACAACTGCAGGCCTTCCTATGTGGCCTGACTCTGTAACACATACCGCATAGAGGAGCAGACAGGTAAATGCCAGAGAGAAAAAGCAAGGAAAAGGCTGGGATGTGAAGTCCAGGTCCTCCTCTTAACTGAAGAGGCCCGATCCTTCACTTATCTCTAGGGTAGGAGTGGATGGGAGCGTGGAGAGAGGCTAGTGTGTCTCTGTATTTGAAGAAAGAGGAAAAGAGGTTTCTTCCCTACCCTTGACCTACATTCCCTCTGTGATGGTCACTCCTGGCTCTGCAGTCATTGAGTGCAAGTTCTCTTCACCACATCCAGTCCCCACTACTCATTACTACATTTTAGCCAGCATGCTTCTCTCACTTACATGACCTGCCTTGCCTCTCAAGTATTTGCCTGCACCATTATTATTGTCAGGTGTTGTCAATGTGGTCATCACACCACACAGCAGGTTAGCGAAGCAAGATGGTTCCAGCTTCAACTTCTTGTTGCTAATGGATCCAAGAAGTAGAGAATAGAGGCTGTTTGTGGCCTTCAGTACAGGCAGCTGAAATGGATTGAGCAGAGCAAAGGTATATGGGAGTAACTACCTTTCAAACTCAAAATCCACCCATGTTAGAATAATTAGCTTTGCTGGAAATGGGGGCTGCAAGCATATTGGAGAAACATACAACTTTAAGCAAAACAGAGAATTGAGAAGAAGAAAGGGAGAAATAAAATGGAAGACTCAAAGGCTCACAGCCCTGTTTACTTGCCTCTGATTGCCCTTACCACACTGCATTCCAGTGGTCTTCACATTTATCTCATCCATGATTGCATTCCTTATGGCCTGCAAACAAAAGACACTCAATCAATTTTTATTAAATACACAAACAAAAAGTCAAGAAAAATGTCTCAAGGAAGAGGCTGTTTGGGCTGAGTACTAAAGACATGTCTTATCAGTTAGGAAGCTATTGTTGATATCGTATAGAGGGAGCAGAAGTACTCCCTTCAGAAGATAGTAGCTTTTGAACAAGCTTCAATTCCTTTAAGAAAGCTTCAATTCTTTGAGCAGGCTTCAATTCCTTCATAAAATTTTCCCTGATCTTTCTACAATCAAAGCCCACAGACCATTGATCAAACCCTCATCTATCATCTATGACATCACTGTTGCTTACATCTTATGAATATTTATCATGTTGTAAAATTTACTATAATAGACAAAATGATAATTTAGATATTAGAAACAAACCTACTCATTCCTTTTTTTTAAAATTATGTTTAAGAGGAGGGAGATGAATAATACACAAATAAACAGATGAGCTTAGACAACATGGCAGGTTGTTACAAATGCATTAAGACAGAGCTGTAGACTGAATGTATACTCTCAAAATTCATATGTTGAAAATCTTACATCCAGTGTGATGGTATTAGGAAGTAGGGCCTTTGGGAGGTTATTAGTTCATAAGGGTAGAATCTTCATATGAGATTAGTGTTCCTATAAAAGGAAATACAGAGAGCTTCCTTGTCCCTTCCATTACATGAGGAGACAGTGAAAAGGCAGTCATCGGTGAACCAGGATGCAGGCCCCCATCAGACATTGAATCTGCCAACCCCTTGATTTCCCAGCCTCCGGAACTGTGGGAAATCATTTTTTTTTTTTTTTGTTCTTTATAAGTAACCCAGTGTATGGTATTCTGTGATAGCATCTCAAACAGACTAAGAGAGGCAGCATAAAGGAAGATTTCAAAGAGAAAAATAATTTTTTATTATTATTATACTTTAAGTTCTAGAGTACATGTGCACAACGTGCAGGTTTGTTACATATGTATACATGTGCCATGTTGGTGTGCTGCACCCATTAACTCGTCATTTATATTAGGTATATCTCCTAATGCTATAGGGCCCATGACAGGCCCTGGTGTGTGATGTTCCCCTTCCTGTGTCCAAGTGTTCTCATTTTTTAGCTCCCACCCATGAGTGAGAACATGTGGTGTTTGGTTCTTTGTCCTTGCGATAGTTTGCTGAGAATGATGGTTTCCAGCTTCATCCATGTCCCTACAAAGGACACGAACTCATCCTTTTTTATGGCTGCATAGTATTCCATGGTGTATATGTGCCACATTTTCTTAATCCACTCTATCACTGATGGGCATTCGGGTTGGTTCCAAGTCTTTGCTATTGTAAATAGTGCTGCAATAAACATATGTGTGCATGTGTCTTTATAGCAGCATGATTTATAATCCTTTGGGTATATACCCAGTAATGGGATGGCTGGGTCAAATGGTATTTCTAGTTCTAGATCCTTGAGGAATCGTCACACTGTTTTCCACAATGGTTGAACTAGTTTACAGTCCCAACAGTGTAAAAGTGTTCCTATTTCTCCACATCTTCTCCAGCATCTGTTGTTTCCTGACTTTTTAATGATCGCCATTCTAACTGGTGTGAGATGGTATCTCATTGTGGTTTTGATTTGCATTTCTTTGATGGTCAGTGATGATGAGCATTTTTTCATGTGTCTGTTGGCTGCATAAATGTCTTTTGAGAAGTGTCCCTTCTACAACCATCTGATCTTTGACAAACCTGACAAAAACAAGAAATGGGGAAAGGATTCCCTATTTAATAAATGGTGCTGGGAAAACTGGCTAGCCACATGTAGAAAGCTGAAGCTGGATCCCTTCCTTACACCTTATACAAAAATTAATTCAAGATGGATTAAAGACTTAAATGTTAGACCTAAAACCATGAAAAACCTAGAAGAAAACCTAGGTAATACCATTCAGGACATAGGCATGGGCAAGGACTTCATGTCTAAAACACCAAAAGCAATGGCAACAAAAGCCAAAATTGACAAATGGGATCTAATTAAACTAAACAGGTTCTGCACAGCAAAAGAAAATACCATCAGAGTGAACAGGCAACCTACAGAATGGGAAAAAATTTTTGCAATCTACTCATCTGACAAAGGGCTAATATCCAGAATCTACAAAGAACTCAAACAAATTTACAAGAAAAATCTCCATCAAAAAGTGGGCAAAGGACAGAAAAATAATATTCTATGACTCGCTCTGGATAACCTGTTGAATACAGGTGTTAGGAAAAAATGATTGGAAGCTGATGTGGTTTGGCTGTGTCCCCACGCAAATCTCATCTTGAATTGTACTCCCATAATTCCCACATGTTGTGGGAGGGACCTGGTGGGAGATAATTGCGTCATGGGGGCGGTTTCCCCCACTCTGTAGTTTGATAAGGGGAAACTGTTTTTCTCAGGAAAAATTCAAGCGGGTGGTAGAAATTTGCTCAAGTAACAAGGAGCTGAATGTTAATCCCCAAGACAATGGGGAAAAAGTCCCCAGGGCATGTCAGAGGTCTTCACTGCAGCCCCTCCCATCACAGGCCCAGAGGCCTAGGAGAAATGGTTTCACCGGCTGGGCCCAGGGTCCCGGTGCTGTGTGCAGCCTAGAGACTTGGTGCCCTGTATCCCAGCCACTCCAGCTGTGTCTGAAAGGGGTCATGGAGCCTGGGCCGTGGCCTCAGCAGAGGGTGCAAGCCTCAAGCCTTGACAGCTTCCACGTGGTGTTGAGCCTGCGGGTGCACAGAAGTCAAGAACTGGAATTTGGGAAACTCCTCCTGTATTTCAGAAGATGTATGGAAATGCAGAAGGCCACCATCCTCCAGACCCCAGAATGGTAGATCCACTGACAGCTTACACCTTTCACCTCGAAATGTTGCAGACACCCAACGTCAGCCTGTGAAAGCAGCAGGGAGGGAGGCTATACCTTGCAAAGCGACAGGGGCGGAGCTGCCCAAGACCAGGGGAACCTATATCTTGCATCAGTGTGACCTGGATATGAGACATGGAGTCAAAGGAAATCATTCTGGAACTTTAACATTTGACTGCCCTGCTGGATTTCAGACTTGCCTGGGGCCTGTAGCCCCTTTGTTTCAGCCAATTCCTTCCCATTTGGATTGGTTGTATTTACCCAATGCCTGTACCCCCGTTGTATCCACAAAGTAATTAGCTTTCTTCTGGTTTTATAGGCTCATAGCAGGAAGGGACTTGTCTTGTCTCAGATGAAACTTTGGACTGTGGATTTTTGGGTTAATGCTGAAATGAGTTAAGACTTTGGGGGACTGTTGGGAAGGCATGATTGGTTTTGAAATGTGAGGACATGAGATTTGGGAGGGGTCAGGGGTGGAATGATATGGTTTGGCCCTGTGTCTGGACACAAATCTCGCCTTAAATTGTACTCCCATAATTGCCACATGTTGTGGGAGATACCCGTTGGGAGATAATTGAATCATGGAAGTGATTTCCCCCGTACTTTCTCGTGATAGTGAATAAGCTGCATGAGATCTGATGGTTTGATAATGGGAAACCCGTTTTGCTTGGCTCTCATTCTCTCTCTTGCTGCCAACATGTGAGACATGCCTATTACTTTCTGCCATGATTGTGAGGCCTCCCCAACCATGTGGAAATGTAAGTCCAATAAACCTCTTTTCTTTTGTAAATTGCCCAGTCTCAGGCGTGTCTTCATCAGCAGCATGAAAATGGACTAATACAGAAGCTGAGTAGGAGACCGTTACGAACAGTGATGGTGGCTTGGACCATGCAGACAGTAGTGGATATAGGTGAAAAATGGTTGAATTTTTTAATATGTATATATTTTTTGATGAAAATAAGATTTGCTGATGGTTTGAATATGGTTTATGAGAAGCAGAAGATGGTCAAGGGTCCTAAGATATTTAGTCTGATTATATGGTTGAATGGAGTGCTCTATTACTGGGTGGACAAAGAACGTGGCTGGAGTAGGTTGGGGTGAAAGTAAATACTGTTTTATCCACAAAATCTAGCACAGTATCTGACACAAAGGATGTATTCATTTATTTTCTTAATGTTTGATGAATGAACAAATTATTGAAAATGTAAAATGTTTATTTCTTGTATTCCACAAAAATATAAGTTCCAGTGGAGACATAGATTTTTCTTTGTTATCACTGAATCGTCAGCATCCAGAAAAAGCTGGGACAAAATGTTGAATGAACAGATTCTTTTTCTGTTCTTCCTACTGATACTTCTGGTCTCTGTATCTGGTTCTGGTTAGTCTGGAGGAAATGTAAAAGCAAATCAGTATGTATTTTTGGCATTTTTTTTTCCTGTCACTTAATTGATGAAAATTTGCTTTGGAAAAAAAATTGATATTTCTTATCTCCACTTGATAGTTATTAACACTGGCAAACCTAACAGTTTCATATATCAAAACCTCTCCCTGAACTCTTGATCATTACATGTCTTTTTTTTCCATTTTGCTAGAATTTCCTTTAAAAAGTCACTAGAATGTCAGGGAATGCTTCCAGGCACTCAACTGTGTTCTTGTAGTTTAAAATAACAAATTGCTAGCTCTGTATTTAAATCTTATTATGATGCTAAACAAATGGTTTATTGAACTGATTCTAATTTTCTGTAGTTTAAAAATCACTTTTAAGGATCCATCTTTGTCCTGGAGAGTTGCCAAAGCTAGCAAATGCATCTCAGCTGGGGAACAAGCTGCCACTTCTTTCTTCAGATCCTCTTTCACACTGGAGACCAGGCTCACACATGGCCAGGACCTAAGAGTCAGACATGTCCTTGAGTCTTCCTTTTGTTGTAAGGCAGATTTTACTAAATTGCCTTTTTCAGAACACCGCAATCTGTGAAAATAAGTTTTGGAAATTGTAGTATACTCCCCCTGAGCGATTAATAATGTATTTCAATTCCCTGTAGTTAAATCAACTTTAAACCCAGAGCTTCCCCAAGTCATATAACGACAGAATGCTTTTATAATGCAACATCATTAATAAATTCTGAGAAACAGATAGTAATAAAATTCAGGTTTGTGAATGCCCTTCTAGAGACTTAATGCCCTTCTAGAGAACTGAGATTACAGAAGACCCTTCTTTCTCTTTAGCTCAAGGTTTTTGAACTCCTTCGTTTTAGTCACTCTCCCCTGGGGAAAATGAGAACTCTAGATTCTCTTGTACTGAGAATTCTACCATCTACAAAATGGAGTAGGGAGAAAGAAACATTGGTTTTAAAAATAGATGGCTTAAAATTTTGTCTTATTTCTGTCACTTGCTATTTCTGTGATTTTGGGGCAAATGTTTTATATTATCTGAACCTTGTTTTTCACATTTTAAAAACTGGGAATGATAAGCTATAACCTACTCATCGCACATGAAAATCAAGTGTATACCATATACAAAAATTAACTCAAGGTGAATTAAAGACTTGAATGTAAAACCCCAAACTATAAAAACCCTGGAAGACAACCTAGGCAGTACCATCCTGGACACAGAAATGGGCAAAGATTTCATGACAAGGCACCAAAAGCAATTGCAATTAAAGCAAAAATTAACAAGTGGGATCTAATTAAATTTAAGAGCTTCTACACAGCAAAAGAAATTGTCAACAGAGTAAACAGACAACCTACAGAATGGAAGAAAATATTTGCAAACTCTACATCTGACAAAGGTCTAATATTCAGCATCTATTAAGAACCTAAACAAATTTACAAGGGAAAAACAACACCATTAAAAAGTGGGCAAAGGACATGAACAAGACACTTTTCAAAAGAAGACATACATACATATGAAAAAAACCTCAGTATCACTGATCATTAGAGAAGTGCAAATCAAAACCAAAATGAGATACCATCTCACATCAGTCAGAATGTCTATTATTAAAAAGTCAAGAAATGACAGATGCTGGCGAGGTTATGGAGAAAAGGGAACACTTATACACTGCTGATGGGAATGTCAATTAGTTCAGTCACTGTGGAAACAATTTGGCAGTTTCTTGAAGAACTAAAAGCAGAACTACCATTTGACCCAGCAACCTCATTGTTGTGTATATATCTGAAGGAATATAAATCGTTCTACAATAAAGACACATGCATGTGTATGTTCATTGCAACGCTGTTCACAATAGCAAAGACATGGAATCAACCAAATGTCCGAAAATGACAGACTGGATAAAGAAAATGTGGTACACATACACCATGAAATACTATGCAGCCATAAAAAAGAAGGAAATTATGTTTTTTGTGGGAACATGGATGGAGCTGGAGGCTATTATCCTCAGCAAACTAATGCAGGAACAGAAAACCAAATATCACATACTGTTGTAAGTGCAAGCTAAATAATGAGAACTTATGAATGCAAAAAAGGAAACAACAAATACTGAGGTCTACTGAAAGTAGAGGATTGAAGAAAGCAGAGGAACCGAAAAGATAACTACTGGGTACTGGGCTTAATACCTGGATGACAAAATTATCTGTATAACAAACCCCCATGACATGAATTTACCTATGTAACAAACCTTCACATGTACCCCCAAACCTAAAATTAAAACCTTTTTAAAAATTAAGTGTATACTAGAGAAATCTATAAACTGCTAAAGATTAAGCACAATTATAAAATTGTCAGAAAGGTTTTCACTTGTTAAAAAATTATTTATGACACTTGTTAAAGGTGGTAAGGCAGACTTTATTCAAAGGATGTAATGGCCATAGATGTAGGAACTTCTACAAAAGTGTCTTGCAATGGGAGAGATAGATTGGGCTTATTTCTGACTCCAACAAGAATAAGTGGAGATTAATAACCAAGTTGCAGGGTGGAGGTCAATGGTAAGAAAATTTCTAAAAGGAAACATTAAGTGCGAGTGGTTTATGGCTAAACTGACTTGATGTGATTATTGCAACATTGGGTTTCTGTTACACTCCATAAAGAATGTTGTAAACCAAACCCCACTCCCAAGATGTATTACATGGTCCCATGAAACTCTATTTTTCCCCTTCAATCCAGTATTCAATTAAATATCTTTTATAATTTATTTTTCAATGTCTGCTTGTCTCTCTCACCATTACCTGTGTGAAGTTTGGTATGTCCAGGGCATGGTATATAATGGGTAGAAACTAAATAAAATATGTAAAACTGTCTTTGCAAAAATTGTAACAGTGTCAAGAATTATAGAAGTGAAAAGAGATCTCATCTATCCCACCCCATCTTGTCTTTAACCTTCAAACTGCCCTTAATCATTCCTGGGCTTATTCCAAGCTAGCTTTGGGAGAAATTTAGTTTATAGTTTAATAATAGCCCTTCCCCCAAACTAAAACACCTTTGTAAAGCTAATGAAAGACCACCAAGTTACGAGAATGAGGGGCACCTGAATTCTGCTAAGGTGTAGACGTAATTACCAGCCATTGTGGCAGAGGTCACAAGATTTGCAATTTCCCCAATTACGCCTGCAGATAACATCACTATTGTAGAACTTAAGATAGGCCTTTTGAGATGTCTTTTCAGGTTTTTGCATTTCTGGCTACCAGCGGCTCCACCTGGACCCACTAATTGGTCCTATCACCCTACCCAGAAGCAGACTCAGAGCACGCAAAGGCCAATTTTCATACCCCTTTGATTGTATCCCCAACCAATCAGCAGCACCCATTCCCTGGCCTTCCACACTATACTTGAAAACCCCTAGCCTCTGAATTTTCAGGGAGACTGATTTGAGTAATAATAAAATTGCAGTCTTTGGTTCAGCTGGCTCTGTGTGACTTAACATCTTTCTTTATTGCAAGTGCCTGTCTTGATAAATTGGCCCCATCTGGGCAGCAGGCTAAATGAACCCATCAGGTCATTACATATGCATTGATTAAAAACAAAGGAAAACTTTGAGCACCATCTCTTGGCAATATCTATCATTCACGTATACCTAATTATTTCTCATTCAGCTATCTTCTTCTGTGACAATATCCTGTCTAGTTTTACACATGTTATGTGTGGTTTTTCTTTTGTTGTGTTATGCCCAAGCTTGCAGCATCAGGCCTGGCACATGGGGGGTGCTCTATAATGATAGATTCTGTTTCTTTATTTTTAAATAATGGTAAAAGATAAATTTAACTGCATCAAAATTTTCAGGTGTTTATTTCACTAGACAGCAATTCATGAATTGGGCAGTTCCAATTTGACCTCAGGTGGTTTGGGGTTCCACTGAAGAGGTGTGAGGGGAACATTTTTATAAGGTATTCACAGAAGCAAGACAAAATATGTGCTTGGTTAAGGTGGAACAATAGTTTTAAATCTCTAGTTAGGGTTATATTAGGGTTCTCCAGAGGGACAAAACTAATAGGATAGATGTATATATAAAGGGGAGTTTATTAAGGAGTATTGACTCACCCAATCACAAGGTCCCATAATAGGGTCTGCAAGCTGAGGAGCCAGGAAGCCAGTCCAAGTCCCAAAGCTGAAGAACTTGGAGTCCAGTGTTCAAGGGCAGGAAGCATCCAGCACAGGAGAAAGATGTAGGCTGGGAGGCTCAGCCAGTCAAGTGTTTTCACGTTCTTCTGCCTGCTTTTATTCTGGCCATGCTGGCAGCTGATTAGATTGTGCCCACCCAGATTAAGGGTGGGTCTGCCTTCCCCGGTCCACTAACTCAAGTGTTAACCTCCTTTGGCAACACCCTCACAGACACAACCAGGAAAAAACTTTGCATCCTTCAATCCAATCAAGTTGACATTCAGTATTTACCATCAAAGAGGTTAATTGGCAGTTTCTGATTGGTTAAACTTAAGTTTTGTTTTCCTAGGCTATGACAGTTCTTGCTGAGTTGGGTTTTGGTTTACTTATGTAGAAACTCAGGATGCTGGAGTACCTACAATCTAATGACCTCCCAATTAGTTATTTTAACAATTCTGATACACAGAATGTTTAGATCTTCTGGGATCTGAGTGCAGCTGAGTTATTTCAAGGTTCCTGAGTTTTTCCCAGGGAGGCAAAAGTAGCCTCCGGAGTTGTAGCTGGATATGAAGTCAAAGACTTTGAGAGAAGATTCAATGACCAGGTCAGGAGATGTTCTCTTATAAATTATAGGGAGTGTTGCTGACTTCTGTTGAGCTGTGAATGCCATAAAGGCTAGAGATTCCTCTGGATATGGAACTAGGCAGCATGACTTCAAAACAGCTTTAGGCGAGGCAGTGAGTGACCCTTGGAAGGCCCCCGACACAATTTTCTGACACAATTTATTTCAGCAGCAGGAGGTATGTGGGCACTCTTGAGACATCTGTGCCAAAATCTTACCCATTGTTTGAAATAAAAGAAAGTTTATGAGTCATTCAGTCCTGAGATTGCAAACTGGCAGGCTGTGGGCAAGGATTGGACACCCTAAAGTGTTTTGTTTGTCCTTTACAGTATTTTAAGAATTGCTCCGGGCTGGGTGTGGTAGCTCATGCCTGTAATCTCAGCACTTTGAGAGGTCAAAGCAGGAGGATCGCTTGAGCCCAGGAGTTTGAGACCAGCCTGCGCAAGATGGTGAGACCTCATCTCTACAAAAAATACAAAAAATAGCTTGATGTGGTGGCAGACACCTGTGGTCCCTGCTACTCAGGACCCTAAGGTGGAAGGATCATTTGAGCCCAGGAGATTGAGGCTGGAATGAGCCATGATCATGCCACTAAACTCCAGCATGGGTAATAGAATGAGACTCTGTTGATATGGTTAGGCTGAGTCCCCACCCAAATCTCATCTTGAATTATAGCTCCCATATTTCCCACATGTTGTGAGAAGGACCTGGTGGGAGGTAATTGGATCGGGGAGGAGTGGATCTTTTCCATACTGCTCTCCTGTTAGTGAATAAGACTCAACAGATCCAATAGTTTTATAAATGGGAGTTCCCCTGCACAAGCTCTTCTTGCCTGCTACCATGTAAGAAGTCCCTTTGCCCTTCCTTTGTCTTCCCCCATGATTGTGAGGCCTCCCCAGCAGTGTGGAATTGTGAGTTCATTAAGCCTCTTTCCTTTATAAATTACCCAATCTTTGGTATATCTTTATTAGCAGCATGAGAACAGACTAATATATTTGTTTCAAAAAAGAAAAAGAATTAGTATCATATAAGAATACAGATGGCCACCCTTTCTTGAAAAATTAGAACAGATTATGTTGTCACATGACAGCAGTAGGCCACAGATGAATGTTGTCACATGACAGCAGTAGGCCACAGATGAGAGTCCCTGCCTCCTTTAGACAGGTGTCTCATGCCCTGGTGGAATACTTGGAACCCGATCATTTCTTTTACAGACAGTTATTTTGTGACCCTTTTTCTAATCCAACCACCTTATTTCATAGAAGAGGAAACCATCTCTTTTCTAGCAATAGTTTTGGGGGCAGAGACAAAGATGAGATGAATTGGTCACAGTAACACAGCAAACTAGGGGCAGAGCTGGGCCTGCAATCCCAGCCCATTACTCTTTCTATTGTGTCATATTGTGAGCATCTCTGTTAAGTATCTATTGTAATGAGGATTGAACAGCAAAATGCTCCCACTCAGTTATTTCTCCAGGAGGTTAAATACCATTCTCAAGGTCATGCTGTTTATAAATGGATAAAAGTAACTGGTCTTTTAATTATTTCTATATTGCACATAGTATCCAATAGTGCCAAGAAATAGTAGTCAGAAATTGAATTCAGTTAGATTGAATACTCTGTGTAAAGTTTTTTTTTTTAATCAAAAAATCTTCTCCCTGTTCCTTCTTTTCATTTGGTTATATTGAATCCAGACACACACATTAACCAGATGAGCACAGTTACACATTGTTTTCACAGGAAATCTTCCCTTCCTCCTTCAGTTTACCTAAAAGGATGGGAAGCTGGGAAGGGCATTTGCCAGTGTATATACACACGTTGATGTATATATTTATTCAGCGCACATATCCATACATATGTATGTCTGTGAAACAATATGTGCTGGCTGCAGCATCTGGCTTTCTGTGAAGTCTTGACCTCTGCTCCCTTACAGCTGGGTTGGCTCAGAGTTTAGAGCAAGACTTGCAAGACTCCCTGAAGAACATATGTTTCTAAGCAATCCCCTGTTCTCTATCCATTTTCTTGCAGGGGGAGTTGCAAAAGATTACCACCTAGGACCTCATACTAGTAGCCCTGCTTCCCTGAAGAATTTCTCATGGTTTGAGGAATTGTCTACTAAAGACAGGGTTGGTGTGAAAAATCGTGCTGTATAATCCCCCTCTCTCCCCCGCCCTCCCCAGCTCACCCACTAAACCATTGGCAATACTTTACTTTTTAACTGCTTGTGCTCTTCTTTGTAGGAAGCTACAAAGCCCACCCTTGCCCAAATTCAGCAGCCCTTTTTACATGCTTTTTCAGGTACCTGGCAAAGCGGGTAAAAGGGGTTGGTGACTCTGAGCAAGAGAGAGCTTTGTAGCTTCCTTGTTTCAAAGTAGCAGACGAATAAAATCAATGGTAGTTCAAGATGCTCAGATCTGTCTTCAGTACTTGGCCCTATCACTTCCATAAGCTCTGTCTTTACAGATCTGGATTTGGCTTGGATTTGGGAAGGTCCATTCCCATTTAAAATGTTCTGCCAGCTTTACTTGTTATAGCTGCTGCATGCAGGTGGAAATTAGATAGCAATGGAAAAAAAAAGAGTGTTATGATTCCTTTTCTGTTATTCTTTTAGGGGAACATTATGTACTTGATGTTCTAAGGGCCTACATGATAATATAAAGTTTAAAATACATATTTAAGACAATGTGCTTTAGAAAGGCACAGCTGGGCCTGGTTTTATAGAAGAGTTTTTATAAAAGGTCTTATAAAAGAGTTAAATTCCCGTAACATTGCTGGACGAGGTTGGATTCCACCAGCTGATAGCCAGGTCATAATGGCAAGGGAAAGGAAGTTAGTTCGTCAATTCATACCCACAGCTTGTTGGATTCCTCACATTTAAACTATCTCCTTCCTCTACTCCTCCAGTCTTTCCTATCTCAGTAAAACGCTTGGAGGGTTCCTTAATTTCTGTTTCTCCCGGAAACCATAATGTTTTATAAAAATTTCCAATTGGTTTCTCTGCAAAATATAAACAGACTCCAGTAACTTCTAATGAACATTTCCACTCTACCTGCCTGTTACCACGAGTCTGAAGAAAGAGTGAGAAAGGAGTAAGAAGTAGTATTTAGCCTGGACTTCTTATGATCACACCCTAACTGATCTTGTTTTGAAGTTCCCTGCTTAAAATATGTTCTTGAAACAGTAGCTGGAGGGATTATTTTAAAGTATAAGGCAGATCATGAAGTCTTTGCCAATGCCTATGTCCTGAATGATATTGCCTAGGTTTTCTTCTAGAGATTTTATGGTTTTGGGTTTTACATTTAAGTCTTTAATCCATTCTTGAGTTAATTTTTGTATAAGGTGTAAGGAAGGGGTCCATTTTCTGTTTTCTGCGTATGGCTGGACAGTTTCCCCAGCACCATTTATTAAATAGGGAATCCTTTCCCCTTTGCTTGTTTTTATCAGATTTGTCAAAGATCAGATGGTTCTGGATGTGTGGTGTTATTTCTGAGGTCTCTATTGTGTTCTATGGGTCTGTACATCTGTTTTGGTACCAGTTCCATGCTGTTTTGATTACTGTAGCCTTGTAGTACAGTTTGAAGTCAGGTAGCATGATACCTCCAGCTTTGTTCTTTTTGCTTAGGATTGTCTTGGCTATACAGGCTCCCTTTTGGTTCCATATGAAATTTAATGTAGTTTTTTCTAATTCTGCACAGAAAGCCAATAGTAGCTTAATAGGAATAGCAGTGAATCTAAATTACTTTGGGTAGTATGGCCATTTTCACAATATTGATTCTTACTATCCATGAGCATGGAGTTTTTTTTCCGTTTGTTTGTGTCCTCTTTTATTTCCTTGAGCAGTAGTTCTCCTTGAAGAGGAGAAGTGGTTTGTAGTTCTCCTTGAAGAGGTCCTTCATGTCCTTGTAAGATATATTCTTAGGTATTTTATTCTCTTTGCAGCAATTGTGAATGGGAGTTCACTCATAATTTGACTTTCTGCTTGCCTATTGTTGGTGTAAAGTAATGCTTGTGATTTTTGCACATTGATTTTGTATCCATTGAAGTTGCTTATCAGCTTAAGGAGTTTCGGGGCTGAGATGATGGGGTTTTCTAAATATACAATCATGTGATCTGCAAATAGAGACAATTTGACTTCCTCTTTTCCTTTTTGAATACATTTTATTTCTTTCTCTTGCCCGAGTGCCCTGGCCAGAATTTCCAATATTATGTTGAATAGGAGTGGTGAGAGAGGGCATCCTTGTGCCGATTTTGAAAGGCAATGCTTCCAGCTTTTACCTATTCAGTATGATATTGGCTATGTGTTTGTCATGAATAGACCTCATGACTAAAACACCAAAAGCAACTGCAACAAAAGCCCAAATTGACAAATGGGATCTAATTAAACTAAACAGCTTCTGCCCAGCAAAAGAAACTATGAGCAGACTGAACAGGCAACTTACAGAATGGGAGAATATTTTTGCAATCTACCCATCTGACAAAGGTCTAATAACGAGAATCTGCAAAGAACTTAAACAAATTTGCAAGGAAAAAACAACCCCATCAAAAAGTAGGCAAAGGATATGAACAGACACTTCTCAAAAGAAGACATGTATTTGGCCAACAAACATATGAAAGAAAGCTCATAATCACTGGTCATTAGAGAAATGCAAATCAAAACACAATGAGATACCATCTCACACCAGTCAGAATGGTGATTATTAAAATATCGGGAAACACCAGATACTGGCAAGGCTGTGGAGAAATAAGAACGCGTTTACACTGTTGGTGGGAGTGTAAATTAGTTCAGCCATTGTGGAAGACAGTGTGGTGATTCCTCAAGGATCTAGAACTAGAAATACCATTTGACCCAGCAATCCCATTACTGGGTATATACCCGAAGGATTATAAATCACTCTACTATAAAGATACATGCCTACATATGTTTATTGCAGACTATTTACAATAGCAAAGACTTAGAACCAGCCCAAATGCCCATCAATGATAGACTGGATAAAGAAAATGTGGCATGTATATACCATGGAATACTATGCAGCCATAAAAAAGAATGAGTTCATGTCCTTTGCAGGGCCATGGATAAAGCTGGAAGCCATCATTCTCAGCCAACTAACACAGGAACAGAAAACCAGCCACTGCATGTTCTCACTCATAAGTGGGAGTTGAACAATGAGAACACATGGACACAGGGAGGGGAACATCACATAATGGGGCCTGTCGGTGGGTGGGGGGCAAGGGGAGGGAGAGCATTAGCAGAAATACCTAGTGCATGCAGGGCTTAAAACCTAGATGACAGGTTGATAGGTGCAGCAAACCACCATGGCAGAAGTACACCTATGTAACAAACCTGCATGTTCTGTACATGTATCCCAGAACTTAAAGTAAAAAAAAAAGTATAAGGCAGATCACACTCTCTTCTATTCTGCATCCTTTTCTGGTTTCCTTTATCACTCAGCGTAAAAGTCCAAGTCCAAGTCATGGCTTACACAGTTGTAGGTGACTGAGCCCCCATTTCTTCTTTCCTTTCTCCTCCCAGATAGTCAGAAGGACTTCCTCTTTTACTTCATTCTTGTCACTGCTAAAATACTACCTCATCAGGAAGATCAGCCCTGACTCACCAACATTAGTTCACCCTGTGCTAGCTCTGCATTGCTGCATCCTGCCTTATTTTATTTACATAGCAGTAACCACCACACCATCTGATGTACATTCACTAGCCTACTTGTTTATCCTTTTATTTTCTTCTCATCAGAAAGTATATCTTATGAAAAGAGAAATTTGTTTTGTTCACTGCTTTATACCTGGTTCCTTGCATACTGACTGGTTCATAGTAGTTGCTTAGTAGAGAAGTATCAAATGGATAAATGAATTGGATAGGCTGAGACAGGTAACTAGGGGCTCACAGCCAAGGCAGATTTAATGGGAGAATATGCAGGATCCCCCTTAGCTCAGGTTGGGAGAATCAAAAAGTGGACTAAATGGCTGAAGCTGAGACCTGGAGAAGTTAAAGCTGTTAAAGTAGAACCAATTTAAATTACCAATTCAAGAACGCAAGGTAATAGCCAGAATATAAGTTAAAACTCACATGATGTTGAACTGACTTTTATTGGGTACTTATTATACACTTGTATTAATTTTCTTGGGCTGCCGTAACAAATTACCACAAACTTCATGGCTTAGAACAACAGTTTATTCTCTCACAGTTCTGGAGGCCAGAAATCTGAAACCACGGTGTTGGCAGGGCCACACTCCTTCTGGAGGCTCCAGGGAAGAATTCTTCCTTGCCTTTTGCAGCTTCTGGTAGTCTTTGGTGTTCTTTGAGTTGTGCCAGGATAGCTCCGATCTCCACCTCTGTTTTATATGGCCTTCTCTCCTTCTCTGTGCGTCCTCTCCTCTTCTTATAAGGACAGCAGTCATTGGGTCCAAGGCCCATCTTAAGCCACTATGATTTCATCCTAATTGTACCTGCAAAGACCTTGTTTCCAAATAAGGTCACATTCTGAAGTTACAGGTAGAAACAAATTCTTAGGGAAATACTGTTCAAACCACTGTAGTATTTAAACCCTTTATTGGGTTTAAGTTCTCATAACAACTCTCTAAGATACTTACTATTATTATGATTATTTTTTTATTTACCAATTTTTTGAGATGGAGTTTCACTCTTGTTGTCCAGGCTGGAGTGCAATGGTGTGATCTTGGCTCACTGCAACCTCTGCCTCCTGGGTTCAAGAGATTCTCCTCCCTCAGCCTCCTGAGTAGCTGGGATTACAGGTGTCTGCCACTGTGTCTGGCTAATTTTTAAATATTTTTAGTAGAGACGGGGTTTCACCAAGTTGGGCAGGCTGTTCTCGAATTCCTGACCTTGGGTGATCCACCCACCTCGGCCTCCCAGAGTGCTGGGATTACAGGCATGAGCCACTGCACCTGGCTGATACTTACTGTCATTATTGTAGACACATATAAATATTATTGGCAATATTTTACAGATACAGAAAACTGAGACTCAGATAACTTAATTGCCTAAGGTCATATAGCTTAGTAAATAGATTCAAATGCAAGTACAGTATATGTAACTCTACCTATCTAGTTTAATGTTTTAACTATTCCATGCTGACTCCAGTCCTCATCACGTATCTGCTCAGAATAACATATTCACTGTGTACATTTATTTGTAGTAAGAAGACATGAAAATGATACCTTATCATGTTTCTGTTTCGGGATGCTTTAAATAATGTACACTGTAATGACAAGCAAGATTGTTCATGATTTCCACCGTGAAATACACTGCAACTTCCCAGCCTGGGAGTGCTTGTGTGATCTAAATTTTCTCCTTGGTTTGCATTCTCTTTGACCAAACCCCAGGCCTAGAATTTAGTGGAAAGCCAGCTAGTCAACAAGGGGATTTAAGAGTTGAAGTTGTTGTTTTATTTTCCCTTTCTAGGAATTGAAGCACAAAATTAGACCTTTAAATTTTCTGAGCTGGTATCTATTTCTCTCTACAGCTTTTCTCTTCTCCTCTCCCTCTTCTTCCTCTGGCCTGGCTCTACCTCCTCCTCCTCTCCTTCACACTGTCTCTTTCCTCATTCCTCCAGTTTTCTTTCTTCTCTCTCTCCCTTTCACCCCAGCCCCCATCATCTCTCTTTATCTCTCTCCCCATCCCTCCAGCCTTTCTTAATCATTTTGATATTTGTCAAGGCCTTACTAGGAAGCAAGTATAAGCTACCTTTTTACAAAGCAGGGAAGATGTGAAGCCATGGGAAATGGGATGTCATTATACCACCCGGACTTTAAACAAGCAGGTAAATCCTTTGGCAGTGTCAGCGGAGCATGCGAAACTCCCCCAGGTGGGCTTCAAGAAGAAATTGTGCCTTGGAGACCCGTTCATGGCAGAAAGAAACAAAAGAGAGAGTATGTATCTGCTATGAAAACACTCTCTGGGTTTACAAACCTGGGAACTTTGGGAAACAGAATTGTCATAAAAGTAATCTGCCACCATGGCAATAGATTTCAGTGATGATGGGGGAGTGTGAGAACATAGGAACGTATGCACATGCCAATGGTTCATATCAACAAGGATTTTATGTAAACATCATGTGAATTTCTAGACATACACATTAGCAGGTAGGGATAGGAGGGAATTTCCAGGTGGCTGGAGATATGTATTATGCAGATCGGGGCAAGTCATTTTAAATATTGTTTACAGTATGACTTCATATGGAACTGCAGGTTAGTGAAGTTTAGGTAAAATTAGATCATATCACCATTTTTACAAATATGTGAAACAAGTGCTCTTAAACGACCTCAGGGTTAGGGTAGTTCACACGTGTTCTAGTTCACACGTGTTCTAGTTCACACGTGTTCTGGCTGCAGGCACAACACTGAGCTCATATATTAAACTACTAGGAGGAGGGCTGCAGACTTTCCAGCTGTAACTGCTGCTTCTAGAAAGGTTATGGCAGTATCAAATCTTGGATTGGAGGGCTCTATTTTTTAAGACTGAATGTGGCTTATCTACCGCTCTGAGGAAGAGACTGTGGAGTAGGAACTTGGGCCTTCACAGGAAACCCATCAGAAAGAAATGTGTATCCAGGTGAATTTGTCTGTGATGACCCTAGACAAATCTTCATCTTATCTTCTGTTATGGTGGTGATGGTTCATTTGCATTTTTGTTTTTGTTTTAATTGGAGTTTGTTTATTGACACTGGGTATCTAACATTAATCCCATTCTGCCTGGACATCTACAGCTTCCCACACATCTGTACTTGCTTTTGCTTGTGCCTCAATAAATAGAAATTCTGCTGGAAACTTTATTCCAGGATAAGATTCAAAATTCTGCAATGGTCCTAATTGACACCTAGGATGTAACACTATTATCTTATAGTTATATTTGAAATTCCTCTAGTTCTCAAACTTTGGGGTGCATCAGAATCACCTAGAGGGCTTTTAAAAACAGATATTCTTGAGTTCTACTCCTGAAGTTTTAATTTCAGTACATCTGGGATGAGAAGTATAAATATGAAAAATATGCATCTCTAGCAAGTTCCCAGATGACGTTGCTCTCGCTGGTTTTGGAACCTCACTTTGAGAATAACTGCTCTAGTTTATAAAGTGCCTTTCAAAAATATCAGAGAACAGTTATCTCGAGGACTGGAGGTTAGACACAGAAAACTTTAAACAATTTTTAATTTTCTGTTTTTTTTAACTTGTAAGTTCAGGGATACATGTGCAGGTTTGTTACATAGGTAGACTTACATCATGGGGATTTGTTGTGCAGATTATTTCTTCACCCAGGTATTAAGCTTAATACCCATCAGTTATTTTTCCTGATCCTCTCCCTCCTCTTACCCTCCACCTTCTGAAGAGCCTCAGTGTGTGCTATTCCCCTCTATATGCTCATGTGTTCTCACCATTCAGCTCCCACATATAAGCGAGATCATACAGTATTTGGTTTTCTGTTCTTGCATTAGTTTGCTATTTTCTATTTTTTCTTCTTTCTTGTTTCTGATTTAGTTTTACCCTCCCTTCCTTCTCTCCTTTCCCATCTCTTCCTTCGTTCTTTCCTTCCTTTCACTAAATTCCCACAGAGCATTTTCCTGCTGTCTAAACAATATATGGTTCAGGTACAGCGGACCTAGTCTCCATTCACTTTTGCCCTTTGGACCCAGTCACAGGAAGATTCCCAGAACTCACATAATGATGGATCCAAGTGAATACTTTTCAGGTTTTAGATTCCAAATCCATTAGCTTGTTTTTCAAAATCAAAGTAATTGCATAGTCTCTAGAAGAGTTTTGCTGTTGAGAACATTTATCCTGAGCTTTAGCAATAGCTTAATTCAAGGCTGGGTATCTGAATGTGCTATAAAATCAAAACAGGATCCTCCAAGTTAAAACGTATGTAATGTTAATCCACTACTTCTTGAAATGTTCCCCCTTGATGCTATCTGTTTAGCATAGAAAAGCTTGATTATCTTAAACCAAACAAATTAAACTGTTAATTGCCTAGATTTTTTTTCATATTATCTGAAGAAAGCCAATCTAAGCAAACAGATTAATTTTAGATTTATTTTAAAAAATTAGGATGGACCTTGGGACCTGTTTACACGAAGCTCAAATATTTACAAAGCTCAAATATTTACATCTTTTTCATAAATAATTTGAGGTCACATACTTCAAAATTACTAATATTCAGAAAACACCAAAATAAAACTTCAAGCCTTAAAGGGGAAAAAAATGTACTGCAGTTGATTGCTTAAGGCAGGAAGTTCAGTGACTCATTATTTAAACAAAGGAAGAAAGATTATTATCTAAAATAAATTGAGAAAAAGGTTTTCTAGTTAGTCCTTTATTGACTGGGAAATATAGATAACTGGAACTTTGCATTTGAGAGTATTTTATTCAAATATTACTCTATCCCATCATCCTGTAGCTGCTTACATTCAGATTTAGCTCATACTTTAAGAGCATTTCCAATGTCAAGTTCTGAAGTTCTGAGCTAGATGCTTTCAACTGTGTTATGTATTAATCCTGAGAACAACTTTGAGAGGCAGCCACTGGATGGAGAAGCACAAATTCAAACATGGTATCTGATGACACAGTTTAAAGACAACTGGTCTTAAAGGTAGAAAAACTCCAGTCCCATGTAGACTACTTACAGCCTATGAATGTGTGGGTGATATTTCAACCTCTCCCTGACTCAGTTTCCTTGTCTGTAAATTCAAGGGAGAAATATTGTTTAAAAATTTATCTTTTAGAGTTGTTCGGGGATTAAATGCAAATAAATATAAATAAATAGGCAAGGGATTATAAATAATAATTTTTCTTACAAAAGTGAGCTGATTTTAACTTATTCCTTTATCTTCCTTTCCCAAAGGCAGCCAGTCATCTTAGATAAAAGCAGTTGCCTCTTTTCCCCTGTATTATCAGCACTGCCGATGAACAAGAATGGTCTTGCTCTTAAGGAGCATAGAGGGCACTCAGCAGGAAAAGCCAATACTGAGATGAAAATAGATTGGATGCTGATCTTTTTTAAGATTATGTGTCTATATTGGTTCTACATTATTTCCTATCTAAATAATCCTATCCAAAGATAAACTCAAGCCTTATATCTATCAAACTGCAGCTCTGGGGCCCTGATCTGCACCCACTCTAAAGAGGGACCTAGATCCTTTAGGTCTATGTAAAATGAAGTGCTCAATGCATTTAGGTGAGCAATATGCACAACAGCAGCAGCACAGACTCATAGCACTTACTATGTGCCAGGACATGTCCTGACACGTGTAACCCTCACAACAGCCTTCTGAGGTAGCTTCTATTATGATGCCCATTCTGCTTTGCAAACCAAAAGTAAAATGCAAAGGTCGCCCTTCAGCCATCTAAATGGACTCCCTCCTGTCAACCAGGGTGCTCCGAATTTAACCTGAAAGACTGGTTCAGATTGTGGAGGGCAGTGGGAGGTCAGATGTGCCTTATTATACCCTCCTTCCTTTTGGAATTCAGGAAAAGCCGCTAAGCCTTTAACATCAACACAGACCTTAATTCTGTTAAGAAACATTTACAATCTATTCTCTCTGAAGCCTGCTACCTGGAGGCTTCATCTGCATGATAAAATTTGGACTCTACAACCTCCTATCATAACCCAGACATTCCTTTCTATTGATAATAATTCTTTCAACCTACTGCTAATCAGAAAATTTTAAAATCTACATACTCACAGCCCAAACACCTCCCATGAGGCCTCACCTTTCAACACTGCAGCATTGGGGATTAAATCTCAGCATGAGTTTTGATGGGGACAGACTAGCCATATGCAAACCATAGCAGGAGAGTAAGTCAAGTTTGATGCAGACACACAAGACACAAAAATTAATTCAAGATGAAACACAAACTTAAGCATAACAGCTAAAACTGTACAGCTTCTAGAAGCAAAAAATAAATATCTTCACAAACTTAGGATAGGCAAGGACGTTATGAAGCAAACATAAAAAGTACTAACCAGGACAGTAATACAATTAATGAGTTAGACTTTATTAAAATTAAAATCTTTTTATCAAAAGACACCAAAAGGAAAATAAGCCATATATTTGGAGAAAATATTAATAAAACATATGTGACAAAGGACTTTTCATATCATATCAAAAATACTTCTAAAACGCAATAATAAAAAGACAAATAGCCACCATAGACACAACATATATGTGCATATATATGTATATATATCAGCAGAAGACTTCAACAGATATGTCACAAACATCTATTTAATAAATATGTAATATATTTTTAAAATTATATATATGCATGTGAATGTGTGTGTATGAATGTCTAATAAACACATGAAAAGTATTCAGCATAAATATTTACCAGGGAAAGACAAATTAAAATCACGAGACACGTACCCCCTAGAATGGCTAAAATATAAAACATTATCAAAGCCAATGCTGTATATATATGAAACAACAGATACACTCATATATTGCTGGGGGAAAGAAAACAAATAATATTGGTTTTTGCCATTACTTTTAATGGGAAAAACTGAAATTAGTTTTGCACCAACCTAATACGACCATTTTGGAAAACTGTTTAGTAATTTCTTTAAAAAGCAGTTTACTGTCCGGGCGCGGTGGCTCACGCCTGTAATCCCAGCACTTTGGGAGGCCGAGGCGGGTGGATCACGAGGTCAGGACATCGAGACCATCCTGGCTAACACGGTGAAACCCCGTCTCTACCAAAAAGTACAAAAAATTAGCTGGGCGCCGTGGCGGGCGCCTGTAGTCCCAGCTACTGGGGAGAATGAGGCAGGAGAATGGCGTGAACCCCGGAGGCGGAGCTTGCAGTGAGCCGAGATCGCGCCACTGCACTCCAGCCTGGGCGACAGAGTGAGACTCCGTCTCCAAAAAAAAAAAGAAAAAAATAAATAGTTTAGCAGTTAAGTCTGCATCTACTAGTGTGGTAGCAAATCAAATCAACTTCTGAGTATTCAAGAGACATAAAACAATACCACTACAGAACCTTGTACAAGACTTTTTATAGCAGCATTATTCATAATGCCCAATCAGTCCATCTAGAGGAAAATGGATAAACAAACTGTAAAATATTCATGTAATGGAAAATAAATATTTAGCAATAAGACAGAATTTCTAATAAGTGAATCTCAAAAACATGCTAAGTGAAAGAAGCAAGATACAAAATGAGTACTTTCATACTTATGATTCCATTCTGATGAAATTCTAGAAGAGATGAAACTACTCCATGGTGCAGTGGCTGCTTTTGTGTATGAATGGGAAGAAAGGGTGGGACTGCCTGGGAAGAGGCACGAGGTAACCTTCTGGGATGATGAAAACGCTCTATATTTTGATAGAGGTGTGGTGTCTACATTTACCAAGACTGATGGAATTATACATTTAAGACTTGTGTATTTTGACTTTATGTAAATTATACCTGAATGATAGAGATGTTGAGTTTTGATTAACCGCAGACTTGTACCAGGTTTGGAGAAGAGAAAGTGGGCACGTGCGCACGTGTGTGTGTGCGTGTGTGTGCATTTTGTGCGTGAGAGTGTGTGTGTGGGTGTGTGAGAGTGTGTGTGAGTGTGTGAGAATGTGTGTGTGTGAGAGTGTGGGTGTGAGAATGTGTGTGTAAGGGTGTGAGTGTGTGGGTGTGTGTGAGAGTGTGGGTGTGTGTGAGTGTGTGAGTGTGTGAAAGTGTGAGTGAGTGTGTGAGGGCGTGTGAGTGCATGTGAGAGTGTGTCAGTGTGTGTGTGTGCACACGCGCACGCTTATCTTGGCAACTGCGGGAGAAATATGGTGACTACAGAACCATGCCCATTTGGGGGAAGAGTGAAGAAAGATAACCACCAAATAAAACAATTCTCTTACTTTAGAATTTGTCGTAAACACCTAAAACACCTTAAAAAACACAAAATGCTTTCACTAGCAATATATAAATATAATAATATTGGTTTTTCCTTCAATCTAGATGCTTACCTAACAAGTATATGAGTATCAGGTGTAGTAAACATGACTAGGCTTCTCTACATGATGGAGATTAATTGTTTTTCAATCTTTTGAAAAATTTAAACATTCCAAATATAGCATCCGGGTCAAGCCCAGAATATTAATGCCATCTTGCTATCCTGCAACCACCAAAATAAAAATTCACAAAATATTTTTTGACATGAATGTAATCACAATCATGTGGAGATGCTAAAAAAAAAAAAGCTTCCATCAACCTGTCTGCATTGGTGGCCTGTACAGGGATAATAGAGTTGTTGAAAACCCCAAGTGTCAATAATTTATGTTCTGAAAACCCTTTGATTTCTTCCCTTTGGAGTACTAAGATCTAGGACTGGCTATGGAATTATTGCTGTGCTTGCACTGATGTTGGTGGTTTACCGTTGGTGGAAGCATTCACATTTCTGTGGGTAGTCTTAGAGAGAGGATGGCAACAGACAATATGTGGTTAGTAAAACAAAGCCAGATGCTGTTCAGTGGAAATCCAAGCATAACCAAAATAGTTCCTTCTACAGAGAAAGTGAGTTTTTAAGCCTCAGCTGTTATATTTAGTCTGATTCTGCAAGATATCAAGAAACAATGCTTGTACATATTTAACTGTGGTGAACATTTGTGGCATTTTTTTTCTGGCTGAAGAGATAACTTTTTTGGTACTTGCTTACCAGTATTATGAGCTCAATTAACTGTGGGTTCTGATTGTGGAATCAGAATGTTGGTAGGACAGGAATTTTCAATGAGAAGAATCATTCAGAGGAAATATTAGGTAAGAAAGTTTACATATTGATTGATTGATTTTGGCAGCCAAAAGACCATGATGAATGTTATTCGTTGCTTGATTATGGTCAGTTCATGGCATTATGGCATTTCGACCATGTCTGCACTGGAAAGTTGAAGAAAATATAATTAGAGTGAATTCTGAGTACGTTGATGATGCTCTGTAAACCCTAACATTTATTCAGTGTTCACATTGTGCCAGGCATAATAAATTCTTTATAACATTTGCTCTTCATTGCAATACTCTACATGTTTTATAAACTGTATACATGTGAGAAAATGAAGGCTTAATTGGTTTATGCCATGTTATATGTCTACTAAGTGACAGATTGGGAATTTAACCCCAGGATTTTTGGTTCCCAAACTTAAGAGATAGTGGAAAGCAATTCACTGAAAATTATAGCATGCTGATGGTAATTTGTTTGTTTTATTGGCACACACACAAAACAACTATTGAGTTGTTATAGTTATCATCAAAGAGCAATCTGACTACAGTAAGTGAAACGTACTTCAGTGTAAACAGATGAATCAATTATATCTTTTTGTCACCGATAACTATTAATTATTATAGCAATTGACCTTGGTACAACTTTTAAAAGTTTTTTACAAACACTACATTCCCTTCTGAATATTAGCAATGCTGAGCTGAAAATAGGAGAGGCATTATTATTTATATATTATTTTCCCACTTTACGGATGAGGAAACTTAGGTTCAGAGAACTTTAGTAGCTTCCCAAGGTCAAACAGCTGGTGAGCGGAAGTTACAGTTGAAAATGAGTTGGTTCCACCACCCTCTTTCCAGGATGCCTCTTTGAGAAAATCACTATCTACAAAATCTCTAGCTGTTTCTTCCTCAGGGAGGGAGAACTACATTGCTGATCCCCACATTACTGCTTTCGGTAGCGCTAATGAACTCTAATCTCCAGGATACGCCCTTATCTCATTGCCTATTGTCAATAGCGGTAATGAGAAATAGGGGCTGTTTCTTACTTTCTGGAATTCGACTGTGTCAGAGCATTAGGAAAGATCATTTTAGTTAAAAAAAAAAAAAATTCATTTGGGTACGGTTAGCTCAGAAAATAACCAAACATTTCACAAATCTGGATGTTGTTTAAAGGAATTAAGATGAGTTTATAGTTGTTCTTTAAAGACAATCAAGATAGTAACTATCCTAACCATTCTAACCAGTGAAAATAATTACTAGGAGATGTCTCCGGTGCTAGGAAATTATTTAAAGCTATTTTTATCCTGCAGTTTCATTTAGTGTTTCTCTATGGAGTGGATTATTTAAAACTATCAGAGTTTGGTGAAGCCCACTAAGCTTTTAAGAACCTCTTGGCCGGGCGCGGTGGCTCACGCCTGTAATTCCGGCACTTTGGGAGGCTGAGGCAGGCGGATCACGAGGTCAGGAGATGGAGACCATCTGGCTAACACGGTGAAACCCCGTCTCTACTAAAAAATACAAAAAATTAGCCAGGCATGGTGGCACTTGCCTGTAGTCCCAGCTACTCGGGAGGCTGAGGCAGGAGAATGCCGTGAACCCGGGAGGCGGAGCTTGCAGTGAGCCGAGATCGCGCCGCTGCACTCCAGCCTGGGCGGCAGAGCGAGACTCCGTCTCAAAAAACAAAACAAGGCGGATCACGAGGTCAGGAGATCGAGACCATCCTGGCTAACATGGTGAAACCCCGTCTCTACTAAAAATACAAAAAACTAGCCGGGCGTGGTGGCGGGCGCCTGTAGTCCCAGCTACTCGGAGGCTGAGGCAGGAGAATGGCCTGAACCTGGGAGGCGGCGCCCGCAGTGAGCCGAGACCGCGCCACTGCACTCCAGCCAGGGTGACACAGCGCGAGACTCCGTCAAAAAAAAAAAAAAATAAAAAAATAAAAATAAAAACAAAACAAAACAAAACAAAAAACACCTCTTAATCATATAAATTGTAGATCACTACAGTTTGCCAGATTATAAAATAATTTTTAAAAAACCCTCAAGCGAGAGGACCGAAGATATGAAACCTTTGCCACTCCACTGCAAGAACTGGATATTGTGCCGGAGACTCATTTTTAATAAAGCTCCCTTAGTTACCAATCTCCAGTCACATAATTCAGCTTCATTGTCATACAAGCCAAATTCCTTCCAAAGTGAAGGTCTTATTTTTTTCTCTGATTATTTATTTGCTTTGTAACCTCTCCTGAAGTTCATCTCATTATCCCCATTATTATTGAAACCACATATTGCTGATGGGCAAAAGAGTTACAAAGGAAACTAGGGAATAGATTACTTGGAATGTAAAATAATATTTGGTTTTCTCTGCTCCTCCCCTTTTTTTGGTTTCATATATAATAATCTTGTTGATTAGGTCATTTCCTAAAGGGAGATCAATTGATGCCAGAGATTCATTAGAGATGCGGTAGCACATTCAAGGACAAGAGGGTTTTTTCAATTGAAGAAATTGAGGACATAGGGAGGGCTAAGGAAAAGAGGAAGGGCACTGTTGATTAATGTAATGTTTCAAAGAAACCATCAAAGACCCAGAGCAACACATGGCTTAAGCACATTGATCAGCCATTGGTAGGCACATTGCTGAGAAAGAATTCAAATACTACTTAACCTTCGTGGCAATCATTGTCTTATTTATTTTCCTTCTGGAGTAAATTAACTGATTCAAAACACATGTATTAATTACTCTAAACAATGCCACTTACTTCTTGGAGGTTACAGTGTGCTATGCTGTTTCCTTTACAGCAGGGCTTCCCAACCTTGGCACAAGGAGCAAATAGCACCTTGGCTATCATCACAGGGCACCCTACCCTATTACCACAAAGGTATGAATGTATTCTGGGAAGAAAAAAAATCAACCAATATCGAGACAACACAGGTTGTGATTCCTTTCGATGGCTTTAGATAGTAGGGTTATCATTGCTTACAGATGAGGAAATTGAAATTAAGGGTCTAAGTAACTCACACCAAGTCACAAAGCTAGTAAATAGCTGAAACAAGATTAAAAATCAGGTCTGTTTGACATCAAAGCCTCTTCTCCCTCCTGCATGTCCCTTGTTTTTATATTATATATTTATAGAAGTTTCTAGTTTCCCATTTATTTGGTCAATCGCAATCAATAAAAAGGTGTTCATTGGGGGCCAAAGTGAATGTACCGTAAAGAAATCAGTAGATAGTTTCAGCTCAGAGGAATCCACATCCTACTTGGAGAGACAAAGTTAACTATGAAGAAATAAGAAAACAGGATAAAATGCTAACTTGTGTGATACATATGGCCAAAAATCAGACAACATGTATATTAAGTTACTGGTTGCATTGAAAAAAGAAAGTAGAGAAAGGCAAGGCTGTTATAAATTAGTTGTATTAGACAAGATTGTAGAAGTGGGATTTGAGGAAATTAACACATAAATTTTAAATTTAAATTTATGTTAAACAAGTTGTATTAGTTTCCTAGTGCTGTCATAACAAATAACTGGAAATTTATTCTTCACAGTTCTGGAGGCCAAAATTCTAAGATCAAGGTTTCAGCAGGATCACCTGAGATCAAGACATCAATCAGCAGGAGTGTTTGATTTCATAATTTTCTAGTCCAGAGGCTCCAGCAAAGTTCTGTTCTTTGCATCTTCTCAATTCTGATGGCTGTCAGTGTTCCCTGGCTTGTGGGCATGTCACTTTAATCTCTGCCTCAGCCATCACATGGTCTCCTCTGTATGGGTTCATGTGTCAAATCTCCCTCTATCTCACAATATAATAACACTCATCATTGGAATTTGGAACCACTCAGATAATCCAGGATGATTTTCTCGTATCAAGATCTTCAGCTTACAGTATCTGCAAAGACTCTTTTTCAAACAAGGTAACATTCATAGGTTTCAGGAATTTGGACATGAATGTGTCCGTCGGAGGCCACCAGTTAACTCATTACACAAGATTTGATGTGCTTGTTAGCTTTGTCTTATAACACTTGATTTGTTGCTTGGAGAAATGCAACCCCCAGACTTGGAGGAAGATACGCTACAGTCATTAAGTCCACAAATTCTGGGATCAGAGAGTGAGTGAGTGACTCACAGTTTTGACACCTTCAAATTATGTGTAACTGGGTTATTAACTTCCCAAAGACTCAGTATTTCATATAACATAGATAGAATTATAATACTTATTAATTATTCATACATTTCACACATCATATTTAATTTCAAAAATATTTTTTGAAGCAGGTCTCATCATTATTTCTGTCACATTGATAAGGAAATTGAAGCATTATTTTAAAGGTTAAATATGTCCACAGTCACATCTAGTAAGTGGCACCAAACCTTTATCTAGGAGCTACAACTGCCTTTACATTGGGTTATAACAATACTCAACTAGAAGATTGCTAGTTGTATTAAAAGAGATACTGGAGATGAATCGTCAAGTGCCAAGAGTCCCTTAGCAAATAATCGTTATTAAAACTAAATCACAAAATAACATGTACATGAATTAAATAGAAAAGAAGAATTATTCTTCCTCTATTGAGTATCTTTGTTATATTTAAGATTTTCCAGTGTTCTAGTCAGTGCTTGAATGTTCTTACCCTCCTAGTATGTTTGGGTACATATTAGTAATTCTCTTCATAACTGAAAAACCATCAATTATATGCTGTACAGATTCACTAAAACCTCCGCAAAACCACAGTTCTTCATAGGAAAAATTGTACATCCAGAGTTTATTTCAACAAAAATGGCAGTAAACAATACAGAATTGCTTTTCCCATCCCTTTTCAACCCATGTGACCTCTTGGCATGTTGCAAGCTTATGTTATTTCAGTTGTCCTAGTAATTCCTTGTGTGTGTTTAAGAATTGCCTAATGTTTATTGCTAAGTGTAGGTTACTGTATTGAGTGACTATGCCTTTATTTTTATGCTGATATAATTTAAAAATAGAACAAGTAAGTGAACATAACGGTTTGAATCAAAGGTCTTTTAAACACAAAATACTACACAGTATTGTGCAGCCATATTTGTATTTTATGGGAGAATTTAATCAACTAATTTATTTCATACAGAAGTATTGATTAAAATGTAAAATTTCCACTATATTCTGAAGTTTGCAAGTGGCCAGTAAGTTAAATTAAACCAGTGGGTTAAAAGCATAGTTACTGGAATCAGAGAGTTCTGGGTGGTTCTGCTAGCTTCATTGCTTGCAAGCTGCCTCGCCTTAAGTAATTACTCTATTTGAGCCTCAGTTCCCTTATCTGTCCAGTGGAGTTCTTTATATCAAACTCATCCTCTTACCACAGAACAGATACAAAATATGGATAAAATACATAAGGCAAAACAAAACTGTAGGCATCAGAGTACAACCAAGGCAGTCAGGACTTGAGGGTAAAAACGCTGAAGCAAGCGGAGAGCACCCTCAGTCTCGTGTTCTCTACTACTTTTCTGTTATGGCATTTGCTCATTAGCATTGTGGATCATCAAATCTAAGCAGAAAATGGCAGCCAAGCATCCCTACCCCTAGTGATTAAGGAAAAGATTGAAGACGGTGCATGCATAACCTCGGCACAGAGTCTGAGATGTGATAAGTACACAATATGTGTGTAAAAGGACTAAAAAAAAAACCCACCAACACTGATGTTCCCTCATGTTCCCACTGCCTTCTTTGTCCCCCTTTCTTTCTCGTTTGCTATCTAATTCACTCATTTCATAAACTTTGACTAGCTGATAAACCACAAGGCTTCGAAAAAATGTAAAAAATGTTCTGATGGGTATTGCGATTGTGTAATTACCAAGGACTCTAAGCAAGGGGCATGTAAACAGGAAGGATGTTCAACTGTGAGTGTGGGTTAAAGTTGGCTAAATTGCTGCCCAGTCAAAAACCTCAAGGCCAGGTACTCAAGTGCCTACCATCCTATAAAAACCCTCACTCTGCTTCAGTTGGAAGCCACCTGGTCTTTAGGAGCTCCATCAATAAAGTCTTTCATCTCTATTTGAGTCACAGGAATCATTTTCTTTAGACAAGTTTGTCGTAGGTCAGTTCCAGAAATAGGCTGTGAGAAAGAGACTTGCAAGCAGGAAGTTTGTTGGAGAGTGCCTATGGGACAAATAACCTCTGGGGTATTAGAAAGAGGTGGATTGGTCAGAGAGAGGAGTTGAGCTTCCATGTAGTTGCAGCAAGGGCCTCAGCCAGCGCCATATAGAGCATGCACCACGGAATGTGACCTAGAGCAAAGTGGCTCTCTTCAGCTTAGGACAATTCCTGGAGAGAGACTCAGGTGCCAGCACTACAAGCAACTGAAATGAGTCTCTCATTCTTGCAGTGGGGACCTGAGGGAGGACCATAGCATCCAATACACAGTGGCGGCTGTTACTTCTCACATGTTTTCTATCATCTCTTTCATCTCCCTTCAGGGATGTGTTTCATTAGCCATATTTTACAGGTTTGACAAGTCCACACTGGTGGTAGAGTTAAGAATTCAGCCTAATTTAGGTAGGGTGCCGTGGCTCACATCTGTAATCCCAGCACTCTGGGAGGCCAAGGTGGGAGGATTACCTAAGGTCAGAAGTTTGAGACCTGCCTGGCCAACATGGTGAAAACCCCTCTCCACTAAAAATACAAACATTAGTCGGGCACTGTGGTGTGCGCCTGTGATCTCAGTTACTGGGGAGGCTGAGGCAAGAGAATAGCTTGAATCCGGAAGGCGGAGGTTGCAGTGAGCTGAGATGGCACCACTGCACTTTAGCCTGGGCTTCAGAAAGAGGCCGGGTACGGTGGCTCATGCCTGTAATCCCAACACTTTGGGTGACTGAGGCAGGCGGATCCTGAGGTCAGGAGATCGAAACCATCCTGGCTAACACAATGAAACCCCATCTCTACTAAAAAGAAAAAATACAAAAAATTAGCTGGGCCTGGTGGTGGGCATCTGTAGTTCCAGCTACTCAGGAGATTGAGGCAGGAGATGTTGTGAACCCGGGAGGCGGAGCTTGCAGTGAGCGAGATCGCGCCACTATACTCCAGCCTGAGCCACAGAGGAAGACTCCATCTCAAAAAAAGAAAAAAAAAAAAAAAAAAGGAATTCAGCCTAAATAAAGGAATTCAGCCTAAATTTGATATTATCTACTCCTTACCTTCTTGCCAATGTTGCTTTGCAATGAGATAACTCAATATGCATTCCCAAGAATTTATCGGGTATCCATCATGAGCTCAGCCTTGTGTGAAGAACTCCTGGGGACATGTAATTTGTTCCTTGGCTTGACAGGAAATGAGAAGTAGCTGGCAGAACCTTTATATCGGCTGTGCAGATGCTGGGGTTGACCTTTGCCACCTTGCCATCAGGAAGCCCCTGCCCTGGAGATTCTTAAGGAAATCATCCAGGGAGGCTAACCAAAGTCTGAGTTAACCAGTCTTGTCTGCAAGTGAATAGAGCAAAGTAGCTTAACATTAGCACTTCTAGAGGTCTTCCTGCTTGACCTTCATGGAACAGGGTTCATATTTTTAAGCTCCAGTTTAGTTTAAGTCAATTCCCTTTTACTAGGCATGTTTGATTTACAAGGTATTGTGCATGTTGCTGTGGGAATTAAGAGCTGAACAAAACAGCGGACCTTCATTCAAGGCGTTTATAACTCAGTGTGACTCCTCATCCTGAAGCTCAAAGAAGCCCATCTGCTTGCTTGCTTTTTTTTTTTTTTTTTTTAACTTATCTGGGGTAATTTTTGTGGCTAGCTCTGATTATTTTTGGGGGAGGGGAAAAGTGAAGCAAAAGTTCTCAGAAAATGGACTCTTAAAAAAAGCCACCTATGTAGGAAAAGTACAAATAAAATCTCACCTGGTGTCTGTTTTATGCTTTGGCATGTTATTAGCAGGTCCTTCCTCAGGTCCTTCAGCACTCATGGCCTTTGGGGTAAAATAAATTGAGTACAATGTATACAATGTATAGCTTTGAAAAAGTTAAAATGGATTTGAGCCTAGCTCATAGCTCAAGTGTGATAAATATGTTTAAACTGTCTTCAATTCATTTTAAATTTTATTTTAAGCACCCATTTCATGGGGAGGGGTGGGAACATCCATTATGCCTCAATTAATTTGGGATTTTCTTTCTTTGCTTGATACCACTTTATACTAAGGCCTAGGGACATTTGCTTTCAATGTCATCCTTACTATACAGTATGACAACTCTCTTTTCATGCCATGCCACACTAAGAAGGAAAGAACTCTATTCTGTTTCTTTCAAGCCATTATAGGACCTAGACATCCCCTTGAGACTAATTATGATACTGTCTTTCCACAATGACTGTGTATCCATTCCCCCTTAGGGTATTCCTCACTCCCTAAGGCGGGGTCTGGTAAGGCAGTGCATGATGAGTATTCTGTGTCTAGGGCCATCACCATCAGAGCCTCCTTCCTCTGCTTTTCTCTCATTTTCCTAAGCCAGGAAGGGGGATGGCATGAAGAACCTGTGCCCTGCCAGGCCTTTACATCTTCAACACTTGTCATTGCCCCTTGATTCCCCAATATTCTACCTTTAGAAGATCGAAGTAGGGCAGGCTGTTCTTTTTTTACCCTAAAACTTTTCTCTCATGAGACAAGAGCTCAGAATTTTTTAGATCCTTTAACAGAGGAAGTAAGTAAAGGGATGAAAAGACTAACAGACTCTATATTTTTTAAATGTAAAAAGATATTATCATTAGTTATTAAACTTTCTTCTCCCTTGTTTTTATCTCCTATCTAGCAATAGGCTCGATGTTTAGAAAAGGGATTAAATTTTTATAATACGTAAGGAACATTTATGACAGGACACACTAGGCTTGGGGGTCATGTTAAGGAAGCCCCATGAATGCCACTTGGAAGTTCTAAAACATGTTTGTAATTTTCTTGATACTTCATCAGTTGAGAAGTGAGGTTTCCCTCCTTTCAATTTGGGCTCACCTAGGTGACTTGCTTGTCACCAGTAGCAGAAATGACACTATGCAACTCCCAAAGCCAGGTCAGAAAAGGTCATAGAGTTTCCACTTGGTTTTCTTGGAATGCTAACTTTGGAAGCCCTAACCAGAATGGTAGACGTCTTCTACCCTGAGGCTTCCATGCTGTGAGAAGCTACATCTCAAGAAAAAGCAGCCACTTGTAGGTGACAGACACAGCGGAGGTCCCAGCTGCCAGCATCAACCACCAGGCACATACGCGAAGATACCTCCTGATAATTCCAGCTCCAAATGTCCAGTCACCCCTCAGCCATCAAGTTGCCTCAGCTGAGGTCCTAGACATTGCTGATCCCTCTCTGAATTCCTGACCCTCAGAACCTTGAACTTAATGAAATGGTTATTTTACATCAGAACGTTTTGGGATAGTTTGTTATGAAGCAGTACTTACAGGAAAAGTTACCAAACTTCTTTTTTCCTCTTTCTAACTGTGGTCTTAGAAATAGGTTAGGTGCTTTGGGAAGAAATTGAATTATTACCACACACCAAGAGGACATTTATATCAGGGATCAGCAAACTCTCAGTTAAGCAGACACCATGAATGGTACCATGGGTTGAAGGCCAACTTAGGAGCTGAAGAGGAAAAAAGAAGGCTTGAATACCTCAGTCACAATTTTCCTCTTTATGATATATCCTGCCAGTACTCTCAGTGACTCAAGCATCAACGAAAATGACCCATCCAACTCTACTCTAAGGCATCTTTACTGTCCCAATATTCCACTTTAGTTATCCATATCCTAAAATTGTTATCTGGAATTAGCTCACATCACCCTCTTTCAGTTTTCACATCTACTTGCTTTTCTTTCTTTCTTTCTTTCTTTGTGTATGTGTGTGTGTGGGCCGGAGGGGACAGGGTCTCACTCTGTCATCCAGACTGGAGTTCAGTGGCATGATCTCAGCTCATAGCAGCCTCCACCTCCCGAGTTCAAGCGATTCTCCTGCCTCAGCCTCCCAAGTAGCTGGGATCACAGGTACACGCCACTACTGCCCGGCTAATTTTTGTATTTTTAGTAAAGACGCGGTTTCACCGTGTTGACCAGGCTGGTCTTGAACTCCTGGCCTCAAATGATCCACCCGCCTCAGCCTCCCAAAGTGCTGGATTATAGGCATGAGCCACTGCACCCGGCCATCTACTTGCTTTTCTACCTTAAGGAACCATCTATTCCTTGCCCTCTATTTGTTTCTCTCTCTGTCCCCTCTTGCCTTTATTTGCATCTCTATGCAGCCTGGACTTCATGGTTAATCAGTGTCACAACTCAAGCACCAGCACCATCAATTCTTCCCTTCTTTTATTTCTAAAGCATCTGCCTGACAAGCCAGGACCCTAGATCAATCCCCCATCTGCCTTCTTACCTCTTACAATGGGGCTATTTAAAAAAAAAACTGCAGAAAATAATCACTATACTGTATGAGTTGGTGCCACTATTAACATAAGATTTTTTTAACTTCATATAGACATTGACCTCAGCCAGCTGACACATCTTTACTTGTATCTTTAGTCATGATCCTTTTTCTTCTTCTCAGCAGATATTCCAAAATTCACTCCTTTTCTAAACTGAGCACATACACTCCCTTGCTCAGCTGTCCTTGCTTTCTATATTACCACTAAAATGCACACATCCTCACTTTTATTCCCTTGCTTTAACCTTGCATCTCGTCTGTGTCATCCTTCCTTTGGGGATTAGAGGAGGAGTTATCACTGTGTGCATGGGTCAAGTCTCCATCTGTACTCTTAATCCTCCTTCTCACCTCCACTGAGATGCGCACTATATATAATTTCTTTTTCTTCCCTGTCTTAAATCACTTTAATTCTACTGGCTTGTTTCTGTTCCACACTTGTTTATCTTACCCTAAAAAGAAACTATGAACCTCCCGTTGACTCAGGGTCCCTCTGCACAAACACTGTTTGTACTATTTCTACCAGATTAAACTTCTTGTGCATTTTGTACCATCACTATTTCTATTTCATTTCCCATTCGTTCTTCCACATGTTCCCATTAACATATAAGCATACTATTTTTCTCCTGTTTTAAAATACAAATAAACTGTTCTTTACACTACTTGCCCTGTAAGGCTGTCCGATTTCTTTATAGCTATTGTGTAAATGGCTATAAAGAAATCTTTGTAGCCATTGTGTAAATGCCATAAAGAAATTGAACAGGCTTACAGGGGAAGTCTAGAGCACCAAAAGGTACTGGCCTTTGGTGTTCCTTGAAAGAGCTGTTTTCATTCAGGATCTCACCACCACCGTTCCACTGAAACTGCCTGTCAGGTTCACTAAATTACTTCCATGTTATTAAATCCAATTGCAAATTTTAGGCTACTTTCTGATCTGTTGGTGGCATCTGATACATTAGATCCTTCCCTCTCTCCTTCTATGTGTATTTTGTACAGTCAGGCTCTAGACCACCACACTTTCTTAGTTTTCTTCCTACCTAATTGGCCACCCTTTTCCTATCTTTATTGGTGGTTTCTCTTCTCCCTAAACTCTTGGTGATAGAAACTCCAGGCCTCAATCAGTGGTCCTGTTCTGACTTACTCTTGCTTTTTTATTATTCTCAGCTAGTTAGAGAGCTTTAAGTTCCCTCTGTGATACCAACAACTCTCAAATGTATAGCTCCAGCCTAGCTCTATCACCCCCAAAACAGACCTACATAACAACTACCTTCTTGAAATCTGCTTTTGAATATATAAGACTTATCTCAACATGTCCAAACCTCAATTGTGAACTTCTACCAAAAACCTCCTTTACTCACAGCCTTTTCCATCTCAGTTGATGCATCCATTTTTGAAGTTTTCCTGGCAAAGATACTTGGAGTAATCATTAACTATTCTCTTTCTGTTATATCCTACATGTAATTAATATATAACTATTGGAACTATTGGCTCTACCTTTAAGATATATTCACAATCCAGTCAATTCTCACTTCACTTCCTCTAGTTCATCTTATTCTGAGCCATCATTATCTTAGTCTGAGCCAACATTATTTTTCACCTAATAGTGTTCTAGCTGGTTATTCTATCTGTCTTTGCCTGCCCTATAGCTTACTCTAAACATAGTGGCAGGAGTATTTCATTCCTCTGCTTAAAACCCTGAAATAGTATCCCAGATCCCTTAGAGTAAAAGCTAGAGTCAAGACAAGAGCCTTTAAGTCCCTGCATCATCCTCTCCCGTCACATCTTTCACCTCATCTCTTTCGGCTCCCACACTTGCCCACTCCACTCTGACTGTACTGACCTTTTGGTCTTCCTTGAACTTTCCAGGTACCTCCTAGGGACTTTGCCGTGGTTGTTCCTTAGGCTAGAGATGATGTTATATCAGATGCCCACATAGCTGGCTCTCTAAATCCTTCAGGTCTGTGCCAAAGGTCATTGCCTCAATGTAGCCTGATCTAAGTAACCATACTATTAAATAAAGTCTCTATTCCCTTTACCTTTCTGGCCTATTTCATAGCCTCCTTATTTTTGCCCCTTAAGTGTTAGAATTTCTCAGGGTTTCATGCTTCCCTATTTCTTTGTCTTCGCTTTATGCAATTTCTGACTCCCAGATTACATCTCTAGCCTTGACTTCTTCCTCGTGTTTTAATTTATGTGCTAAACTTATGGAAAAATCCTAAGGAAGAATTTGCTTTAAATATTCTTCCATCTTTCCTCCCCTTTCATGCCCATTTTCTGATGTTGGACTACTAATACCCAATATTCCTCCTCTCAGACAATTTGTATCCAACTTGTCTAGCGAAGCTCATTCTCCTTAACACAGAGACTCTTCTGAGATGCACTTAAGACTGTGCATGTCAAATGGAAATCCTTAACTTTGTGGAAGTTTGGTAGTACATTGAGCCACAGAAAATACTGTAACACTGACATATATACATAGAGTATAACTTATTCTCAGGTGCTATTGAAAATGTCCTTAAAATGCTATTTATATATTAAAGTTAACATAGAAGACAAATATTATGCCCAAGGTTGCTCCAAGAAAAAACATTTGTTTTCGTTTTTTAGGAGTACTTCTCTGAAGAAGTTCTTTTCAGAGCACTTTTCTGACAGGCTTATGGTATTACTCCTACCCGGAGTAATAGGCATTGTAATTTGGGATTCCTGTGGGTCAATATATCTTTGAAACCACAGGAATTAACTCCATGATAAATAATTTCAGGTACCACAACCACAGATAAGAGATTAAAATTATAAGTTTTTTTTTTTCTTTCCACAAACATAGGACTCGATTCCACCTCTGAGCCTGTATAATTGAGACCCAGCAAAGATAAACATAAGTAGCAACAAAATAAAGTCTTAGAAAGAATCCTCACTCCCTATACCCTCTTTTCTATTTCATTCACACCCTCCAATATGCAGTCATTCTAATCCAGTTCTTTGGTGTCTTGTGTCTGTCCTCTCCTCTCCAGTTGTTGCGATCTGAAGCCAAACGCTCCTAGATCATCCCCGAAACACTGCAGTAATCTCTAATGTTTTCCCCGCTTTCTGCCCAATGTTATCTGGTCCAATCTGTTCTCTACATTGACCCCCAAATAATTTTTCTAAAATGTAAATCTTATCATGTCAAGCTTCGTTCAAAGGTTTCTCATTATGTGCAGTACTGATCCAAACACTAGTTTCACATACATTTGCACCATGTCTTGCCTCTGCTGTCTCCTTCATCTCATCTGTCCTTGCTTCTTCATATACCTTCCACTTCAGACACAACGCCCTGATTCACAGATCTGAGGAGGTGCTGGGCTCCTTCTCATTTGATTGACGATTCACATTCTCTTCATGCTGCCCAGATGGCCCCCGCTTTCCCCTCTTTCCTATCACGTCACTCTCACACATTTTTCATGATTCATATCAAGGATTTCTCCTTTTGTGACATTAAATTCTCACTCTGACTTGCTGTGTACTCTTACAGAATCTTGTACATACCTTTATTATACTATATATTACTCAATTCTACTATTGTATGTGATTCTTATTTTTACCTTCTGGATTGAGAGCTAAATGAATTCAGGGGCTATGATTTTTATCTTTTTCTAAACAGTCTTCACTACTATAATAGCTTAATAAATTTAGGGACCGTATTTTTTAAGGGAGAAGCAAGAAGGCAGGAAGGAAGCAAGGAAGGGAGAGAGAAAGGAAGGGAAAAAGGGAAGACAGAAGAAAAGGAGAAGGAAAAGTGTTTTATTATAGAGGTAATCATGCAGATAACATTTTTCTTTTCTGAGCTGGGATTTTCCTTCTTCAGATATTTCAGGCTCTTGTCACTTTACTACTTTGGAATGAGGATCTTTATTTGGACACTAGGGCAGCTGCAAAAAATTCTTTGGCCTTCGTGGTTGTGGTTATTTCTTTCTAAACGTGTAGGGGAGACTTTAGCTAGCTGCTGCCTGTGGTGTCAGCTGCACTGTTTGAAGTCCCTGGTGAAGAGACAGCTGGATGCCACAGTGGCAATTTGGAGGCCACAAAGGATTGTTAACTGAACTTGATGTTCTAGTTGGCAAGTTTAACACCATACTCTACTCCCACAAAATTGGATAGCATTGTGATCACATCATACCACCAGTCTTGCCACTATTATAGAGGTACTCCTTCTTGGTAAGAAGGCATGTATAGCTTCCTTACAATTACAATTTCAGCTAGACTAGCTTCCCTTTCTCTTAGGCTTAAAGTTAATTGACCATTGAAGTACTGACATTTTTGAGAAATTAATTTCACTTGGATTTTTTTTTCCAGGTTTGATATTACTAGCTTCACATCAGCATAAAGAAAGAAGTACTCATTCCTTTAATTCAGTTTCTTGTTTTTGGAAATGTAGTAGGTCTAAAATCACTTCGTTGTCAAAAATATCTTAGTGATATGAAATATGCAGAGATAACACTCATCCTTTTATTTAGAGTGAGCCAGCTGAAAGAGATCTTGGACATTGTCTCGTTCAAGCTTCTCATTTTCTTTTCCAGAGCACTGGAAAGTGGAGTGGTTCAGTGACTTGCCTGCAGTTGTACATTAATTAGTTAGCAGTAGGCTTCGATTACATTTCCCAAGCCAGCAGTCTTTTCAGTCCATCATGTTGCAGTCAAAGCTAGTCTAAGGCACTAAATGTATTCTTTTTTTTTTCAAAATGACAATTGGTTTAATTTTTTCATGATCCAATGATGAAAATAATTCATGCTCATTGTAGAAAGATAGTAACATACCTAAAAGAGTGAAGTCCATTTTGAAGATGAATTCTATTGATATAAAACAGGGTTTCAGTCTCAGGCTTGTTCTAGTTAGCTGTGTTGGCATTAACTTGTGTAGTAGTCTGTTCTCATGCTGCTAATAAAGACATAGCTGAGACTGGGCAATTTATAAAGAAAAGAGATTTAATTGACTCACAGTTCCACGTGGCTGGGGAGGCCTCACAATCATGGCAGAAGGCAAAGAGGAAGCAAGACATGGCTTACATGGCGGCAGGCAAGAGTGTGTGTGCAGAAGAACTCCCCTTTATAAAGCCATCAGATCTCCTGAGACTTACTGTCATGAGAACAGCATGGGAAAGACCCGCCCCTGTGACTCAATTACCTCCCATGGGTTCTCTCCCACGACATGTGGGAATTATGGGAGCTATAATTCAAGATGAAATTTGGGTAGGGACACAGCCAAACCCTATTATCCTGGGTGAAGGCATAGAAAGATGATGATCAAATATGTAGAAGATATTAAACTGGGAGAGAGTCATATACTCTAAGTGAGGAATCAAATAATGACTGATAAGAATCTCCTATGAACTAGATATAAACTAATCACCAAAATAGTTCTATGAGGTAGCTATCCTGTATCAGTCATAGCCCAGATGGGAAACTAGAACCATATTAGATATTTTGACAGAAAACATATTGAGAATTGGTTAATTTGGGATTGGAAGTCTGAAACTGGAGAAAAGGAAAAAAAAAATACTGACGTAGTATAAGAAACAGAAGAAACACAAGAAAGAGCTTCCATCCCTCAGCTGGAGGAATAAAAAGGAGTTGGGGTTTTCAGAATCTGAAAACTCAAGTGAGGGGTTTTGCAGAGCTAGGATGCAGACCTTGGAGGAGAGGAAGCTGGCCGGCTGGTCCTGGTACTCAGGAACGTGTAGTCGTCCCTGGGAACTAAAGACTGGCTTCTAAGGAGGGAATGCCACCTGGCTCATGCTACTACATCAAGAGCTTGGAGGAGAGGCTTTGCAGAGTTAGGGCTCAGACCTTGGAACAGGAGGTGCTGTCTAGCTGCTGCTGTTAGCTCTGCGGGGATGCAGTGAGGCCAGTTCTGTCAGTGTCAAAGAAGCTGGAGACTAGAACCAGCTGTTGCTGTTGGGAGAAGGGTTGTGGCTGATGTGATGGTGAATGGAACAGCAAGCTCCAGGAAGAAGCTCCTTTTCCCCTCCGCCTGCTTACCTGTTCCCTCTAGTGTCCCTCACTGACAAAACCCAATAGGAGGAAAATAAAGCTTACAGAGTCTCAGTCTCACATCATGATATAAAATATAGATGGGAAAAGTTCTGTCATTCGTTCAGACTTTCAACAAATGTTGATTGAATGCCTACTGTGTGCCAGGAATTATTCTAGGCCCTAGACTGCAATCTCAGTTTCCTCTTCTGTAAAGTGGGGATAATCATGCCTATCTCAGAGAGTTAGGATTAAATGAAATAAAGAATTTGAGGACTTTTCACAATTCCTGTTAATGTTTATCTACTGTAGCAAATGCAACATGTCTCCAATTATATCAAATATTGCTGATACTCAGATGAGATTGGGTGTGTTCAGGGTGGTATGGCTGTAGACCATTGCTGACATTCAAAATACAGTAGACTTTGACCTTATTCCCTCATACTGCTTTAAAGTGCTGTGATTTTTGAGTTTTATTAAGAAAAGACACGCTCCAGTTTTCCACAGTCTCCACCTCTCCGTACTGCTTGCATCTTGATATTGCATGTATTTAAGCCTAGATCTTGAGTTTCTAAGATCTGTTCTAGAATGTAATTTATACTTATTCCCTTCTCTCTTAATTAATTTCATATTTTAGCAGCTTTGGTTATCAATTGTTGAAACTACTTACAGATAAAATCCTTCCATTTCCACCTTTATCCTTTTCAAGCAATGAAAAACTAAAGAAATTTCTACTGTCTTTAGTAGAATAAACCAAAACCTATGAGCAAAAATCCTTTTGGCATTATTTTTTGAAAGTTTTGAAGTAAAGAAGCAGGCAAATGATGACTACTGCCTTTTTCTTGAAAGTGTTTTTAAACATGACTTTTACGTGATTGGATTTGATTATGGTAGTAGCTTTGGGGAATTAAATCCATTTTAAGAAATTTTTTACAAGTGTACTCTCCTTAATCTTTGCCATATTGTCAATTAGTATTTAAATACTCCCTGGCTCAAATACATCAGTTTTATGTCAATTTATTTGGGAGCCGATCTTTCTAAATTCTTGGCCACTGAAATCATGCTAATAAGGAACTGCATAGATTTGTTCTGTTCTTGTATTTTTAAAAGTTTTTTCTGTTATTTTTATTTAGGAAACATTTTCTATAGCAATGAACCATAGAATAATCAGGTGATGTGTGTTTTTCATGGAAAACAAAAATGCTTCCAGATGATGTTAAATATGTAGAAAAGGATGTGTTAGCCAGCCTACACAGACTGTTCTTAAACAGCCAGTCCTGGTTTCTGCAAGGCAGTGTTGCTGTCTGTCAAAGTTTAAGGGGGATAGACTTACAGAATATGAAGTATACTAGTATTGGGAACAGCTGGGGCTAACTAGATGCTGTTAACATAACAAATAAGGTAGACCTATGTGAGAAGCAGCCTGCTGTAACAATAGGGTAACCAGTTCATAAATCAACTTGTGGGAGAATCAGGTGTATACCATAGTTCTCAGAGGCTCGTGTCATAGAGGGTCTTTATTTCCTTTATAGAGGTTTCCACAGTCTTGAGCCTCTTATTGGATACCTGAAACAGTCTCTCTTCGACAATGCTACTGGCTACAATGTACAAAAATAACTTTTCATGGAAACAAAATAAAACCCACATTATCAGGTATTGCAGAAATAGGCAAATCAAATGATATGAAATGTTGTAAGTGTACGTTAAGTCCCATACCTTTAGGTTAGCTGGCCTCTCCGTTCCTTAAAGACTACACCCAGTTTAAGAGTGGGGTCCTTAACGATGCATGCCCTTTTCAGCATTGTCTCTATTTTATTGGTTTCTCTCCGTGCAGTTTACTCTGATTCCTGACAGGTTTCAGCTTTCTCAACTCCTCTTTCTTGTTTAAAACTTCACTCCTTGGACTTAATCCTGGGAATTTCTCTGGCTCCCACCTGTAGCTTCTTTTCTTATAACTTACTCTGCTTGCACCGAGGAAGTCATTTAGCCCAGTGCTGCCCATAGGACTGATGCTCCAAACTAAGGCTCCCATAATCATATTCCTCTTGGGTTAGCTTTGGCCTTAAAAAAATGAATTAAGATTTTTCCATTTCTGTGTTACTTTCAGGCCTTGGATTACACAGGTGCTTTCCATACTTCTCTAAGCCCAGGTTTGTAGAGCCATCTATAGACAGTTCCTTTGCTCCACTCCTGCTGGCGAAAATCATCTTGAGTCGGGTTGCTCATTTAGCCCTCCATAGGTTGTTTCTCTATCTATATATCACTTTGGTCTCTTGGCCTGGGTCACTCTGTGAGCACTTTGCATTGTCTTCTTGGTGCCCACTGTTGTCTTCGGCTCTCTGCATGCCTCATGTGTTATTCTATAGAAATAAATTAGTAACTACATCTTTAACAGACTGGGATTTGAATATTCAGTAAATCCTTTTGCTTTTAGCCACAGAGAGAGGGAGAGGTTTGTCCTCAGCAGCTACCCAGCCACTCTGCACCTCCACTTCCTTTATATTAACCAGCCACTTTCAGAAGTGGATTTTTTGCATTCTCAAATATTTCCTACCTTTCCAACATCAATGGTCATTTTCTCAGGTGACCATCATTAACAGCTTGTTTTCCTAGGTACTAATACAATAGCCTCCCTTGTGCATGGGGGGATATGCTCCAAGACCCTTAGTGGCTGCTCGAGACTACGGATAGTACCAAACCCCTGTATACTATTTTTTTTTTAGTATACATAATTCCTATGATAAAGCTGAATTTATAAATTAGGCATAATTTGATATTAATAACAATAACTAATAGTAAAATATAACAATTATAACAATGTACTGTAATAAAAGTTATGTGAATGTGCTCTGTCTCTTTCAAAATATCTTAGTACTGCAGGTAACTGAAATTGTAGAAAGTGAAACCACAGTCAAGGGGAACTACCATGGAGTTAATGATTCTTTGATCCAAACTTGTGTACACCTTCATTCATGCTAGAATAGAAATTGAAGAAGAAAAGAAGATGAAAAAAGAAATATCCAGTTCATATAGGGAAAGTTGGATAGACAGCAGCAGTAAGACCAGGAACTCCTGCCCAGTCCTTGGTGAGGTAGCAATCTAAATGTAGTCTTATGGTCCAATAAACTTCTCTGTCAAGAGTTTGTTTTGAAAGATAAGTGATCAACATTCTGTTCTAACTCACTAAGATGGAAAGAAAAAAGGGTGGAGTTATCTAGAATTCATAAGAATTCCTTCTTTAAGAGTTTGAACTAGAGCAAGGATTGAACTTTTTCTTTGAAGAGGCCAGGTAGTGAGTAGTTTAGGCTTTGCAGCTGTGTAATTTGGTCCTAACTTCTCACTTTTGTCCTTGAAGCACTCAAGCATCTGTAGGCAACATGTTAATGAATGAGGGTGGCTATGTTCCAATAAGATTTTATTTACAAAATAAGCAATGGGTTCTATTTGACCCATGGAAGGATCTGAGAAAATGTAGTTTCTAACTTGTTCCCGTTTCTTTTAGCCAATCTCTATCTTAAGTAAAAGTTGGACACAAGCAATCAATTAAATTGACTTGATTGACTTAATCATTTACTCACATATGTCATGACTCCTTTATGACCCCCATTACATGAAGGCTGAAACTAGATGAAAGAGGTGAAATACCTGTACTGAGGTCTTTCTAAATTCAGTGCTCAGAACTTTTCTAGTTATATCACGATTCCTTTTCTACCATATAGGTACTTATATAATATGCAATTAATTCTTGCAGGCTAAGAAAGTACTTTGTACTCCTCATTTCCAAGGCATGTGGATGAATATGTCAATACAAAAGCATACTCATGCTTATTAATAAATTATTCTATGAATAATACATATAGGAATGCTTGTTGAATATACTTGGAGGTTTTGCTTTCTGTTTTAGTATAAAATTGTTAAGAATCAATTTATTTTGCACACAATTTAAGAGGGGAAATTAAACGTATTTAATTTTAATAAATTTAATTTGCTCTATAATTTCTTCTGACAACTCCTCAGCAACTTTGCTTTCCAAATACCTTGACCTTACTTTTAAAATTACTTAGAGTACACAGTTTAAGGCATACATGAGGTAAGCATGGTATAGTTTTCCAAAATGTTACATTTTATGGAATCTTAACACTGTAGACTGCCTGAACCAAACATTCCATACTGAGTTTAAATCTTCTATTTACTTATGGAAGAAAAGGGATAGTAGGCTAGGATTGCCATCAGATTTTTGTTTTCTCATCACAATGTTCCAATTTCTGTCTTCTAGCCAAAGTATCCCCTTTCTTTCTTTCTTTCTTTCTTTCTTTTTTTTTTTTTGAGACGGAGTCTCGCTCTGTCACCCAGGCTGGAGTGCAGTGGCGCAATCTCGGCTCACTGCAAGCTCCGCCTCCCAGGTTCACGCCATTCTCCTGCCTCAGCCTCCCGAGTAGCTGAGACTACAGGCGCCTGTCACCATGCCCGGCTAAGATTTTGTATTTTTAGTAGAGACGGGGTTTCACTGTGTTAGCCAGGGTGGTCTCGATCTCCTGGCTTTGTGATCCGCCCGCATCGGCCTCCCAAAGTGCTGGGATTACAGGCGTGAGCCACTGCGCCCCGCCAAAAGTGTCTCCTTTCTTTTAGAAATCTTTCTCCACATTGCAGTGTGGCCTGTGTGAGACTGTCAAATTATCCCTTTTAGGCTCAAGCACAGGGATGTCTTGTCCTTTAGGATGAATTAATCATAGCACCCCATCCAGACACAACGATTATCCCAAAGGATAGGCATGGATTCTTTTGTGTGTTATTTAGTGACTTCTAGGGCAGGAAATCTTTCTGCTGATATTGCTGCACTGGAGGCTATGGAATTGCATGCTGGTTACCATTTTCAATGATATTTGAATAAAGCCAAGCAGAGACAGAGATCAGATATAATTGAATGAGAGTGAGACAGTTCTGATGAACCGAGTCTCCTGAAATCATGTCCTGATCCCTGAAGCTCTTTGTTTCTCTGTCTGCTATTTTTGTATTTTTCCAGGTCATACATGTATCCCCTTGTTAAGTTTAAAGTTGTTTTAATTAGATTTTTAGAACTCAAAATTGAACATCTTGCCCATCATGAGATGAGATGATTTTTAAGAGGTATGTTGGTAGGAGCGAATAAGGTTCTCCCTTAGTAAAGACTCTAAGATTCTAGGACAAGAGCTTTAAATCTTTTCTCTGTTGAAATACAAATGACAGCTGATGTGTTTTGGTGAGACATAGTCCCATGCACCGGTTCCAAGTGAATAGTACTTGTTATTCCATTTATTTTTCTCCTATCTTGAAATTCTATTAAAATGCTGGTGTTCTGGTTATCTACAGTTGCAGAGAAAACCACCCCAAAACTAGTGTCATAAAATAACAGATATCTTATTAGTGTACATCATGATGTCATGTCCATCTCTGGGATCTCGACTGTAAGGACACAAATGACTAAGAGTGACTTGCATGGCTGAAGCCTGGAATAATTTGGCAGCTTCTGCACTCATGTCTTGCTTGGTAGGTATGGCAGAGTGAATGGACTCTACTGAGACTGTTGGCTAGAATGCATACAGTTGGTTGTTTCAAGGTAATCTGACTTCTGACACAGCAGTTCAGGGCTTGCAGAGAAGCTGTTCCAGTGAGCTAGGAGGAAGCTGCATCTTCTTAAGACCTAGGTTTGGAAGTCACATAAAAACTTTTCTGCCACATTCCATTGGTGGATGCAATTAAAAGCCCACTCAGAAAGCAAGCAGGGACTTTGGGGACTCAGGGAATGCGTGGGAAGGGGGTGAGGGAGAAAAGACTTCAAATTGGGTCCAGTGTATACTACTTGGGTGATGGGTGCACCAAAATTTCGCAAATCACCACTAAAGAACTTATTCAAGTAACCAAACACCACCTGTTTACCAAAAACCTATGGAAATAAAAATTTGAAAAAAAAAAAAGAAGAGATTGTTTCTGAAGACGTGAAAAAAAGGGAACCTTGTACACTGTTGATGGGAATGTTAATTAGTTATAGGCATTATAGAAAATAGTATGGAGTTTCCTTGAAAAATTAGAAATAGAACTACCATGTGATCCAGCAATCTCACAACTGGGAATATATCGAAAGGAAGTAAAATCAGTATATCACAGAGCTGTCTGCACTCCCATGTTCATTGCAGCATTATTTTTAATGCCCAAGAAAGGGAATCAGCCTAGATGACCATCAGCAGATGAATGGATGGAGAAACTGTGTTGTATATCCACAATGGGATACTATTCAGCCTTTTAAAAGAAGCTAATCCTGTCATTTGTGAAAACATGGACGAAGCTGGAAGATATTATGTTAAGTGAAATAAGCCAAGCAAAGACAAATGCTGCATGATCTCACATATAGGGAGTGTAAAAACATCAAACCCATAGAAACAAAGAGTAAAATGGTGGTTACTGGAGGCCAGGAGGTTGGGGAGATACTGGTCAAAGGACACAAAATTTCATTTAGGAGGAATAAGTTGAGATCTATCGTGTATCATGATGATTACAGGTAATATTATATATTTGAAAATTGCTAAAGGAGTAGATTTTAATTGCTCCTTTACTTGTCACTCCAGTCATATCACAATTGAATAAATTGCTGCAACTTTACATTTAAAAAAAGAAAGCAAGGAGGCATGGCATATTCTTAACTTCTCAATAGGAGGAGATCAAAGGTTTGAAGGTGTTTTAAAACTTTCCTAGCTAGTGAATATAAAAGGCACTTTATGGGAATGTATCTGAAGTCGTTCCAAAAATACATGTTTATTTAATCAAAGGTAGTGTTAGTAATGAGATAAACATATATTATATATTTGTAACATATTGTAATACTTGGATTACAGAATTCCTGCACTGGGAGAGTGATTTAGGGTACTGTCTATGCAGACAGGGTACGAGTGGGAGAAAAAGACTAAAGTAGAAGAATCAAGAGGGGTTAGTTGAATGAGAGGTTGGTGAATGTTAAAGTCAAGATTGGCAGGCATCCTAATTATTTTTCGGACTTGTTTCTGGTAATAGAACTCTGCTTCCTTCATCCCTGATTGATTTAGTCGCAGCTGGAACAAATGATGACAGGTCCATGGGCAGAAAGCACTGGCATGTGCCCTAACCAGGAAGAGATGGTCTGGGATTCTCCAGGCAAGGTCAGGCAAGATGCCATGAAAAATAAATGAGACAAGTGGTGAAAAGCTTTATTTACTCTAACCATCCTTCTATAAACCTGGCATAGGTTGCTTGGTTCACTGCTATATACTGAATAACTCACTACTCTCTGTAAACTCTTTGGGGAAAAGAGCTTTTGTGTCATATCCGTGCTACAGCCGGTTTCTCCACTGTCACCTTCTTGCTACTTATCACTATCCCCTCATCTCAGGCCTTTACATGCATTGTGAAAAGCACTAGTTTGTTTGTTTGTTTGTTTGTTTGTTTGTTTGAGGTGCAACTTTACCAATGTACTGCCCTCCCAGGAAAAGAAATGTAGGAGTAGTTGCATCACTGTCATTTAAATTGGTTAAGAATGAAGACTCAGATTCAAATCCCAGACCCAACTTTTACTAGCTATGTAACTATGGCCAAGTTATGTACTCTCTTTGCATCTCAGCTTCCACATTTTAAAAATGTACATTTTTTAATTACTTATCTCCTATGTTTTCTGTGAGAGTTAAGGAGGATAGATGGAAGATAGATAGATAGATAGATAGATAGATAGATAGATAGATAGATAGAGGACAGTGCTCAGCACAATGTAAGTACTCAGTAAGTATTAGTAGTGCTTGACCTGTTTCATGTGTGGGCAGGGCTTGAGAGCGTGTCTAATATAAAGTTCTTATGTGTATCAGACTGCCTTTTTCTTTTCTTTCTTTCTTTCTTTCTTTTTTTTTTTTTTTTTTGAGACAGGGTCCCCCACCGTATCCCATGATTGTGGCTCACTGCAGCCTTGAACTCCTGGGCTCAAGTGATCCCTGCCTCAGCTTCCTGAGTAGCTGGGACTACAGGTGTGCACCACGTCTGGCCAATTTTTTTTTTTCAATTTTTAGTAGAGATGAGGTCTCACTATGTTTCCTAGGCTGATCTTGAGCTCCTGAACTCAAGCAGCCCTCCCATCTCAGCCTCCCAAAATGCTGGGATTACATGAACCACTAATCCCTGTGTGATACATTACAAGATGTATCAGATTTCTTGTGAATTTGAGGATAGCGTAAGGGATTTATAAAATAAAAGAAAAAAGAAAAACACTTTAAGCTCAATGCCACATATTATTCCTTCAAAAGTCCCAGAGTTCCATTCCCTCTTCGGGAGTCATTGCTGGCTGTTAGTGTCACAGGCGTACTCATCTCACATTTCACTCTTTTCTCAATTATCAGATCGGTGACCCCAAGTTCATTACTTCTCCACCTTTTTGTTTGGTTTGGTTTGCTTCTGAAATGGACTCTTGCTTTGTCACCCAGGCTGGAGTACAGTGGCACAATCTCAGCTCACTGCAACCTCTGCCTCCCAGGTTCAAGCAATTCTCTTGCCTCAGCCTCCAGAGTAGCTGGGACTTCAGGCTCACGCTGCCACACCTGGCTAATGTTTTGTATTTTTGTAGAGACGGGGTTTCACCATGTTGCCCAGGCTGGTCTCAAACTCCTGAGCTGAGGCAATCTGCCCACCTTGGCCTCCCAAAGTGCTGGGATTACAGGCATGAGCCACCGCGCCTGTAATGCAGAGAAGACAAAAAAACCAATTCCTGTTACTTCACTTTCAATGCAGAGAAGACAAAAAAACCAATTCCTGTTAGAAGACTCTCTCCACCTAAGAACACACCTATTGTCTTCATTAGGTAAAGTTTTCTTCTGTGTCTTTCAACTGCATATTAGACATCCATAACCCAAAGACCCACTGATGCATTTTCCCAAACCAAACAGGAGGTTTCTACCTGTAGTGAATGCTGTCACTACCCTTGATCATAGAAATGGTGGAAGTTTTACACTACATTTCTTTGCTCTTTTATCTCTCTAGAAATGGAAAAATATTTAAAAAGGAACAAACAAAAATATTTTTATTATTAAAATTATACTTCCAAAACTGTGAGGGAAAAATAATATGTTTCTGACCTTGAAAGATTATTAGAAGTTTTGCAGTTTGAGAGTCCAACATTTGAATGCTGGCCCACTTACACATGAGGAACGTGTTTTGGAACAAATCCTTTTCTTTTGTGCCTCAGTTTTAACTTTTGGGGATATCATTCTGACTTCACTGGGCTTTTTGATAATTAAGCAATATCTCATATATAAGTAACTGGCATGTAATGGATACTCATATTAGTCTGTCTTTCCCACTGAAAGGCAGAATTAGTTTTTGTTGTTTTGCTTCTTAAATCTACTTGTCAGTGGGATCACACTTGGGTGTGTCTCAAATTTAAATTACATTTACTATTGATATGATTGTGCCCAGTTGATGTAATGATTGCTCATTTTAATAAGACCATATTAAAAAGAGCAATACATCAGGGGAGCAGACCAAGAATCATCCAAATAAGACGTTTGAATATTTGACATAGAATTTTAAGATTAAAGCAATAAGGACATTCAAGCATATTTTTATATTCTTAAAAGCTCTTTATCAATAGGTTTCTGTTCTTTATTATTATTATTATTATTTAAAAATGATGTCTCACCATCTTGCCCAGCCTGGTCTTGAACTCCTGAGCTTAAGTGATCCTCCCACCTCAGCCTCCCAAAGTGCTAGGATTAAAGGTATGAACTACTGCACCAGACCAGTTATTATTCTTTGATCTCAGTAAAATTTAGAGAAAACGTTCCATATTGTAAGTAATGATCACTGACTAGAGTATTCAGTAGAAATTCCATTTGCACACCTTTAATTTACTTCTCTCAGTAGCCAAGTTTTCTTTAATTCTAGGAATGTGGAATTTAGTAAAGGTCTTGGAGATTCTAAATGATTATTGAATAGATGAATTTAATTTGTTTAGATATGTTCATAGAGCCCCTTCAGTATTAGAGCACAGTGAATAAGAGCAAAATGAAGCTCTCGGAAAAATAAGAATTGCATTGGAATCCCACCTCCACCACTCACTAGCTGTGTAACACTAGCCTCAAACTTTAGTTTCTATGTCTAGCAACTGGAGACTGCAGTAGTGCCTACTTATATTTAGAATTGCGTGAGATCATGCGCTAAGCACAGAGCTTAGGGTCAATAAGTGTGCTCCTTCTTTTTCTCCTCTTTCTTCTTCTTCAATCAGCTGTCCAAATCGCATCAAACTAATTATTTTGGTCATATATAATAGATCCTTTATGTTTTTGATGATTTGATTTCAGATTATCTTTCTTGAAGGAGGGCGATCTGGCCTACGTATGGTATGCCAGGAAGGAGCAACAGGGCTACAGAATTTTATACAAGGAGTAGATAATTTCTTGTGCTCTCTTATGGTCAATTTCTCTGTTAAAATGTGAAATTCTGCCATTCCTTTAAGGAAGGTGGTAATGTCATGTTGCTTTGATTTTAATGAGATTTGTTCAGAAGGTAGAACCCTTTGAGGGCTCCTTTATGAAACACCAACCCCAGCTGTTTTACATTCTGCAGGTGTTATGTAAATGTCAAATATTAATGTTTTACTATCTAGTAAAAGAGATGAAATAAGATTTTTGTTGCTGCTTGTTTCATAGGCTGCAAATAAGAGTGGGTCATTGTCCTTTTGATTATTCAGCTGCAAGTCTCTTTGTCTTCAAAAAGTACAGTAAAAATAAATGCCGAGAATGCTTCTGTATTAATAAGAAGAACTATATAGGTAACATTTAGAGAGTACTTAAGTGTGGGGGGGCTGTACTAAGCCCTCTTCATATATTGTCTCTCCCAATCTTCACAAAACTGTCTGAAATGAGCAAGAGTCTTAGCTTCACATTTGGCAGACAAAGAAGCTGATATTTTTAAACATTAAAGAACTTACTCAAGAATGCAAAGCCAGTAAGTGGCTGAGTAGAGAACTGAATCCAAGTTGATTTCATACCAGAGTCTATGCTGGCGAATGCAAGAGTCATAGGGAATGATGGCACCTGTGAAGAACTGGAGAGGTTCTGCCCATTCGAAGGGAGCAGCTGCTGCTTGGCTACAGTGAGTATTGTCACACAAGAATGAAGAACCAGTGTTGCCAGAAATTCTAAATTTTTAAAGAAGGAAATATTGTAAACCATACATCTGATAGACAAATGGGCAAAAACCCTGAATAGACACTTCCCAAAAGAAGACAAACATATGCTGAGGCAGGAGAATCGCTTGATCCCGGGAGGCGGAGGCTCCAGTGAGCTGCGATCACGCCACTGCACTCCAGCCTAGGTGACAGAGAGAGACTCTGTCTCAAAAAAAAAAAAAGACATACATATGGCCAACAGATATATGAAGAAATGCTCAACATCAATAATGAGAGAAATGCAAATTAAAACCACAATGAGATATCACCTCACACTTGTTAGAATGGTTCTTATCAAAAAGATGGAAGTATTGAAGAGAATGTGGAGAAATGGAAACACTGTTGGTGGAAATGCAAATTAGTATGGAATTTCATTAAAAAATAAAAATAGAACTGCTATATGATCCAGCAATCCCATGACTGGGGTATACCTTCAAAAGAAATGAAATCAGCATGTCAAAGAGATACTTGCACTTTCATGTTCATGGCAGCCTGTCATGTTCATGACAAGATATGGAATCACCCTAAGTGTCTATCAATGGATGAATGAATAAAGAAAACGTGGTATACATACACAATAGAATATTACTCAGCCTCATAAAACAAGGAAATCCTATCATTGTGTCATCAATGAGCCTAGGGAACATTTTGTTAAGTGAAATAAATGAGGCACCAAAAGACAAATACTACAGGACCTCACTTGTATGTGGAATCTAAAAAGGCTAGATTTTTTAGATTCATGGAAGCAGAGAGCAGAAGGTTGGTTTCCAGAGTCTGGGGCAGAAGAATGCAAGAGAGATGCAAGAACTGGGGAGATGAGGGTTCAGTTAGATAGGAGGGATAAGTCAAGAGACATATTATACAACATGATGACTGTTGTTAATAACAATGTATTGTATTCTTGAAAACTGATTGTAAGTGTTCTCACTATGAAACAATGATACTTATGTAAAGTAATGCGTATGTTACTACTAGCTTGATTTGGCCATTGCACAATTTATACATATTTCAAAATAACATGTTGTACACTGTATATATACATTATAATTTTGCCAATTAAATAAGAAAGAAAATGAAAAAAATCTAGGTTGTCATGTACTCTGTTCTGATTTTTAAATGTTGACAACTCATACCATATTTTAAATCATACTAACAACTCAAAATATTTCAGAAATGATTGAGTCTAAGAGGCTGTCGTTTTGCTTTTCTGAACTTGAGTATAAGAAACTGAAGTCAACTGGGTCTAGAAAGTGGAAGACACTGAATGACAAGCCAGAGACGGTTCTGTTAGAGGTGCAAAAGTAATTGCGGTTTTTGCCATTACTTTTCATGGCAAAAACTGCAGTTACTTTTGCACCAACCTAATTGTTAGACAAAGAGGAGCAATTGAAGGCTTTTCAGCAGTGGTGTGCAGACTGCTGTGCTGTAGAATGATCAGTTTGATAGGAGTCCACAGATGGTTTGGGGATGAGAGAAAGAGCAGGCAAGATGGCCAGGTTGACAGCAGTTACGTTCACCAAGACAGCTGAATGTCATTGAAACATAAATAGCTGATTTGTACAACTAACAGCTACTTATCACTATTGTCCACCATTTAATCCTGGTTTTCAGAGTATATCAGTAAAAGAAAAACTTATCTGAGTACAAGGGCATCCCACTTTGCAGTATCCTTCCTAAACTTTATCAAATGATGGCTTGTAAATGAACATGAATGCCATTGATTGATCTACAACATCCTATGGTGTGTTCTCTGCCTCATCATCTTCCTCTGACCTGATGTGTATTCACAGTTAGACATTGCTCTCAAGCCATATCTTGGCATTGTTGCCTTAGACAGATTAAAAATTGCTAAAGGAGAGTTTCTTTTCCTCTACTTAGAACTCTGTATAAAAAACTAACATTAAAGAAAGATGAAAAAGATTGCCCATGACAAAGTATCCCATTTAGGAGTGAGATGAGATTTTCAAGTCAAACCCAGAAAATCAAAGTGTTTCTTTAAAATGAAACACATCAGATTAATTTATACCGTGAACACATATTTTATTGTGCGCCTATGTTATGCCAGGAACTGTGAGAAATTCAAATACGATGAAGACAAAAACCTACCTCTCAAGGAGTGTATAGTTCAATTATGTGTTTGTTTATTGTTGAAGTTATGTATGAGAATAAAGAAATGCAATGCAAAATAAGAAGTGATACATTTTATAATGGAAACTAGATAACATTCTACATCCCTCATCGAAAGGAGACATTAAATCTATTTAGCGGAATTCAAAAAAGCTTTAAAGAAGAGATGTTGGAAATAGACTTTGAAAGATGAATAGGATTTATACATTATGAGAAAATGAGAGTAACGGCAGTGTTCTCAATAGAAGTAGCAGCATCGGAATGAGGTCAGCAGAGGGAGTGTTTAGGAGATGTTCAGCTTGTCAGGAGCATAAGATAAGTAATAGTATTGGAAAATAAGATTGAAAAGACAAGTTGGAGCCCTAAAACTCAGTCAGGTTTTCAATTTTGTAGGCACGGGGAAACCCTTGAATTATTCTGTTTGGAAGGGCAATATAATGGAAGCTGGACTTTGAGAATATTAACCTCACACCAATCCTAACATGGTATCCCAAAGTGTGGTGTAAGCGTCACTGGCAGCCAGTATGATGATTTTAGATGGTTCCTGAAGGAATATTTGTTTAATAGTTCCATATCAATTTTCATGTGTTCAATTCACAGTTATTAGGCTATTTATAGATAAAAATTAGAATTGAGAAAGGATAAACTCATTTCTGGAATGTGAAGGATCCTGACAGTCAAACCCTCACTGAATCACTCCTATTTGTGTCCCTTTAACTGGAGAAACAGTTTTTGTTTGTTTGTTTTTGTTTTTGTTTTTCTTGCAAGGAAAAACTGCTTTCTCTCTTGTCCTTATTGTTGCTTGACCTGCAATAAGAATCCCAGTATCTTCTACTTATCAGGTACTAATGGGGTGAGAAAAACCAGGGGTTGCATTTTGGAACTTTCAGCCTACTGGGGAAGACATGCATTTAACAAAGAAATGCGAATGAAATGGAGAATTGCCACAGCGTCTAGCATACAAAGGAGTAGCATATAGTGATTTGAAATATAGGACTTGCCTTAGTCACAGAGACAGAATAATTCTTCCCCGAGGTAGTAATTTTTGAGCTGAAGTCTGGAGTCTGAAGGTTGAGTAGAAATGTGGAAAGGGACATGATGTTGTAGGGAAAGGATCCTGTGAAAGCTTTGATGCAGAAAAATCAGAATAATGAATCACTATAGCTAGAGTGGAACAAGCAAGAAAGTATGTTGGGAGGGTAGAACGTGCCCTCTCAGGTTTTAAAAACAGTGCTCAAGAGTTTTTCAGTCCTCATTTAAAAGATCATATTGGCTTGATTTCAATTTTCAAAATTTAGTAGCAATATATTATTTAATCCTTTATTGTTTGGTTTACTTCTATTTATGGTTTACTCTTCACAATAGTAAAAAAATTAAATAAATTTATGACATTCAAACTATGAAGCTGTTTAAAAGTTTGGATGTTTCTAAGTTCATGCAGGTGACATGAATGACTGATATTTGGGAAACATGAAACTGACTTACCTGTCTTGTCAAATGGTGACACATCACAACTGTAGTACCCAAAGTCTGGAGAATATATGTTACCAGGCCGGTCTTAGTATTGGAGACTGTTTAGTCTAGCAAGACTATTACAGGCTCTTACAAATGATGTTATTTGCCCTTTGGCAAAATGATCTCATATATCAGACACTTGTGTTCCCGGTACAATGGTTTATCTTATTTTATTTCAGACACAATAGCCTAGATTCACCATGGGTGGTCATCACTATCTCTGCTCTTCCACAAATATGAACTTTGGTCACTGCTACACATGAAACAAGATATGAGCTCAGGGACCAGAACAACAGTATTTCAGACATCATTATATTGATAGAAATCATATCCCATACTAAGAAATTTTGATGTTTACATTGGCAGCTTGGAAACTTCCCCTGAAGACAAGGCTTTGCTATGACAAAGAATTCTATGAAAACTTTTGCTTGTTAGTGTATGGAATATTGGAGTTTGAGAAAAACTTGAGGTTTGTTTAATCTCAACTCATTCAACTTACAAAGGAAACACCTGAGACCCAGGGAAATGACTTAGGGGAATTATTTACCCAAACTTGCATAGATAGCTCCTGTCTTGAACGCTTCCATCGCACACCTTGTCAGGTAAGAAGAAGCTCACAGAACCTAAGAGGGAGGATTAAACTGTGTGTTTTGATAAGACTTGGATGGAACCATCATCATCAGCCTTTCTCGGCTCACTGGATTCTGTGCTCCTTAGTTCAAACACAACCGGAGTACTTGGTCCGTTCTTAATACTGTTAAAACACTGGAACAACTGCCTGTCTCCAAAATGAGTGAATGAAAATGAGAACACACAGAAGCTAAGTAACGATTTACTTTTCTTCTATTCTTGAATCATGTGCACATTTGGCTATCTCCAGCATGCACCTGATGCTGTCTGAGCCACATTTCACCTTAGAAAAGGATGACCTGTAGCAAGCCATCTGGCTGTGCTGAGAGCTTTAAGCTTTAAGAAACTATATTCAGCTTCAGGAAGCAACTTTATTTGCTTCCCAAGATGCAAATGATGTGGTCATTTAGGCTAAAGAGCAAAATGTTTCCTGTTTAAAAAAAAAAAAAAGTGGAGCAGAAGAGAGGGTTCTTTGAGATTTTTTTCTCCATAAAAATTTAGATCATTTATTGCTTAAATTATGACACAGACACAACCAGAATCCTGTGGCAGGAAGGGACTAGCAATTGGTTTTTTCCATGAGCAGTCTTTTGTCCTGGGACAGAGAGAGCGGTAGCTTTATCATGGTGTTAATTATTTAATTCTTCTATTTTGGGATCCTTTTTCTTAAGCAGGAAATTTCTGAGTCATGATTGCACTCCGATATAGTGTATTACCAGAAAAAGGCACACTAGTAAAGTGTAATAATAGTAAAGAAACATTTATTTGTAACAACTTGAAATACAATTAATGAAGCAGATAATTGATTATACTAAAAAATATTATATAACTGAAGAAAATCACTGTATTTTCCCTTAATTCATAATATTCCCTACTGCATTAAAAAGAGACTTTAATATTCAAATTATCTGTTTACAACTGACCCTGCATCCAAGAAGACTTCACAATAGGGAGATTTCTATCCTTTTCCATTTGGACAAAACAAAAGCATACTGAATTTTCCCCAAGTCTCTTCGTTTCACCATGTCTGCAAGCCATCGGTGTAAAAACAATTCAATTTTTTTTTTGGCAGGCTCAAACAGGGAGCATGCCTGTCTACCTCTTCTTCCTGACTCCACCTGCAGGAGTAAATACACATTTTATGATACAACTTTGCTTGTGTTCTGGCAACTGCTTAAAAAGGGAGGGCATTAAGATTACATTGACCATTGACATTTTTGAAGATCATTCTCTTCAGCTGTTTGTAATCTAGAATAAGGTTAGTGCTATTTTCAAGGGTTACAGTGATGAACATGGGCTTTGGCACCAGGCACACGTGGTTCCAAATGGTGATTGCCCCACTTATTAGCTGTGTGATCATAGGGAACACACTTAACATCCCTGAGCCTCTGAGAGCTTTTCATTCACACAAAAAGAAGTAATTGCTCCCCTGCAGCATTTTTCTGAAAATCAAATGGGCTAAAATAATGAATGAATATCTAGTAATGTTTGGGAACATCGTAAGTGTGTGACAATTGGTAGTTACTATTTAAATTTTTAAATGTTTCCCCAAGTTCCAAGTTTTCCATTCTTGATAACAATAATTTAGTTCTGTATTCTCAACAGCACCTAACTAAGTGCTTTTTACACAGAATTGTGCTCCATAAGCATTGATTGCATTGATTTCAATTCCCAAGTCTGAATGAGCAATAAAACTGACATGCACTGTGTCTGCCAGGAAATGCACTGGCAAGACTCAGATTGCTCACATGTGTTATGGTCACAGATGTTGGAAATGGTCTAAGAGGAGAGAGAAGCCAGGCCTTTAAAACACTTTGGAAGCTGCCCAGCGCTCAGCTTCGCTCATCTTGCAGAAAAGCACAGGACAGGAGACTCTTTTTGAACTGTTCGGTAGCCTTCATTAAAACCGGGGTCCAGAGAGGCTAGTCAAGAGTCTGTTCCACAGTGACTCGGTCTTGTAAGTCAAATTTATTTATCATCATGAGTAAAGAAGACAGAGTCAAACAAGGCACTCTCTTGCAATGAAATAATAATCAAGATAAAGTGTTATGATACATAGATGAAAATGATTCATATTTTAAAAACCAGAAACAAATGTACTCTCAAAATGGGTTATTCATAGGCAGACCATAAGTGGATGGCATAGTGTCCCTGGGAGAGTAACATCCAAAGTGCTGTTGTCACCTTAAACCAGTGATGACAGGAACCCAGAATGATATTATGAGTAGACGACTGCCTTGACTAGAGCTATGACTTTAGGTTGAGGAATACAGTCAACCCCTCAGCAACCATTCAGAATGATGGTGTAGTCAAGGTGAAACACCTAATCTCACTTTCCTTCCTCCAAGCTCCTGCTAGTGTTCCCATCTTAAGCCAAAGGCAGATACCCATTGATGTAATTTATACATAGGCATAGAGGAGAGAGGAGAAAATAGGTTATAGGTTTGGAGGGCTAATCATCTTTCACAGTGGCTCTACTACAACTGAATATGGAGTGACTTTGGGGTTAGCAGCTCTCCTGTAAAGTGACAATGCAAAGTAGTTATGGTATGTTTTCTTTTCTTTGCCCCCTATTCAGAGGTATATACTATTAGTTCAGAGATTCAAAATAGTGACAAGTTGCTTTTCCTTGTACTTCCCTAGCTCTTTCCCATTATCAACACCATATTCATGTCCTATACTTCCAAATGTGCATTTCCAATAATTACTACCCATGCTCAGTTGACCAAGTAGGAATCTCTCCCTGGTATAAGTTACCATTATTTCCATATGTGTGGTCCCAGGGTAAATGCCACCTGTCCATCCATCCTTTTTACACAGGGGTGTGAGTTGGGATAAAGGGAAATGACCATTAAATAAGAAATTAATTTGGCAAATGGATAGAATGTGATTTAATAGCATGATCAATCTTTTTCTGTGTATAACAATAACAATATTATTTTTAGTCTTCGGGGTTTGCAAGGTGTTTTTCATATTTTTGCTCTATTTCTAAAACATAAGGACCCAAACTAAATGCGATTAGGTGACTGCCTCAAAGTTATAGAACTACTATGTAGAAGAGTGAAGGCCCAAAGGTATTTCTTATATATGCAAATCAAGAGCTGTTTCTCTTGTACCATATTGGTGTACATGGTTTAGTGTTATTTATTAGATTTGTTTTTCAACCTTTTATGGGAAGACATAAGGCACAGGAATGTTAAAGTTGGATGGAAAACACATACAAAAGGAATTGCCAGGAAATCCTAAGTAGCCATGGGAAAGCATGATATCTAAGCACCTTGCAGAGCTTTCATCAGTGAAACCAAAGGTAATCAACTCATGCCAGGTGTGTTAGTTCATTTTCACACTGCTGATAAAGCCCTACCAGAGACTGTGTAATTTACAAAAGAAGGAGGTTTAATGGACTTGCGGTTCCACATGGCTGAGGAGGCCTCACAATCGTGGTGGGAGGCAAGGAGGAGCCAGTCACATCTTACATGGATGGCAGCAGGCCAAAAGAGAGCTTGTGCATGGAAACTCCCCCTTATAAAACCATCAGATCTTGTAAGACTTATTCACTATCACGAGAACAGCACAGGGAACACCTGCCCCAATGATTCGATTACCTCACACTTGGTCCTTCCCACAACATGTGGGAATCCAAGATGAGATTTGGGTGGGGACACAGCCAAACCATATCACCAGGTTACCTGGGACTTTCTGTGTTTTAGCATTGAAAGTCCCACATCCTGGGAAACCCCTCAGACCCACAAAAAAAAGCAGATGATTGGTCAACCTATAGTTAAACCTTACATCTTTCACTATTTGGAGAGCATTACCTTTATGAAGGAATCAGATGCTTCTGCCTATGTATCCTTGGCCAAAGTACATCACATGAACATCCTGGGTTCACTAAGAGGGAGATACATAGTCATCCTACTAGGAGGGAAACACTGGGTCATTACTATAGTCCACCATGACTGGAAATATGTACACTTCATGATTCAGCACAGAGGGAGTGTGGAGGAAACATGGGGAAGTCATCAGGGCTCTACTTTCCATTTGTCATGGAGACCCAGGTTATTAGTCACTGGCATCCTTGAACTTCTGAGTTTTAGATTTTAGAACTGAAAACCACCTCAGAAAACTCTGAGTTCAGCCTTCTGTCTTTAGACAGGTGTGGTGTTACTAACCTTGGCTTACACATGAGGCAACTGATGCCCAGGTGTGGAATCCCTAGGGTGTCCTGGAAAGGAAATGGTAGAGGAAAAGCTAATCATCCAATTCTTCTGTCTTACAATCTTTCTCTTATTTCTTCTCTCTTCACTGCCCCATGGTCTGGAATTTGGCTCAATATCTTTTTGTTATGTCTCCAATTGTTATTTAATATTACTCGCTTTTAAAGTGGAGCCAGCAACATCAAATCTCATAAAAGTAAGAACCCCAAGTATAGTATTCCAAGCAAAGCTTTGTTTTCTTGGTTTACTTTCCTTCATTATCCTAGTAGGTTTAAATGTGAAAACATGATTATATCACTGGGCTTATCTCCTAGCTAGTGTAGAAAAATTCACCCTAAAGAAATCATATAAACTATTGCCATGATACCATAATTGGGTCTTTAACATAAAATTGAATATTGGACATTGCATGAATGTTTCGTTTAGGTGTCTCCAATTTCTTGAAAAAAAAAAATCTCCAAATCATTTTGTCTTGAACTAGGTCCAGAGGAGTAATGAGAAACTCAGAGGTGGTCAGGACTTATGCTACAGAAAGCTGTTTTGAGTTCCTGGATTTAAGAGATGAAGGCCAGAGAAAAAGGACCATTTCTGCATTCTCTTGGCTGGATCTTCAAGCTAAAGTAAAATGATAAGGTTATGTATTTGGTCTTCAGTGTCATCCAAGTACAGTGAAAGAATTTTCAAAGAGAACAGCTTGGTGGGGCGGGGGTGGGGCATGCCATTCTTGAACTCAATTGCTTCCTTTCCAACCAATTTGGAAGCCGGAGACAGCCAACAAGAATAAGTGACAAGCCATGTACTAATAACATCAGGCTTCTGCCTACATGTATGTTGCTACTTCCCATACCTTCTACTTGTGTCAATCTTCAGAAATAAGCAAAACAGTACATAATCCTGGATAGGATTATACTAACCTTACCTAGTAAGGGTAATTTTGCCTTACTAATTAAATGTATGTCTAAGACTATAGTTATGTACATAATTGAAATGCAAATAGCAATCAATAATTGGTTGTTTATTTTTAAGGGATTTGCAGACTTGTTTTAACTGAGTTCTTTTTCTCATTGATTTGATCAACTTTCATTACATTTACTGAAATTTGACGTTTTGGAAACAGGTAATATGACCTCCCATTTCTTAGACGTTTTGAGAAATACAACATATTTTGCTGAAGAAAAATACATTTTTCAAAATCTGTTGTGTTTTCTTAGCCTGAACAAGCTTGTCATTACCACTGTCAGGGATTTTAACATTTGTGTGTGTGCCTATGTGTGTGTGCGTGTGTGTGTGTGTGTGTGAAGAAGTATAGTTTATCCTCTTAAACACTTGAGGTTATCTAAGAAGAGCTTGATTATATACAGACATATAATGTAATATGATGGAATTTGATACAACAGAGTTTTTCCCTGACTCCTCTACCTATTTCTGAGTATTATTTTTCTCCTCTGTAATATAAGGATCAACTATAATAAAGATATATTAAGTGACCAGAAAACAGAGCTCAACAAAATGTAGTATGAAATAGGACCTGGAGTAGTAGCAGGTATAGCAGCAGTAGCAATAGTGATATTGATCATAGTAATAAAAATCCATAAGTGAAGCAGCAAAGGATATCTTTGTCAGTTATTCTCCTTATCTCAGAGAGGGGCTATGCATGTTATGGCAGAGGTTGGGACCTGACCTTCAACAATATCTGCTATTTTTTTTTTCCCTGGATGCACAACTAGATATATTTCCCACTGCACTTTGCAGTTAGATGTGGCTATACAAATAATTTCTAGCCAATAAAATATGATCAGAAATGATGTACACCACTTGTAGCCCTGGATCACCAAAACTTCTGATACGTTCTCTATGCTCTTTTCAACTTCTGAGCTTGAGGAAATGAAGATAGCTTTCAAAATAACTTCTTAAGCCACATAGTAATCATCAACTTGATTGCTTGCCCATTCTTATTGAATGAATTTGAGCTATCATACATGTTGGAGTCTCTTTGTTAAAGCAGATAACCCACACTTAGTAGTACTGATTTCATGCCTTAAACTTGTGGTGTTTACTTAATAGTAATGCAGTAGGTAACCAACAACAAAGAAGCAGATACTAGAATCCATGAAGATGAAGACCCATTTTATGTAGAGTGTATCAGATAGCTATTCCTAAATAACAAACTATTCAAAAAACCAGTGATTTCAATGACAATCATTTTCACTCTCTCACACAAATGTGGTTTAGCTGAGAAACAGCTGTTCAAGACATGGTTTGGCTTGGAAACTCTATTTCAATCTGCAAGCATAGCTGGTTTTGGCTCCTTACTATAGATTGTGCTCTGGTATACTTTATGCAAATTAATTCTGGAGCCCAGGCTACAGATACAGCAGTTATTTAGAGGAAGCTCTTTATACGGTGATGGTGGTGGTGCAGGACTATGAACACAACAGCAAAACACATTTCATATAATGCTTATGACACATCTGCTAACATTCTACTGGGTAAAGCAAGTTGTATGTCTATGCCCAATATCAATGGGCTGGGAAAGTATAGTCTTTCTGCTGAGTTGGAGGAGATGAGGTGAATATTTTCATAATAGGATGCTCACACTGGGGGAAATATTTGGTAAAAACCGTCATAAAAAAATCACTTGGAAAGCAAACCAACTGAGCTTTCTAAAAGAAATTATTGAAATAAATTAGCATGCTTATGTTTATAATTTCTTTTGTTTAAACAAAGAACTACAAGAGTTGAGCTCAGAATTTCCAACTTTACACAGAGAAATAAAGGAAAAGACAGAATTCAGAAATGTGGGTTCTCAAAGAGTTGGAAAATCTGAGTGCTGAAGATCCTGAACTGTGGAAAGTAAATAAAAAAAGGCTTTGAGCATCAAAAGCCCAATAAAACTTCTCAGTATTTCAGCTATGCAGCAAAGTTCATATTGATGGTGTTACCTTTTCCCCAAGCCTATTTGTTTCCCTGGCCTCAAGGAAACCATCGTTAATCTGAAAGGAGAAACATGGGTAAGGAAAGGATTCCTAGAGCATGCCCAGGAAGAAACCTTGCATTTAGTTAGTTGATAAAAACACAGGCCTGACCTCAAAAAAAGCCTCCAGTTACACAACAATCTTGGACCTTGAAACCTTCAAAAGTAGAAAGCATGTCCTGAAATCTGTGCAGCCCTTAGGGTTTGTTTGAAGGCAAGCTTTCCTTCAGATTTGGTGCTGGAGGACAATGGAAGAAATGTCCAGTGGGTAGAGTCAAGGCTGGAGAGAATACTGGTCCAGAGATTTCCTCCCGAATAGAAGAATCTGGGTTTAATCAAAGAAGTTTCTCTATTCTTGGTAGAGGGGTGCTTCATGATGTCTGCCCGTCATTTTTATTTTGTTATTATTTTTGAGAAACAGGGTCTTTCTCTCTTGCCCATGCTGGAGTGCAGTAGCCCTACTATAACTCTGCAGCTTTGAACTCCTGAGCCCAAATAATCCTCTTGCCTCAGCCTCCCCAGTAGTTGGGACTATAGGTGCATGCCACTATATTCAGCTAATTTGTTTTGTTTTTCAATTTTTAATAGAGACGGTGTCTTGTTGTGTTGCCCGGGTTGGTCTCGAACTCCTGGGCCCAAGTGATCCTCCCACCTTGGTCTCCCAAAGTGCCGAGATAATAGGTGTGAGGCATTGCACCTGGCCTCCCAGCAGGATTTCATAACTGACATGTGTAGGTAGAGCATTTCTATTTCAAAAATCCAAAATTTGGAATACTCCAAAATCTGAAACTTTTTGAGCACCAACATGAGGCCACAAGTGGAAAATTCTGCACCTGACCTCGTGTGCTGGGTTGCAGTCAAAACTTTGTTTCATGCACTAAATTATCAAAAATACGTAAAATTACCTTCATGCCATGTGTATTAGGTGTATGTGAAAACTACATTAATTTTGTGCTTAACCTTGGATCCCATCCCCAAGATACCTCATTGTCTATATGCAAAGATTCCAAATTCCAAAAAAAAAAGGTCAAGTCTGAAACATTCCCCATCCCAAGCGTTTCAGAGAGTAGATACTGAACCTGTACCAATGACATCTGAATGGCTTACATATGTCCACTTTCGAAATAGGAATTTTAATTACAGTTATCCTGTCTTTATTACACCATCGTCTATTGGATGTGGGTGCTTATGGTAGAGCAGATAATGTACTTTTAGTTAATAGTATATTGGACTGTGAAGAAGTACATCTATTTCTGATTGAAAGGACTTCACAGTGCTCAGAAATCCCAGACTTTGAGTTAGATGTACCAATTTGTTGGGACTTTGGGCTGTGTCCTTGGGGAAGGGTGTGTTTTTATATGTGAAATAGAACACTCATGACAGGTGACAGCTGGAGACACAAAATTTGGAGGTAACTTCAAGCTTTTCACACAAATCCATGTTTTTCCCCTTTTCTTAGGCACACGGGTAGATTACATTTTCCACCCTCCTTGTAACTTCATGTGGCCTTACGACTGAGTTATAGCCCACAAAAATGTGAGCAGAAGTGAAAAGTGTATTTTTGAGGCCTGTACCTTAGATGTACATTTTTTATGCTCTCTTTCCCTTCTGGCTGATCAGAATAGATAAAATCTTCAAAACGACCTTGGAAGTCATTTGTTGAAAATGGCAGATTCATCAGCCTGTGGGAAACTCCTCTGATCTTTTTGCCTACCTGCTACTGTATCATGAGCAAGAAATAAACTACTGTTTTTGACACCATATATATTTTTCGTCTAATTTTTAACCCACCTAAATGAATACACTTAGCACTATCAAGTGACCTAGTATCTGCCAGTGTATTGTGTCCTTTAGGCTAAGGACCATGCAGGTACTGCCTGGAATTTTTGCAAAGCAGTGCCTATCCCAGTGCTTTCTAATGGTAGACCTCTGCTAATGCTGCAGAATAAGGATTGGAACAATGCCATAGTACACATGGAAGGTATAATTTTCTTTTATTTTGCAGCCAAATCCATGGACCAGTCAGAGACTCTGCAACATGTATGCTGTATTTTCCCTCTAATATTTAAATTAGATAGAATGCAAGATAGCAAAGCATTGAATCAGAAATGTGTTTTATTGTTCTTTAACTTTAATTCCTATAGCATAAGTACTCAGTGAATGTCTGGGGAAGTAGAAATTCCCTTCCTTTTCAAAAATGTAATGTACCAGCCCAAGTCAAACCAATTACTTTTTCTTCTTCTTCTTCTTTGTTTTGTTTTTGTTTTTGTTTTTGTTTGGGATGGAGTCTCGCTCTGTCACCAGGCTGGAGTGCAGTGGCACAATCTCGGCTCATTGCAACCTCCACCTCCCGGGTTTAAGTAATTCTCCTGCCTCAGCCTCCCAACTAGCTGGTACTACAGGCGCCCACCACCACACCCAGCTAACTTTTTGTATTTTTAGTAGAGATGGGGTTTCACCATGTTGGCTAGGATGGTCTTGATCTCTTGACCTCATAATCCACCCACCTCGGACTCCCAAAGTGCTGGGATTACAGGTGTGAGCCACGGCGCCCAGCCGCCAATTACTTCTTTTAAAATTTATTTATTTATTTTGAGACTGTGTCTCTCTCTGTCATTGGAGTGCAGTGATGCGGTCTCAACTCACTGGAGCCTCAACCTCCCAGGTTCAAGGGATCCTTCTGCCTCAGCCTTGTGAGGAGCTGGGACTACAGGTGTGTGCCACCACACCTGGTTAATTTTTTAATTTTTTTTTTTTGTAGAGAAAATATCTCTCCATGTTGCCCAGGCTGCTACTGAACTCCTGGGCTCAAGAAATCCTCCTCCCTCAGCTTCCCCAAAATGCTGGGATTACAAGGCATGACACACCACACTCAGCTCCAAGCCCATTACTAATGTACAAAATAGTCCTCTAGATTTTCAGAAAAATCAACTCTGAACATGCAATTCCTCCAGTTGCTTTCATTTGTGATTGTAATCATATTATTACCCTAAAGTTATAGGAATATTTTAGATTTTAGGGATTTCATTTTGTCACATAAGAAGGATTACATTTTATCAGTAGTTTGGTTGCCATCTATAGTCACCCATGTGGATGTAAATATTTTACAAGTCGAAGTGGGCACTCCAATGTATGCTCATGTGGTTCTTGGTCTTAGCCTGCCAACAGCAGCAGACATCTATAAATATCTCACCCGTTTTGCATGCCCTCTGTAAATTGCCTGTGTGGTTCCTCAGATGGAAGATTATTTTTACTATTATTATGTATATTTTATTAGTTATTTAAACTCTCTGAGGCTCAGTTTGCCTGTCTGTAATTTAGAAATATTAAAACCTATCTCTAAGATTTAGAACTAGTATGCACAAAATTTCCAGCCCAGTTCCTGGCTTGGTAATGTGTTCAGTCAATAGGTAACTATTAATCATTTTCTATTTCAAAGAGTCGACACGTGCTATTTAAGTCCATTTAAGTGCGGGGACTCGGGAGACTGAAATATGAAGGGGTGGCCTGCCCCTCCACACCTGTGGGTGTTCCTCGTTAGGTGGAACGAGAGACTTGAGAAAAGAAATGAGACACAGAGACAAAGTAGAGAGAAAGAAAAAGTGGGCCCAGGGGACCGGCGCTCAGCATACAGAGGACCCGCGCCAGCACCGGTCTCTGAGTTCCCTCAGTATTTATTGATCATTATCTTTACCATCTTAGAAAAAGGGAAATGGCAGGATAATAGGATCATCGTAGGGAGAAGGTCAGCAGTAATACATATGAATAAAGATCTCTGTGACATGAATAAGTTTAAGGAAAAGTGCTGTGCCTCGATATGCATATGCAAACATCTTCATAAACCTTTTTAGTGCATAAAGAGCAGCATTGCTGCTAGCACGTCCCACCTTCAGCCCCAGCATGGTTTTCTCCTTTCTCAGTAAACAGAACATACAATCGGGATTTACACGGAGATGTTCCATTGCCCAGGGACGGGCAGAAGACAGATGCTTTTCTCTATCTCAACTGCCAAGAGGCCTTCTTTCCTCTTATCCTAGTCCTCCTCAGCACAGACCCTTCATGGGTGTCAGGCTGGGGGACAATCAGGTCTTTCCCTTCCCAAGGGGCCATATTTCAGACTATCACATGGGGAGAAACCTTGGACAATACCTAGCTTTCCTAGGCAGAGGTCCCTGCGACCTTCCACAGTGTACGTGTCCCTGGGTACTTGAGATTAAGAGAATGGTGATGACTTTTCAGAAGCATACTGCCTTCAGGCACTTGTTTAACAAAGCACACCCTGCACAGGCCAAAATCCGTTAAACCTTGAGTCACCACAGCACATGTCTCTTGCAAGGACAGGGTTGGGGGTAGGGTCACAGATTAACAGCATCTCAAATACAGAACAAAATGGAGTCTCTTATGTCTACTTCTTTCTATATAGACACAGTAACAGTCTGATCTCTCTTTCTTTTCCCCACAAAATACCTCTTTTAACTCTTGACTTCGCTACTTATTACTCATGGGTTTTTGGAAATTATTTATATCCTGTCATTCAGTTTTCTTGTCTGTAAGCGAAGCACAATAATGAGACCAACATAATGACTTGTCATGAAACAAAATAGCATTATTTAAAAAAAAAAATCAAGTGCACACTATCTGGTACATAGTAAGTGCTCACTATGTGGTAACTATATATTTATATATTATATTCACATACAAACACCACACGTGTGTGTATATACATACACATATGTGTATACGTGTGTGTGTATATATACACACACACACTTGTATCTCCATATATCTCTTTATATAATCAATTGCTCAACTTTTTACAAAGCTAAATTATTTACCCAGGTCCCCGTTTTGTCAACTCATTGTAGGTACAATGCTTTCTTCTAACAATGCCTGCTAATATGTCATGTTTATTTTCTTTCTTTATTCATGTCATTGACCCACATGTGTTCTGATAAATTAAATTCCATTTTGACTAGTACACTGAGATGGAGTTCATGTATTCATATGCTGAATGACCCTCGTGGGACCTTAACCAAAACTGTCATTTGATTCTTCGCTACGTATGTGTCAAGTTATTAAATGTTAAGCTCTTTCATTTTGTCTTTTTTATGATTATATCCAATTGATCCACAAATGGCCATCTCCTCAAGGGGAAAGTTTTTCGTGATTGAAGGCAGTATAACAAAATCTCACTTGTTCAATCAGCCTATAATTTTTAAAATATTGTTTCTGATTTAGAAAATAGAAAATGAGTCATAGGTATGAGAAAATAAAGTTATATGGTAGCTTAAAAGTAATATTAGGAATCAAGCCATATTCTCAATATAACACTGCCAATAGCAGCATAACAATGATGTTTCTAAATTACAGCAACGTGTGCTTGATGTTCTACCCAATGAGTTGCTCATTTGAATCAGACGCCTCTTTCACACTTCAGATCTTTTCAGCCTCACTGGTCTGCTGAGCCTTTGGCCGATTGTTCTAACCCCAGCTACCTCTGTGGCGACTCACCTAATATGGACTTGAGCCAAACTCTTGCAGCCAAAATGCAACAGCACCTTGACTTACGTCCATAACGTGTACCTCAGCTTTCTTCCGCATGGAACTAAAGTAGAGTATTTTTAGGCCGGCTGGTGCTCATAATGGAAACCTGGAAATGCAAGGAAATTCATGCTTCATTGGGAACCCAAGGGAAAAGGACTCCTCTCTCTCTCTCAGTTCTACAAACAGAAGGAATATGTACAATTATTATCTGTCAATTAAAAATTGTAAAAGGGCTTTTGCACAGCAAAGGACCAATCAATCAGGTGAGGAGACAGCCTATGAAATAGAAGAAAACATTTGTGAACTGTTAATATCTCTCCCACAAGGGACTAATAACCACAATATATGGTGAACTCTGAAAACTCAATAGCAAGGAAACAAATAATTTGATTGAACAGTGGGAAAGGATCTAGTAGACATTTCTCAAAAGAGGACATGCAAAGGGCCAACAGGTATGTGAAAAAATGTTCAACATCACTGATCATCGGGAAGGAGCAAATCAAAGCCACAATGAGATGTCATCTCACCCCAGCTGAAATGGCTTTCATCAAAAAGACAAAAATGATGGATGCTGTGAGAATGCTGAGAATTGGGAATGTTTGTACACTGTTGGTGGGAATGTAAATTGTTGTCGCCAGTATGGAAAACAGCATGGAGTTTCCTCAAAAGACTAAAAGTGGAACTACCATATGATCCAGCAGTCCCACTGCCGAGTATATCTCAAAAAAAAAAAAAAAAAAAAAACCCAGAAAGAAAGAAAGAAAATTAGCATATCGAAGAGATATCTACACTCCGTGTTTATTGAAGCACTATTCACAATAGCCAAGACGTGAAGCCAGTCTAAGCATCTATCAACAGATGAATGCAGGTGAATGGATAAAGAACATGAATGGATAAAATACACACACAAACACACACACATATATGGATAAAGAACACACACACACACAATGGAATACCATTCAGCCATAAAAAAGGAATGGGCTCCTGTAATGTGCAGCCACGTTGATGGAACTGCAGGTCATATGTTAAGTGAAATAAACCAGACACAGAAAGACAAATACCACATATTCTTACTCATATGTGGGAACTAAAAGAGTAAATCTCATGGAGATAGAGTGTGGATTAGTGGTTACCAGAGGCTGGGAAGAGCAGAGGGTTGGTGGGGAAGAAGACAGGATGGTTAATAAGCATAAAAACACATTTAGATAGAAGGAATAAGATATAATATTCAATAGTACAGTAGGGTGACTATAGTTAACAATAATGTACAGGTCAAAATAGCTAAAAGAGAAGAATTGGAATGTTCCCAACAAAAAGAAAAGATAAATGTTTGAGGTGATAAATATCCCTATAACCCTGATTTGATCATTACAGTATGAGTGTATCAAAATATCACATGCACCCCATAAATATGTAAAACTATTATGTATTAATAAAAAATCTTTATTGCTATAAAAAAGCAGCAGAAGTAGTGACAATAATAGTGTCAACTTATATTAAGTGTCTCTTGTATGCCCAGTAGCATGCTAAGCACTTCTCCTGTGCAATTGCTTATTTCCTCTCAGCCTCAGTTTCTTCATCCATAAAATGAGGATGATCTCACAGCTATCTCAAAGCTCAAATGAGGTAATGTATGTCAAGCATCTAGTCCAGTGCCTGGCACATGATAAATACTTAGTATTACCTTTATTATTGCTGTTAACACTCTTTCAGTTTCTGGAGGACTGACACATGGAACAGGAAATTCTTATCTTAGATTTTTCTTTTCAGATACTAAAATAGAAGCCATGGGTAGAAGAATGCAAATAATTGCAACTCCTTAAATATAAAAATCCTTTCAACAAGTACAGCCATTTTATGAAATAAGCTATTCACATCATTATTAAATTACTCACTGGAGGAAGCCCAGGATGAGTGAATTTCCGCTTGGGATACTCTACCCAGTATTTCCAATAGACATATGATGCTAGCCCATATAAAATTTTAAATTTCCAGTAGTCACATGTAAGAAGGAAAAAATAGATTAACTTTAATAATATATTATTTAACCATCTCTAAAATATTATTTCAGCGTGTTACCAATGTGAACATTTTAATGATATATTCTACCCAATTGTTGTGCTAAATCTTCAAAATCCAACCTTTGTTTTACACTTAAAACAACACATATCAATTAGGATGCTACATTTTATCCCAAATATTCGATCTATATCTAATGTTACAACATTCACAGTTGAAAAAGTAGATTCTAATAGTCATATTGTTCCAGCAATGCTTAAAACTTCTGCCATAGTAAAAGGATTTATTTTTACATTAAAATTAAAATTAATTAAAATTCAACAAAACTAAAAGTTATTTTCTCAATCCCATTGGCCAAATTTCAAGTGCTTAATAGCCGTATGTTGTTAATGGCTACCATATTAGATGATACAGCTCTAAAACAGTTGTCAATCAATGTCTGGAAGATTGGGTTAAATGATCCTTAAATCCCTTCCAGTTCTAATGAGTCTGTAATTAAATTAATTCAACAAATACATATTCTGAATACAATATATCCCAGGTATTATACTAAGCTTTAGATAGAATTCAAAGATGAACAAAAGATCATTGGACAAGTTAGTAATACTACTACTGTTTTGACCAATTGGGAAAGACTGATTTACATTAAATTAGTCATTAAAAAAGAAATATGTGGATAATTCTGGAAAAACCTCCAAACAGAAGAGACAGAATTGAATTTGACATCAATTAATAAATAAGCAGAATGAGGATGAAAGATAATCCTGCCTTTCCTTCACTACAGGCACAGTATGAGGAGAAGGTGGAGCAATGTGTGTGTGTGCGCCTGCGTGTGTGTCTGTATGTGTGTGTGCTGTAATATTCTTGGGAAACTTGTCCTATATTGAGTTGCTGGAGTATTATTTGGGTATCAGGGTTGGCAAAGTATTATTTATTACGAGGGCTCAAGATAGAAAAATGAGATGACAGAGCCTCCAGATATGCAGAGCATCTAGCTAAACTATCTAATGCTTAAATCTTGTATATAACATCCCAAAGAAGTTTAATCATTTTTATAACTAACCAGCAACAATCTCTCTCTGCTTATGAACTATTAGATGAAGGCCAAAAATTTATAATTTTCAGCCCTGAAATTTTGATGCAACCAAATTAAGTTAATTTAGAGCATTATGTTTTATCCTGAGGTCTAATATGTTTTACTTTTCCATAAACTTGGATGGTGAGAGTCAGCAGCTCTCAAATGAGAAGCCCTGCTTAGTAAAGGAAGGAGACTAACATGAACTGACTGTCTTTTAAGAGCTGTAACTTGATCAGCTGCTTTATATGTGCTCTTCCAATTAATCTTCATAGCAACACTCTGAGTAAATATTATTTATTTCCACAATTCAGAATGTGGGAACTGGTTCTTGCATCTTGAATCTGGAATTTTGGATCTCATGCTCAATTCATTATATTGTGCAGACCTCAGATATGTTGCAATAGCTTTAAGAACATTTAGGTTACGGTGGTATGTATGCCCCTTCCTTTACAGAGTGGGAGAATTGCCAAGAGATGCCTGCCATGCCCATTTCCCTACATCTTACCATGTTTCCATTGGTTTAGTAAACTTAGCTAAAGAAGTTTTCAAGAATCATAATTAAGTTCTCATGCAGTCCAGTTAGAGTTCCTATGTTCCATATCCACTCATTGCATGCTTAACAGCAGCCAACCATGAGTCTCTGGTCACTGGACCAAGTGGTTTAGAAACTGTGGATAATTAGATGACTATTCTCCCTCATCTGTGTTAGTCATTAGTCTTTGTCAGTCACAGGTTACAGATTTTACCACTGGTTTGATTGTTCTTATTTAATGCAACTTTCCAAAAGATATTTGCAATGGCATGATTTCTATTCTAAATATGAGGAAATCAGAGACCAAGAAAAGCAGAATAACTCATCAGATCCTCTGTCTGGTGACAGCACCCCAAGTAGAGCCCAGTATTTCGCTTTAATTCAGAACTATCTTTACACCAGCATACCACCTCTTAAAAAATAAAAGAAGTCTCAAAATATAAGTACAAGGGAGTTAAGATTGTTTTGTATATACAGCGAAATAGTTTGTAGATCCAAAGGGAAAGTATGATCAACTAGAAAAGCCACTTCGCTGATGTAATATAATATAAGAGTTCTTATGGTGTGCCAGGCATTGGACTCTCATTATTATTATTCCATCCAATCTTCAAGAACTCTGGGGATAGTTTTTAATTTATTATAATTTTACAGGGATGGAAACTGAGGCTTGGGAAGGTTAGGTTTCTTTCTCCAGGTAACTCAGTTGATAAGGGGTTAGGCTGAACCTAGAAATTCATGCTCTATCCTTGGGTAAGACATGCTTGAATCTTGTTGGATATAACTTTCTGGAAATTCATTTATTTTAGAAATTCACTGCCAAATTTGGTCTGAAGGCATTAGGAAATGCTAAAATAAGAAGGAAATGATTCCAAACCACTGGAATTTTTCTCTTCATTTAATTCAATTCAGCAATTTGTTATATCCCAAACTGAGGTTACATTATTGGAAAATTCTTTAAAATATCTAACATAATGGACACACCTATCAAAACAATTGGAAAAAAATCTGCAAGGGCTTTATTTTTTAACTAATGAATCAGTTAGCACTTTCATATTTTTTGGTGAAAACACAGGTATAGCACTTTATACCCATTCCATGAAAACAGCTGCAGTGTGTGTTCAGTTTATTCCCCAAGGTATGGACAAGGTCTAACAGTCTAATTTATGTTCTTCCATTGCCATTTTAATAGATTCCGACTCAGTCCGTATAGCAGTGGCCCTGATCCAATATCTGGCTCTAGGTACATTTCCTTTAGCAGATGATTCTGCTACAATAACTTTTCTTCTATGCTTTCCAAGAATACTCTACAGAGAGCAATTCCATCTTGGCCTAGGACAAGGTGACATAACCAAACTAGTCTCTTATATCCTTGACACTCAGTAATAAATTTGAGGCAATGTAAGTGAAATAGGAATATTGTGACTTCCATGCTGTCAGAGGAATTATTATTATTGATTCTATTATTCTTATTCTTATTACCATTCCCACACAAGTGAATCTTTTTTTTTTTTTTTTTTTTTTTGAGACGGAGTCTCGCTTTGTCGCCCAGGCTGGAGTGCAGTGGCCGGATCTCAGCTCACTGCAAGCTCCGCCTCCCGGGTTCACGCCATTCTCCTGCCTCAGCCTCCCGAGTAGCTGGGACTACAGGCGCCCGCCACTTCGCCCGGCTAGTTTTTTGTATTTTTAGTAGAGACGGGGTTTCACCGTGTTAGCCAGGATGGTCTCGATCTCCTGACCTCGTGATCCGCCCGTCTCGGCCTCCCAAAGTGCTGGGATTACAGGCTTGAGCCACCGCGCCCGGCCAGTGAATCTTAAATTTACTTTTGAGGTATGTTACTTCCTTTGAAAGCACACCAGCCTGGTTGGGGGAGGAAGTTTGAGGCTGATTCTTTGGGTAAACTTTGTCAAGTCAACTAGCCTCTTTCAGCCTCTCTCCTCGTCTTTAAAATAGTCTGTTTCAATGAAATGATCATGAACGTTTCCTACAGCAAAAAAACTTCTCATTTTCATAAAATACTTTATTATGATATTCACTTAGAATGTATCTTAATAAAAATTGCTGCATAGACAAGCTTTCAGATATGCATCATTCTTTTCTCTTCTGTTCCATTCCCTCTAATTATCTTGAAAATTATGCAAACTATATCCCATTGGTTAAGGCATTTGTTCTGGACCCAGAATACCCAATCCAAATGTTGGCTGCACCACTTATGAGATGTATAAATTAGACCAATCACATACCCTTCATGGGCTATAAACCCCCTGTATATATGGGTAACAATATTATTTACCTATCTCGAAGAGTTGTTGTACAGATTAAATGAATTAACATAAATAAGAACTCAATAAACCTAATAAAAAGCAATTTATTAGCAAATGTCACTTATTATTTGAAATTATGTATTTGAAATAAAAGCTCAGTGACTGAATAAATTCTTTGAAACTCAACTTAAACATATGTGAAAAGATATTCTTTGCATTTGGTTGGGTTGGTTTTGTTTAGTAGTCTTTTATTTGAATATTCATTCATAAATTTGATAATAGCTTGGCTGTGTGTCTGCTCCTTGTTTCTCCTGTTCTCACCATTCTCTGTGTCTCTCCATTGGGAAATGGAAGTTTGAGTTTGATCTGCTAAGCAATAATTCTTCCAGGAATCATAATGTATGAGTTGGAGAGAAGGGAAGATCAGTCTGTTTTTTGGATAAAGAACTACCCCATCACCTGGAGGAGCCAGATAGGAGCCAAATGTGTTCTCTAAAGTCAGTTCTACTTAGTAAATGAGAAATTCATTGCAGTCACATTATCAATAGGTCTCTAATAATGCTATACTATATAATTTATTGAGAGTTTATTCTGTGCAAGAAACTGAACTCTGCAATTAATTTATGTAATTAATTTCTTATCCTCTCAAGTTTATGAAAATTGAATTATTAACTCTGTCTTACATATATAGACAGAAAATTAGAAAAGTGAAAAGAGTTCAGGTTCATGCAGTGAGTTGGTGAAAAAGCTTAAATTCTTCTCCCTCCTTCCTTCCCCTCCTTTCCTTCTTTCCTTCCTTCTTTCCTCCCTTCCTTCCTTCCTTCCTTCCTACCTTCCTTCCTTCCTTCCATTTTAAAATCATATTGTATATGCAATAAGTCACTGAAGAAGGAGTCATTCCTATATTTATATTGAGTCAGAAAACCCAGCTTGGTGCCCAGGTTTTTAAGGAAAACCCTTCACTTCTAAGTTTAGTCAGTCGTTTCCTGAAAGGATGACATTTTAGAAGCAGGGCATAGGAAACAGCTCAGGGAAGTCTCTTCAAAAGGCAAACAACAGGAAATAAATTTTAAATGACTCTTAACTACCTACCTGCTTATGCTAACTGAAATCACTTGAATGTACAATTTGCTTGAAAACCAAATTATGGTACAAAAATGGTCAGAGACTACAGAAAAGAAAAAATTGCCATATTGCAAAAAGTGGCTCAAAAATTAGCTATTAAACTACCATTTGCAGTTAATACTTATAGCATGTGTAATATGACCCACTGAAATTCTATCTTATATTTTTAAGGAAAAAAATACTAGTCTAGAAGGTAATGTCATACATTGGCTAGCTACATGTACTGAAGGAGAGTGGTTGTAGTTTTGAGTCTAGCTGAGATTTTGACTTCATGACCTTTTCTATTTGAGACTTTTCTACTGGAAGTAAAAGGGAAAACACACACACACACACACACACACACACACACACACACACACACACAACCTAGATGATTGAGTGCCAGACACTTACCAATCTTGAGTTGCTTTAATGCAACATTGTAAGGAGGGAAAGAGGCAGGCTTCATAGCAATGGGCCTGTTCTACTTTAAATCTTAGATCCTGCACTTAATAGGTACATGATCATTGCAGTTCACCTAACTTCTCCAACTTTCACTTTTTTCATCCTTGTATCAGAGTGAAAGATGCTTGAGAAAATTATCTTATGCTTGGCATTCTTGAAAGTCTGCCCTCAGGACCTCTTTGAATTGTTCTTTTGTTTAGCAAAGTAGAGAATTTTACATCTCTGGGCAATTCTTAACTCTCAAGGGAGAAAAATTTTACTCAACATCTCAGAATTTTAGGAAAACATACAAGAGCGTTTGTGAGTCAACTTAACATTTCTTCAAAGCCCTTCTTCCCAGCCCCTTTTTCTCCTACCCAGGTAGCACCAATATAATAGGCAAAACTCTAATCTGATAGGCAAAACCGTAACAGGAAAAGTCTGAGGCAATTAGGCATATGCTAAACATTCTAGGTTTGCCATAAAATAATTTGCTTCTGAAAGTAAGATTAATTCGGCTATGAAAGGATGGTATTCACTTCCACCCCTGCTTATAAAGATGCTTTAATAAAGATGATTAGAAATAAGACTATGTATAAAGAGATAGTTCATGGATAGCAAGAAAATGTGTTTAACTGCAGTAAAATGATCCAAATACCTGCTCTATAGTTTTTAACTTCACAAATTTAAATATATATATATATCATATATATATTTCTCAAAATATAGACATTTCTCAAAAGAAGATATACAAGGGGCCCATAAACATATGAAAAAAATGCTCAACATTGTTAATGTTCAGAGAAATGAAAATTAAATCCACAGTGAGATGCCAACTTGCCCAGTCAGAATGGCCATTATATATTATATATTATAAATTGTATCTTTTAAATATACATTTTTATTTCAATAACTTTTAGGATACAAGTGGTTTTTGGCTACATGGATGAATTGTATAATGGTGAAGTCTGAGATTTTAGTGCTCGTGTCACCTGAGTAGAGTACTTAGTACCTGATACATAGTGTTTTATCCCTCATCCCCCTCCCATCCTCCACCCTTTTGAGTCTCCCAAGTCCATTATATCACTCTGTATGCCTTTGTGTACCCATAGCTTAGATCCATTTAGAAGTGAGAACAAATGTTATTTGGTTTTCCTTTCCTGAGTTACTTCACTTAGCATAATGGCCTCTGGCTCTATCCAAGTTGCTGTAAAAGACATTGTTTTATTCTTTTTTATGGCTGCGTAGTATTCCATGGTACATGTATATCACATATTCTTTATCCAGTCACTGGTCAATGGGCACTTAGGTTGGTTCCATATCTTTGCAATTATGAATTCTGCTGCAATAAACATATGCATGCAGGATTTTTTTTTATTATATGACTTATTTTCCTTTGGATAAATACCCAGTAGCAGGATTGCTGGATCAAATGGTAGATTTACTTTTAGTCCTTTAAAAAAGTCTCTATACTGTTTTTCACAGAGATTGTGCTAATTTACATTCCCATCAGCAGTGTATAAGCATTCCCTTTTCACCACACTCATGCCAACATCTACTGTTTCTTCACTTTTTAATAATGGCCATTCTGACTGGGTAAGTTGGCATCTCGTTGTGGATTTAATTTTCATTTCTCCAAAGATTAACAATGTTGAGCATTTTTTTCATATGTTTATGGGCCCCTTGTATATCTTCTTTTGAGAAATGTCTATCCATGTCACATGCCCACTTTTTGACAGGATTATTTGCTTTTTTTTTCTTGCTGATTTATTTGACTTCCTTGTAGATTCTGGATATTAGTCCTTTGCTGGATGCATAAGTTGCAAATATTTTCTTCGATTCTGTGGGTTGTCTGTTTACTCCGATGATTATTTATTTTGCTATGCAGGAGCTTATAAGTATATATATTTTAAAAGTGCTTGTGGAAAATTTTAATGTAATGGAATTCCTCTTATTGTATGATCATCTCTATATGCCCTTCTATTAATCTTAAATATTAGTTTAAGATTACTCGTGAGTCTTAAGATTACTGGTGATTATTATTTTAAGATTATTGGTGAATGTAATCCTTTTGGATGAAGCTGTCAAAGGACTAGAACCATATAATAACAAATATAAGCAAATAGCATAAAAATGATAAAATAATAGCAAACATAAAAATGGCATATTGCTATTCTGCAATGGCTCTGCAGCAAAACATCATTTTAAGTTGGATGCTCAACATAAATTATACATTAAAAAATTGACCAGAACTTGAAAACTTTCACGATTGGATCCAATCGTTTCCTTGGAATGTGTGAAGTGTTACAAATGCCGCCTAATTCTTTTTGAAGCTCAAGGCAAAGGCAAAAGTCTTGTAACATACTGAAATGATTTGAATGATTTTACCATAAAATGGCTTGGATTTGCTCATCTGGCTTCAAGTTCAGAAGAATGACCAACAAACTGACTTATGTTCTCAGCAGTGTAGACTCTGAAGGGCCTGAGCAGATGTTGAAGGCTTACTCCAGGCCAATGCATGAGGTTGTTTTTTTTTTTTGGTTTTTTTTTTTTTGTGGTTTCTCTTAAGTGTTTGCTAATATCTACCACATTGCATACTCAATGTCCCTTTTCAACTGGCCTGCCTGCTCATAATATAATGCAGATGATTTCATCTTTGCAGAGCCTTTTTGCTACAGTGAACTGAAGTCTGCAGGGTTCAGACTTCTCTAATAACATCTATGTTTCTTTAGGAACAGGAAAATCCCTTCCCCTTAAAAGGTTTAGTCCTCAGTCATGAGTTCTATAATACAATATTATATGTTATTCCTGTTTAAACAATAGTATGCTTTTCCTCCAAGTACTCATTTAGGCTTCTGCTATATTACATTTTTAAGATATGCTGTACCTGTGGTAAGCACAAATTGCATTTCCTATTAGAGGAGAATAACATCACTTATTTGGGTTAGAAATGCTTCATTTTAAAATAAACAGAACAGAAAGGGTCTCCTTATTCAGTGTTAAATGAAAGAAAAGCAGCCCTTTAATAAAGACGATGAAGGAAATATATGTATGTTTTTTATATTATTTAATTAATTAATTAATTTATTTATTTATTTATTTATTTATTGTTTTAAGACTGAGTCTCACTCTGTTACCCAGGCTGGAGTGCAGTGGCATGGTCTCGGCTCACTGCATCCTCCACCTCCCAGATTCAAGCAATTCTCCTGCCTCAGCCTCCTGAGTAGCTGGGACTACAGGCGCCCACCACCACGCCCAGCTAATTTTTTGTATTTTTAGTAGAGATGAGTTTCACTGTATGAGCTGGGATGCTCTCAATCTCCTGACTTCGTGATCCACCCACCTCGGCCTCCCAAAGTGCTGGGATTACAGGCGTGAGCTACTGCACCCGGTCGTTTTTTATATTCTTAAGGAGAAAAAAGAGAAATCAGGAACAATATCTGCCCCAGTTCTGACTTGAACTTGATTTTGTTATCTTTTACTTTCTCTTATATTGAACAGAATTACTTGATTTGTTTTTTTGTGCCCTCTCCAAGTTTAAAGGCTTAGGTGAAGTAGATAATGTCTTTTAGAATCTGAAATCCTTAGAGGGTTCTGATAATACTATATAAACATTTTATTTTAGATTTTCAGAATGATTTGAAGGAAAAGGGTCATTGAAATCTGCAAAAATGTCCTCTGTTCCTTTCAGCCCGTACTACATTAAACTTAGATAAGTATTTGTCCTACCAGTAAGGGCTCCTAAGATCTATCCCTTCACCATAATGTTGTCAAGCACATATGTGAAACAAGTTGTTACATGTGGCTTTTTATTTTGCTTTGGAGTGTTTATAGAGGCTCTAAGGGCTGAGAAATACATCATTGGTGACAGATAACCCTTCATCCTGAAGTAAAATGGTAGTTTTATAGGAAGACTATGCTGTCAATATTGAATACGTATGATAACTTTCTGAAAACACTTTCTGTTTTGATACTGGACCCTGGTAAATACAGAATGACTGGCCGTGGGACATCCAATGATCACACAAGCAGAACTGCCCACCATGATCGGGGTTCAGGTAAATTCACCATATCGTAATATTGGGTGGGGCCAGCAGTAATCCATTCTAAGATGGAAGTGATACAGATGGGTTTAGACAAGAATAGGGCTAGAAGGCACAAGCAAGGGGGAAAAAAACCAAGCTTAGCCTATAGATAGGTCAGTTCAGTATATAGGTGCAAACTGAAAATGAACTGTAGTGCATTATTGCCTACTTAGGAGTGGCACTGAATACAATTTTCAGGGAAAATCATCCCAATGGCCAGGACTTTGAGAAGTGAACCTGGATGTCTTTTCTGTGGAAAGAGAGGTAGCCTGAGGTAATAATAATACAGACACATGGGCAGTGAAAATTGTTTGGCTGGTTAATCAGGGTACCGGAAAGAGTACAAGATTGGGGCAAGGAGTTCTAGAGAAGAAGGATTTGGATAACCTATTGGGCATGGGCATGAATTGTACTGGATTCTCTACTGCTTATTAATGCTGAAAAGAGAAGATCCACCATAGGAGAGACACTAAGTAACTAAGTAGACTGACTGACTCAGTTAATGTCAACCACTCTAATACTAGCACATTGTGCACATGGAACAGAGTAGGCTGGGCAGCAGGGATGGAGATTGTGCATTGGCCAGATTGCATTGTTTTCCATGATCAAGCCTGATCTTACTACTGCCTTTAATGAATTCCAGACTGCTAGCATCAGAGATCAACTCTGAGCCTCAAATACAGCATCATCCGTTAAACAAACAAACCAGCCCATTGGTGGCAATATGTAAGACCCCTTTTACTTTGTTAATCCATGCTCTTTGGAGCTTGGGTTTGTCTTTCCTGCCAGTAGGGCTCAGCTAGCACCATGATTAGAGGACTCACAGAGTATTTGACCCATTGACACATGATTTTATATAACATCAGATGAAGTGACCAACCTCACAGCACAGTAGATTTGACATCAGTTTATCTCCATGGGATCCATTAGTTCTGTCACATTCCACTTCTCACAGGAATTGGCCGTCTTTTTAGCAATGGTGCAGGCTGCTGAATGAACATCTGATGCACCAGCTTGGAGAGAATACTTTGGGAATTCTTTATATACCCCAAGTCAGCAAGCATGTATGGTTCTATGTCCCCCAAATGATAGAGCACATAGGTCCTAGAAATAAGCAGTGAATGTAACAGTAGCCTGTTTAATTATCATTCCAAGTGATCCACTTAGGGAATTTGTGCTTCTCATTCTGAAAACTTTGGGATTTGTGGGCTTAGATGCCTTGGTTACCAGAGGGAGAAAGCTTCCACCAGGGAATGCAACAAAATTCTCATTAAAGCTCAAGCTTCAGCAACTACTATTCAATCACTTTAAGTTTCTTGTGCCATGATACTGGCATATAAAGAAAGGACTCACCAACCTGGTAAGTGATTCTGATTATCAAGAGGAGGAAGGACTGCTCTTACATGAGCAGCAAATAATATGTTTGACACTCAGGTGATCCATTTGGGCATCTCTTGGTAATTGTTTACTCAATTTTGATAATAACTGAACAAGTTTAGCAGCCAAAACTCGAGAAGGACATACTAATGCCTCAGAGATAAGGCTCTGAATTGCTTTAATAGGTCAGCCGTTGAGGCTAACAGAGGTGTCAGCTGAGGGTGAAGGAATCTTGAATGGGTAGCAAGAGAGGAGTATGATGAATATTAGTTATATCTTCAAAACTAGCTTCATTGGTGGAACCTAGTGTTCATCCCATTGACCATCTTCTTGTAAGCTTCCTCCAAGAACAATAACCCTGATCCCAGACCTGATGTATGTGGATCTGAATAGCATAAGGAGTGAATTCTGTGATGTTCACCTAGATCACACTTTAAAACTGAAGAACTAAATTTCTCATCTCAAGAGTGTTGGTAACATATCTCTAAGCTGAGTCCCTCTCCGGCACTCGTCCTTGGCATTAAAAAGCTGCATTGCTCAAGGTTACCCCCTTTGCTGGGAGAGCCTGGGACAACTTGATATGGGAATATAAAAGCTGTGCCCCTCACCTCAATTTGAAACAACTATGAAGGTCCATTCCAGGTCTAGGACTCTGCATGATTTTCAGAGTCTTTGCTACAAATTCATCACAGTTCTCAACTTCTTTCTCTGCTGAATCCTGACTTCTTAACTTCCCTGCGGGTGCCAATCCTGAAGGTGCCTCAAAATAATCCTGCAAGCAAACCTCCCTCTGAGTCTACTCCCTGGGAAACTCAACCTTGTAACATCCTTACATTTAGGATAATATTGCAGCTAATAAATCTTTTTTTTTTTTTTTTACTAATATTTTATTCTTATGTATTGCGAGTGTGTGTACATATACTCACTATCAACGTCACTGGAGAAGCAAATCAATTAACTAAAAATTTCATTTTCAGCAAAACTTTCTTGAAAGACCTTTTGGAGAGAGATCCTGGAGAACCATGCTCAGCATTTGATTTGGAGGTGACTTTGAGGCCAAAGGTCTCTGAAATGTGAGCTTTTCTGATAATGATAGAAAATTCAGTTCTAACTCTGGCTTCAGCATTTCCTAAACAAACAACTTGAATTACTACAAAAATTACACTTAAAAGTTGACTATATATATTTTTTAACAGTTCTAACAATCACATCAGGACCTCCATCTGAGTCTGTTTTTGTTTTTGTTTTTGTTTTTCTGTTTTGTTTTGTGTTGTTTGTTTGTTTTTGCTGCTATATCAAGAAACCACAGACTGGGTAATTTATAAACAATAGAAGTTTATTTGGCTCATGGTTCTGGAAACTGGGAAGTCCAAGATTGAGGCACCACATGAGGGCCTTCTTCCTGCATCAGAATATGACAGAAGGCACCATGTGGTGAGAGGGCATGCAAGAGAGAGAGAGAAGAGGACAGAGGGGTCAAATTAATCCTTTTATTAGGAACCTTCTTGTGGGATAACTAACCCACTCCCAAAATAATGGCATTAATCCATTCATGAGGTCAGACCCCTCATGACCTAGTCACCTCTGAAAGCTCCCACCTCTCAACAATATGACATTGAATTTCAGACACATGGACTTTGGGGATACATTCAAACAAAAGCAGCTCCTTACCTCTCTGCTGTTCTTTATGATTTACACATAAGATTTCACAACAACCCTATGACTTAGGTAAGGCAGGTATTGTTATTCTCTCTTCCATAAGATAAAACTGGGATGCAAAGAAACTTAATGTGTTTCCCAAGTTTATATAGTTACTAAGTGGCAGCAGTATCAGAGGTCTGGAATTATTTGACTAATATATAAAAAAATGAAAGAAGGAAAAATCAACATTGAAAAATGTTGCTATACTTTAAATGTTTATATTTAACGTATCGTACCTTTTACATGTCAAAACACAAAGAAAATATTTATACTGAACATTATGTAAATTAATTTGGAGATATTGTTGTTAACAAGCTTCCTTGTAAGCAACATAGAATTTATATATTTGTACCACCTTTTAAAAGAGTGGTTCTGGTCAAATAACCTTCTTATGTTCTGTCTTCATGCCATTGATTCCTATGCTCTAATCTAAGCCCAGGGCTCTTTCTATACCATTATTTTCTGAATTAAACTTGGGTTTTTATTTCTGACCTCTACATTCCCTTTTCACTTAAGCTTATTTTTTATAAGAAGATTTATTTATTATTATGGTTGCATTTTCTTTTATCCAACAAAATATCCATTTTTTTCTGTACCTTATAAGAAAATGAGTCCTTCACCTTCTTCTCTCACCCACATCCCCACTATTTCTAAATAACTACATACACACTTTTCTATTTTTGGTAGATTTATTCTTTAGACTGGCTTTGGCTATGATAAACTTTACTTAAGACATTAATAATTCTTGACAAGGGCTTCTTTTGTATTTTAACTTTGAAAGGAAAACTTACTCTGCATAATTGCCCCATTCTTAACTGTGGTATAGATTGAAAACAGCAAAAGCTGATAACAAACAGCTTTGCCCCAAGTATACAAACTTCAGGTCTGCTTTTTTCTCTGCAGAATTTAGCTTTTAGCTACACATGGAGAATTTTTTAGTAAATTTAGGCTTGGAGATGGAAGAGAGAAAAAGGAACAAAGACAGTTTAGACTTTGATTTGAATTCTCAGTAATCAAAAATAGTTTTTCTTATATTTAAAGAATAAAGTAAGAGATATTTAATAAACTTTACATACTAATAAAAAACAAATTACAAAAAGACCAAAAACTTGAAGTTGGGGTTTTGTATTTTTGGTTACTATAAGAGATTTAAATGTGGCAAAGTGGACATTGTGTTTTAATATCTAGCACAGATTTTCATTCAGAAAGACAATTGTCTTTGTTTTAAACACAATTTAATAGATGTGTTTATAAAGATAAGGCCTTCTAGAAATAGCAGAGATAATTCAATGAAGCAGATGAGAACATCAGTTCATTCATCAATCAATGAAACAAACTTGTCCAAGAAAAATACAATAATTTTGAGATTGGAGGAAATAGAATAGAGAAGGTGAGTGTATAGTCCATTCTCACACTGCTATGAAGAAATACCTGAGACTGGATAATTTATAAAGAAAACAGGTTTAATTGACTCACAGTTCTGCATGACTGGGGAGGTCTCAAGAAACTTACAATCATGGCAGAAGTCACTTCTTCACAGGGCATCAGGAGAGAGAATGAGCACTAGCAGGAGAAATCCCAGACACTTAAAAAACCATCAGATCTTATGAAAACTCATTCACTATCACTAGAATAGCATGGTGGGAACTACCCCTATGATTCAGTTACCTCCCACTGGGTCTCTCCCATGACAAGTGGTGATTATGGGATTACAATTCAAGATGAGATTTTGGTGGGGACACAAAGTTAAACCATATCATGATGCCCCTTGTCCCTCCCAAATCTCATGTCTTCACATTTCAAAATACAATTATGTCCTTCCAACAGTCCCCCAAAGTCTTAACTCACTCCAACATTAACCCAAAGGTCAAATCCAAAGTCTCATCTGAGACAAGGAAAGTCCCTTCTGCCTATGAGCCTGTAAAATCAAAGGCAAGCTAGTTACTTTCTAGATACCATGGTGGTACAGGCAGTGGGTAAATACACCCTCCAAAAATGGGAAAAATTGGCCAAAACAATGGGGCCATAGGCCCATGTAAGTCCAAAATCCAATAGTCATTAAATCTTAAAGTTCCAGAATGATCTCCTTTGACTCCATGTCTCACAATCAGGTCATGCTGATGAAAGCTATTCCTATTGCCTTGGGCAGCTCCGACCCTATGGCTTTGCAGGGTGCAGGCCCCCTCCTGGCTGATTTCACAAGCTGGCATTGAGTTTCTGTGGCTTTTCCAGGCATGGTACAGGATGCCAGTGGATCTAGCATTCTGGGGTCTGGAGGATGGTGGCCCTTTTCTCCTACCTTCACTAGGCAGTGCCCCAGTGAGGACTGTGGTGGGGGGCTCCAACCCCACATTTCCCTTCTGCACTGCCCTAGCAGGGGTTCTCCATGAGGGCTCCACCTCTGCACAAACTTCTGCCTGGATATCCAGGCATTTCCATACATCCTCTGAAATCTAGATGGAGGTTCCCAAACCTCAATTCTTGACATCTGTGTACCCACAGGCTCAACACCACATGAAAGCCACCAAGGCTTGGGGCTTGCACCCTCTGAAGCAATGGCCCAAGCTTTACCCTGGCCCCTTTTAGCCATGGCTGGATGCATGGAACATGAAGCAGCTGGGATGCAGAGAAACATGTCACAAGGCTACACAGAGCAGTGGGGGACCCTGGGTCCAGTCCAAAAACCATTTTTCCCTCCTAGTCCTCTGGGCCTGTGATGGGAGGGGCTGCCACAAAGGTCTCTGACATGCCCTGGGGACATTTTCCCCATTGTCTTGGTGATTAACATTTGGCTTCTCATTACTTATACAAATTTCTGCAGGCTGCTCAAATTTATCCCCAGAAAATGGGTTTATCTTTTCTTTCATGTAGTCTGGTTGCCAGTTTTCCAAACCTGTATGCTCTGCTTCCTCTTGAACACTTTGCTGCTTAGAAATTTCTTGTGCCAGATACCCTAAATCATGTCTCTCAAGTTCAAAGTTCCACAGCTCTCTGGGGCAGAGACAAAATGCTGCCAGTCTCTTGCTAAAGCATAACAATGCTAAAGCATAGCAACAGTTACTTTTACTCCAGTTCCCAACAAATCCCCCATCTCTATCTGAGACCACTTCAGCCTGGACTTCATTGTCCATATCACTGTAAGCATTTTTTTGGTCAAAGCCATTCAACAAGTCTCTAGGAAGTTCCAAACTTTTCCACATTTTCTTGTCTTCTTCTGAGCCCTCCAAACTGTTCACACCTCTGCCTGTTACCTGGTTCCAAAATTGCTTCCACATTTTTGGGTGTCTTTATAGCAACATCCCACTCCTGGTACCAATTTACTGTATTAGTCCGTTTTCACACTGTTATGAAGAAATACCCAAGACTGGGTAATTTATAAAGAAAAGAGGTTTAATTGATTCACAGTTCCACATGGTTGGGGAGGCCTCAGGAAAGTTACAATCATTGTGGAAGGCACCTCTTCACAGGATGGCAGGAGAGAGAATGAGTAACAGCAGGGGAAATCCCAGACATTTATAAAACCATCAGCTTTCATGAGAACTCACTATCATGAGAACAGCATGGCAGAAACAGGCCCCATGATTCAATTACCTCCCACCAGATTTCTCCCACGACACACAGCGATTATGAGATTACAATTCAATATGAGATTTGGGTGGAGACATAAACCCAAACCTTATTACAGAGGAAAAGTAAGAGGGAGAGGAGGGCTGAACAATGATGTTGAGGACTTGAGCAGAAATATCAATCAGAGGGTAATTTCAGAGGCAAGAGTGACTGGCAAATTCTTAAGAATGGATGCCTATGTGGAAGATAGACTTCCTAATACAGCTGCAAGAATATCTCTTCCCTCATTTGCTCTACAGCAACTCTATCAATCCTCTATGACTGAAGTGGAGCAAGTTCCAGCATAGCCCCTACGTAGCCTAACAATGTCTGTTTCCTGTCTCTTGAAAGCATTTTCAGTGAGGGGTGGGTGAGGGGACAGAAGTCAAGACCAAGAGAAAGATGCCAATTTATAAATATACAAGTAGCTGATTTCTTTATTCAGTAAAAACAATACCTTGAATGCAGGCAAGTAAACAGCAAGTGTCTGTGAGATGTAGTAGATTTTCAGCTGTATTTATATGGAATTAAAGCTTTATCATTGTTAGACATTATTCTACTTTTAGTAAATAGGCAGCACACACTCAATTTATATCACTAGTTAGGACCTGTTTTCCTTAATTATTTATCGGGCTTACTTTGATGTTGTGTTTTTCACAATTCTGTATCAGTATTGCCGAAGATTTCCCCTAGCAGTATATGTAGCACCCGTAATTTATCACTTCCTTCAACAGTCCTGAGTAAGGTAATATTAAGTTCAGTTTCCCCACAGAAAACATTCACTACATAAGTAGTGCAACTACCCTGAGATCACCTTGCTAGAGGAAGCTCAAGCCTTGTGAAGAGGCCCTGGGAGATGTGACTTTGTGGATAGAGAGGTCAAAGAGCATAAAGGGACTGGATATTTGAGTGAAGATGCCATCTTGGAAGAAGATGTTTCATCCACAGCTGCTCAATGGACTCCATGTTAGTCGGAGATGAACTGTCAATGCTTCCTCAATTTTTGGCCTAAAATATTATAAGCCAATACAATGGTTCTCTTAAGGCACTTAATTTCGGAATAAGTTGTTACTTTCTAAGGGACTACCAGAAGAGTTTAGTATTTTATGTTTTTTCTGTGATGTTTTATATGTGGGCTCTATTGTACAAAATGTTGAGTCAGACCTGCCACACAAACTTATTTGAAAAGTGTTATGGAGAAATCATTCAAAAGGACTATACTATACATCTGAACTGGTCATGGACAGACTGAAACAAAAAAGTCTCTGGACGGTGACAAACAAGTAGAGAGGAAGAAATCAGCGAGATAACAAAATTAAATTTAGGTAAATCCCAGTAAGTATGCTAGGCTTAGGAGAGGGCATTGAAACCCATCTTATTTAAGTTGCAAAGATAAGAGTGACCCGAGCTGACAGCTGAGTAACAGTTGAAATTCCCAAAGCTGTAAGTTTCAGATCACTAGTAATTAGAATAAGAAAGAAAATTTCACAATGACTATTTTAAAAAATGATCCCTTCACTTAGTAAATTCAAATGCCTTGTATCTGCAGCTCCTAGGAAAGTATGTGGCATAAAGTTTGCAGTCAATAAATGTTGACTATGTGACTGAGTAAGGCAAGTTGAGTGGTCACCAACTAGTGAAATATAATTAAGGTCTTTTCCATCTATCTCTACATTCTGGTGAGGTAATAAACACCAAAGATATAATTGCCTTATGGTGGAAGAAGCTGGTGCAAGTTGAGACTCCAGTTATAACTTGTTAGAAGAATCACTGGGAATTCTCCTTCCATGCTATGCCTTTTGTCTCCATTACTGCCCTTTCATTCATGCATGGATATTTATTTTAGTGATTTTCTAATTAACATTTCTATGTTCATTGTCTTGTGCCTCAAACCTTTCCTTCTTTCTGTCCCCATCTTTCACCCTGTATCCACAAGCTATGCTGAAGTGCCCTTGTTTTAAACTCTCAAGGCACTCGATATTCACTTTTATCTCAAGGCTGAATTACCCATTTGTAACACTTAGAGAGTAGGTACTATACCTCATTTATTTGAGATATCCAGAGCCTAAAATGCTACCAGGCAAGTAGCATTTGTTTGCAATAAATTATTAAACTATATAGCTCAAAAATATCACTTCTACAGTTGTCAAGCCATTGTTATAACAGGTTTTATTTCCTCAAAATCACTTTTAGGGTTTAACTATTTCCTATTTATATGCATAAATACTTAGGTAAGTGGTGACTCCTCAAGCCCTTAATTTCTATCAACACTTTTTCAGGACTCTTTGCTAAGATTACAAGATGGATGAGAAGGGATACTATTTGAGAGAAATAAAAAAACACTGAAAAGACAAGTACAAGACTCTAAACACACAGTCCCTACTTTAAATTATTTGGAGTAGAAAGATATATCTGGAAAACACTCTATTGCATGATTAGGCATCAAGTATTAAATCATTTCATTTACAAAATTATTCTTGTTTAAATATTAGGTCAATAATAGAACCAAAGGGTGAGTTACTAAGTCAGTCAGTCTGCCTGGCCTCTTGCATAAATATTTAAATTATCTGTTATGATGCCCCTCCTCTTTGGAATAGCAATACCTCAGGGAATGAGTCATATATGTTTCATCTTTGAACCTTCTACTAAGCACAATGCCAGGAACATAAGAGATGCTCAGTAAATGTTTGTTTAAGTAAATAAAACCTGAATACTGTCTTAGTCTGTTAATGCTGCTATAACAAAATACCTAAGACAGTAATATATAAGGAACAGGTATTTATTATTTTCCCAGTTCTAGAGGCTGGGAAGGACAAGATCGAGGTGTCAGCAGGTCAGTTGTCTGGTGAGGGCTACTCTTTGCTTCCAAGGTGGCACCTCATTGCTGCATCTTCCAGAGTGAAGGAAGGCTGTGTCTTCACATCACAGAGGTAGTAAAAAGGAGCCAAACTCCCTCTGTCAAGCCCTTTTATAATGGCACTACTTCACTGATTGGGGTGGAGCCCTCAGGACTTAAACATCTCCCAAAAGGCCCTAACTCACAGTACTGTTGCATTGGGATTAAGTTTCCAACGCATAAATTTTTAAGGACACATTCATGCCATAGTAGATGCCAAATCACTGATTGTGCTGAAGTGCTGATGATTTTGAAGTGGTAGTATGGAAAGGAAAAGTATCACTAGGTCTACAAATGAGATATGGAGAAAGTTGAGGGTAAGCCTATGCATAGATAGAGACATTAAAATATGAAAAAACTACATACCTGTCATTCACTTTTATTCTGATGATTCAGTTGCTCTAAATTTAACATATGCTCACAATATGGACATTGGGTTAGAATCTTTTTTTTTTTTTCTTGCTGTGATAAAAATCTTCCGCTTTAACATGTGCTTCAAAAGTTATTATTTTCCGAATGAATACTGCTGTGTGAGTCCAGAAAAGTGATAAGTGAAAATCCATACCAATGATTAAGAAGGATTTGGCTTTACTGGGAGCATGCACCTTAATTGTTATATTGTTTTCTTTCCCTTTTTTTGAAACTTTATTTTTGTATCTATCTTCTTGGTTTTGGTTCATGGTGATGGGGTGTGTATACTCTTAAATTTCTCTCTGAAGTGTCAATTAATTTAAACGTGTTATGCATTTCTACTTAGTTTAACAAGCATAAGCTTTTTGGTTAGTTGACCTGAAATTGTTGACCCATTATCATATCTTTTACTTCATACATTTTTAAAGTACTTAAATATATTTTTTAATTAAGAGATATGACATAGTTACTTAGGGTCACAAAATACATTTAACATATGAATGTAAAATGAATACCTGTAGTAATCACCAAGGTTAAGAAATAATATAGTGACAATACCCCAGGAACCAACCTTTCTACCCTGGGCATTTTTTTTCTCAATATAACTCCCTTTCACTTCCCTCTTAAACTTCTATACACCTTTGCTTTCTAATGGTAGTAGCAAATTACCACAAACACAGCAATTTAAAACAATGTAAATGTATTATCTTGCAGTTTCCATGGTTGAAGAATCTGGACATACATTAGTTTTGTCTTTCGTTTGTGGTCTCATAAGGCTGAAAGCAAAGCATTGGCCAAACTGCCTTTCTTTTCTGGATCTCAGATTTCCATTTCAGGTTTATGGGGTTGGTAGCAGAATCCAATTCCTTGCAGTTGTAGGACAGAGAGGCACCTATTTTATTGAGTATGTTATGATAAGTCACTTTTCTCTTGCTGCTTTTAAAATTTTTTCTTTGAATTTAGCTTTGACAGTTCGATTATCATGTGTCTAGATTTGGATCTCTTTGTGTTTATCCCATATTAAATTTGTTGAGCTTCTTAGATGTACAGGTCAATGTGTTTTGGAAATTTTTTGATAATTATTTCTCCAAATAGTCTTTTGCCCATTTCTCTGTCATCTACTTTTGAGAATCATACTGTATATACAAATTTATGAGTTGGCCTGCTTGATGGTGTTCCATAGGTCTCTGAGACTCTGTTAACTTCGTTCTTTTTTCTTTTTGTTCCCAGACTAAATGATCTCAATGTCTAATCTTTCAGTTCTCTGCTACTTTATTCTGCCAGCTCAAATCTGCTATTGAATCTCTCTAGTGGATTTTTCATTACAGCTATTGTATTCTTCAATCCAGGTTTTCGTTTGGTTATTTTCTATAATTTGTACCTCTTTATTGATACCCTGTATTTGGTGAGACATCATTTCCATTTGATTTTTTTTAGAGATGTCTTTCTTTAGTTATTCGAACATATTTAATGTAGCTAATTTAGACATTTTTGTCTAGTAAGTCAAAAGTCTTGACTTCTTCAGGGACAGGATCTACTGTGCATAGAGCATACTCTTTTGGTTTTTAGCATGTCTCATTTTTTGTTATTGAAAACTGGACATTTTAAGTAATATAACATAGCAGCTCTAAAAATAATTCAGTCCTCCTTAGGGCTTGATGTTGTCACTGTTTGTTTTTGGTTTTGGCATTGCTGTTATGATGGCCATTATTATTGTTGTTGTTGCACCTATTTGTTTGGTTACCGTCCTGAACTAACGTTACAAAGTCTTTATTCTTTCCTATATATTGTCCATGAGGCCTCTGTTTTGCTAGCCTACTGGTCAGTTAATGACTGGACAGGTATTTCTTAAATGCCTGGAACCAGTAAGTCTCTCAGCTATTGCTGAGATGCTCTGTATGCATGTTGGGGCACATCTTCAGTGCTCAAGCAGGTAGTTCATATTTCTGCCTTAGCTCTTATTTTCTGCATTTGTAAATACTGTCAGAAGTAAGAGCCATTGCCTTTATGGTTCTGGACATGAACACAGGTCATGCACACAGGTGCAGTGTTAAATAATTTGACAAATCTTTTCATCTGAAAGGCTGCTCACACTGAATGAAAAATAAAGAGATACAAAAAAGACAGTTTATGGGAGTCAGGGTTTCTAGGAAACTTTTAGACAGGTCAAATAATGACAGTTCTGTAAATGTTGCTATTGGGGAGGTTCAAATATGTTCTGCCTATCTAGTGATTGTTAAAGTTCTGGTTATCACCATGACTATGGGACTGCTAGTATTCAAAACACCTGTGGAATTAGGGAGTAAGGTATTGGAATAGGGTAAATTAAAATGCCAGATGGCTTTCTATTCTTACCAGGACTCAGCCACTTTTCTGGAATAAATGCTGTCTAGGTTGTTAAAAGTCTTTGGTTAGTTTCCAGAGTTTTGAAAAAGTTGATTTTGGTAATTTTTGCATGTATTCTCATTGCTTTAATGGAGGAGTAGATATTTGGATTTCCTTATTCTGCCATTCCTACTCATGTCCCTGTCATGTGCCTTGATGAAAAAAATATTTTTGTTTTAATATATTCTACTTTATTAATTTTTCCTCTGTAATTTTGAGAAATCCTTTCCTACTGTGTGATCATACTCTAATACATATCATAGAATATTAATTTTTTACCATATTCTTGGGTTTACGCTATTGACACTTGGTAAATTGACATACTAACTGATATTACAAACCATTGTAACATTATTTTCAAATTGATTGCTATCAGGTGGTAAATAATCTTACCAGAATTTATATACCAAATCAATCTTTTGAAAATTGTATTTCTTCTCTTCACCTCAGGTTTAAATCTTGGAATCATGGAACCAGAGGGTATTTAATGATCACTTAATTACCTCGGCCATGTATGTGGTTTTTCATTCCTGCTCTCTGATTAAATGTGGTGCTTTCTTTTTGTGTGTTTGCAGAAAGAATATTCTAGAATCAGGGAAAGTTGGTATAACCTATTGTACAGTGAGATCCAGAAATGCCCAATGGAAAGACCACACAATACACTAAAAGACTGAAAGTCTAAGATGCAGAGAGAGATTAAATCTGACCAATAAAATATATTAGTAATATTGAGGGACATGCAACTGTAGACATTTTTTTTTCTTGTCAGGTAGACTGATAATAAATTTTTTTCTATAAAAGGAGATTGCTTAAGTTGAGTGATCACTTCTCCATATTATTTTATATTTACACTTCCATAACAATTGACATATGCCACAATCACATTTCTTCAAGTTTTACCCAATTTAAAATTTTACTAAACTACTCCAGGTATTAACAGGCAATATTTTAAGGGGAACTCTTTGTTCAATCCACATGGGTAAGGAGATAAGAAAACTAGATAAAAAGCTTCTGTATAAAATTTTATCAACCATGTATCACAAAAACCCGAGTCACTAAAGAAGTATCTAAATCCCAGTGGAAATGCCTGCTAACCTGTTGATAAAGGCAAAACACCAATTTTTATTTTCATTTCAAGAGAAAATAGCCTCTCAGCAGTTTGATGGGTTTTAAGAACACAAACTACCAGACGCTTCCTGATGAGGGCCACCTGCTCTCTCCTTCCCATAGAAGGTTTCCTAGGCCGTCCTCACTTCCATTCTTCTGTTGTTCATTATGTATCTGGTGTACGCATGAATACCAATGGAGATCTTCCCCAGCTGGTACTTCCTGTTTTAACTGTCTGGATCTTTTCCTTTACTAGCTTGGAAGAGTTTTATAAGCTTCTCCCAGGGTGGTCAAATGTAGCTGTTTTTCCTAGCAAAACATACAGTCCCTACTGAATGAGGCCCTCCTTTACCAGTTACCTAACTCTGGATGAAAAAATGTGCTGTGTATTAATAATTCTCTTCCTCCTTCACACTCCTTAGCCAGAAACACCTTACAATTTTTGCCTCTTGCCCACTCCATCATCTCTCTTCTTTGTATAGGTAATTTTCCATTTTACTGAGTCAGGAGTTTTACTTGGTGCATTCTTGATGGCTGTTTTTTAAATTTATACTATTCCTCAAGGCTCAACTGAAGTATAAGTTATTAAAAGTACCTGTGATTTTTAAATCAGACCCTGAGCAAGGCTTAAGTATTAAGATGAAGGCCAGTGTGTTTTATTTTGTCCCATGAAAACTATATAACAAGCCATGCCTCTTCCTTGGCTATAATTTCTAGGTAGTTAAGGAATATTTTTTCTTTTAAAATAGCTTATTACAAAATGCTAGTACAATTGTCTTTCAATTTATTTTTTTGCCATGATTCCAAACATTTTCTAGGTCACAAAAATCTTTGAGAATTTAAAAAACTCCCAGAATAATGTACATTTGCCACAAATTTTGCATACAATTCAGGAACTTCTGACATTATTCCATGGAACCGTGGGTTCTATGTGTTCTCCGATTTTTCTCTCTAATTTTAATTTTCCTTTTATATAAAAAGGTTATTAACTTTCTAAATTTACTAAAGGCAGTATTATAAACTGTTTCACATTTCTTTGTAACATAGTAATAAATTTTGAATGAGTAGAAACTTTACTTGTTTGAAAGTTTAAAAAATCAACATTTTGAAGGATGAGCTTCAAAATTACAACTAGATAAATTGCTATGGGCATATATATTGATATAACCACTTTGAAAATCAATTTGACATTATTTTATGAAGTCAAATTTTCACAATCATTATGACTCAACAGTTCCACTTTAGGGTAAAAATCCAAGAGAAACAGGCAATCACACTTATACCAAGTTATGTTATATATTTATATATAGATATGTACATCTATATATCTATAGATATATAGGTATATCTTTATATATTCATATATAAATTACAGATATATAGATATATAGATGACATCTCTATATACACACAAACATGCATGCACTGAGAAAAATATGTATACCTATATATCTTTATATATCTATATATTATAGATATAGATACATAGATAGTGTAGATATCTATTTATCTGTATGTACACACATGCACACAGAGAGAGCACCTATTCTCATTATGTGTTATATTTATTTTTGTGTGTGTGTGTGTGTGTTTTTTTTTTGAGACAGAGTCTTGCTCTGTCGCCCAGGCTGGAGTGCAGTGGCCGGATCTCAGCTCACTACAAGCTCCACCTCCCGGGTTCACGCCATTCTCCTGCCTCAGCCTCGCGAGTAGCTGGGACTACAGGCGCCCACCACCACGCCCGGCTAGTTTTTTGTATTTTTTAGTAGAGATGGGGTTTCACCGTGTTAGCCAGGATGGTCTCGATCTCCTGACCTCGTGATCCGCCCGTCTCGGCCTCCCAGAGTGCTGGGATTACAGGCTTGAGCCACCGCGCCCGGCCCCATATTTATGTTCTTTATAGTTGCTGTGAACACAGGATTACTGTGCCATTGCTCCTAAGGGAAATGCAGAATTCAGTTTCTGTGAAAGGCTGATCATAATATTTTCATTAACTGAGTAATACATAACCTTGTTTTATATATACTTTTGTTTAAAGACACCTTATTTAATATATATTTTTGGTTGATTAACATTGAATAACACAGTAGCTCATGCTTGAATGAAGCTTATCTAACACATATTTTCTCTGGAAGACACATCACAGCCTTAAGATTAGGACAGCACTGCAGCACCATGTTTGGGGACCATTTTGAAAAGCAAAACCTCCCAGCACTTTGGGAGGCCGAGGCAGGTGGCTCATGAGGTCAGGAGATCAAGACCATCCTGGCTAACATGGTGAAACCCTGTCTCTACTAAAAATACAAAAATTTAGCCAGGCGTAGTGGTGCACACCTGTAGTCCCAGCTACTCGGGAGGCTGAGGCAGAAGAATCGCTTGAACTTGGGAGGTGCAGGCTGCAGTGAGCCGAGATGGCGCCACTGCACTCCAGCCTGGGCAACAGAGTGAGACTCCATGTCAAAAAAAAAAAAAAAAAAAAGAGCAAAATCACCAACCAAAATAACATAAATGTAAAGAAAATGCAGCACAAAACCGAGTGCAAGAAAATCTCACTCATTTGCAATATGATAGGTAAAACAAGAGAGCAGAACATCGCCTTGCTTGACCTCAGCTGGGAATGTGTGTCTGGAGGCTCAGTCTTTTTACAGCTCAGTACATGTCTATGAAAACACAGTAAGTATCGATTCGGGGCTTGCACATGTATTTTAGGAATAAATAAATTTGCAAATATGGAATTCATGAATAATGAGGACCCACTGTGTGTATGTTTATATGTTTATATATTTAATATGTGTGTGTGTTTGTGTATGTTAAACCTAGCACATAAAGCAAGGGGTTTATAAACACAGGGGCTAGGTTCCACACCAGGCAGGGCCAACAGTGATAATCATTGTCACGTATTTCCACAAGAAATGATATCACTCTAAGATTGTAGAGACTTTAAAAATTCTTTTTGTCAAAATATTCAAGAGGTCAGATATATAAATCACATTGACACCACACAGTCTTCCCTCAGCTTGCATGCCCTTCTTATCTCCTCTACAGTGTCCTCTCTATTTCATCTCCTATTTATTTTTATTTATTTCTATTTTTTACTTTATCTTAGTTTTTTTTTTTTTAAATTCGTCATTTCCATAGTTTTTTTGGGAACGGGTGGTGTTTGATAAGTTCTTTAGTGGTGATTTGTGAAATTTTGGGGCACCCATCACCCGAGCAATACACACTGATCCACTGAACCTAATTTGTAGTCTGTTATCCCTCACCCCCTTCCCATCCTTTCCCCACTGAGTCCTGAAAGTCCATTGTGTCATTCTTATGCCTTTTCATCCTCGTTGCTTAGCTCCCACTTACGAGCGAGAACATACAATGTTTGGTTTTCCATTCCTGGGTTACTTCCCTTAGAATAGTAGTCTCCAGTCCCATCCAAGTTGCTGCTAATGCCATTAATTCATTCCTTTTTATGACTGAGTAGTATTCTGTCATCTATATATCACAGTTTCTTTATCCACTTGTTTATTGATGGGCATTTGGGTTGGTACCATATTTTTGCAATTGTGAATTGTGCGGCTATAAACAATACGTGTGCAAGTATCTTCTTTGTATAATGACTTACTTTCCTCTGGGTAGATACCCAGTAGTGCCCTTATTTCAGAACAGTAAAATAAGTTTTCCTTATTTTCTGGATCAGAACCTTTCTGCCACACTTTGTTCTTCTCAGAGTCTTAGAATGTCTAACAGCCTCGGGGCCCATATGAGCATTTTCTTTTCCCCCAAATATAGTAAGTTCTTCTTAAGATAAATTATTTATTTTCTGCCTCATTAAAATTGTGTCATTTAGTATAATACTGAAAAGCTGCTTTTTTAAAAAAATTATGATTGCAACCATGACCCATTTATTCTGGAATTCTATCATCCCATATTTCGGAGACTTGTTCATCTCAGGATGTGTATGCTGGATCATGAAAGATTGTATTTACAACAATGTCAGCAGTGTTTGAGCATCTATAATGTTCAAATCTGTATGCTAGTTGTTGACTGGGGTCATAAATATGAACATGCACAGTCCTGTCTTTGAACATACCACTGAATGGGGAAGACACACATTAAATGAAATAGTTCCTCTGCAAAACAGATTATGAACAACGTGAAGGTAGAGGTATGAAGGAACAAAGATGGTGCTGAATCATTAAGTGTGGGAGGCTGCAGATTATGGAAGCCCCCTGGGGGATTGAGACTTGGAGGGAGAGCAGAGCTTTGCTTAAAGATGGCTATCCTTTATATCTTAGGAATGATGTCTTGGTAATGCTATCTTAGTTTGGGCTTCTTCCTCTTAGTTAGGTTTCCTCCAAAGTGATGCCTGAGACATGACTTGAGTAAAAGTAGTTTTAGGAAGTGACCCCAGGAAGCAGGAGAAAGGGAGTAAAGGGAGTGCAATGGGAAAGGAGAAAAAGCAAAATGAGAGAGCGTTATTGAGGTTGCTGCTGCAAGGAACAAGAACTCAATTCTACCCGAATCTTTGAGAAGTGTACAGTTTTGACCTTGAATTGTCCACTCAAAGGACAGGAAGCTGGAAAAGTTATCCTCTGTTTTCAGTTTCACATTAGTTGAATGATGTTCCTGTGATTCTTAACTCCCCTGTATTTCTGGATGCAATTATGGGATGGTCAAACTGGCTTTTTGTGACATCAGAGATGACACTTGGGCAGCAAGCAGAAGAGAGGAGAGTGTATTTGAAGAAACGTCATCTCCAGGTAAATATAAGCTTCCATAGAAATGTGCATCAGAGCTGCAGCTGCAACCAGGGAAAGCTGAAAGGCTATGGCACAGAGCAGCAAAGAGACCTGCTAGAAGTACAGAAGATGTCCAAAGGTGTTCAAGATTGAAAGCAAGGAAGCCAGTTAGAATATGAAAGTAATAAAGGATTTATCCCTTTGATATCTTTCCAACCTTTTTCTGCCTGGAAGACTTTTCCCTTCTCACTCTTAGCCTAAACTCTATCCTTTCTTCAAAGCCTAATAAATAGGCACAGCCTAGAATAGTTCTTGGAACTCAATACATGTTCAATATTATTTGCTGAATAAATACCTAGCATATTCATTGTGATTGAAACTTTACACACTCATTGAAGTGAATACCCACAAAACCTTGATATACATGTGTTAGTATCTCAATTTTCTAGACATATTCATCTATTCATTCAACGAAGATTGCTGAATGTCAGACACTGTACTCGGTTATAGAAGCTGATAAAGAAATCGATCCTCAAGAAGGTTAAATCTTTTGCCAGATAACTCATAGTCAGAGGAAAGGAAATAAATTCAATGATATTTTCTTGCATTCATCCCCCACCATTCTTCGATTCCATAATTCTCACAATTAACTCATCAACTCAGCCATCTCATCAATCTTTAATTCCCATACTGCAGTGTGATTTTTTCATTTGTCACGCTATGTGATACTGTGCATTTTCACCTTTTATGTTTATCTTTGCCGAGCCCCTTGAGGGCAAAACCTATGGTATCATGCTTTTTCATATCCTTAGGCCAAGGCAAGACACTATAGTTGTACCTTCTGATGCATTTTGGGGATTATCTAGATCTTTAATAATGCACGTTTCTTTTCCTATTGAAATATCACAGAAAGAATAAAATGTCATCTGATGTGAACGCAGAGCTGACATCTGAATTAAAACCTTTTATGGTAACATCAGAGCTTTGCTGGAAATAGATAAATAATAGCAATGCAAAAATGCAGACTTATGGACAAATAATATTTTGCAACATTTTTGGGGGGAGAGTTTCATTTGAATTCAAAATTTGACAGTGGCTGGAAAAGACCATGTTTAAGGAAAGATATACAAGCCTGGACACATCTAGATGCATCCCATCCACCTGTCTCTTACCCCTCTCAATGCAACACTCTCTAAAATGCCTCTAGTACGTATGTCTAGAACAGTGGGGTCCAACTGAAATGTAAGGTGATCCTACAAATGCAATTCACATAGGTCATTGACATTTTTCTCTTAGCCACAATTTAAAAAAAAAAAAAAAAAAAAAAAAAAAAAAGGACTGGAAGTTAGAAGCGGGTTGATTAACTGAGGTCAGGAGTTCGAGACCAGCCTGACCAACATGGTCAAACGCTGTCTCTACTGAAAATACAAAAAAAAAAAAAAATTAGCTGGGCATTTTGGTGGGCACTTGTAATCCCAGCTATTTGGGAGGCTGAGGCAAGAGAATCACTTGAACCTGGGAGGCAGAGGTTGCAGTGAGCCAAGATTGTGCCATTGCACTCCAACCTGGGCAACAGAGCGAGACTCTGTCTAAAAAAAAAAAAAGAAGAAGTAAAAGGAAACAGATTAAATTCATTTTAATAATATATTTATTTAACCAAATATATTGAAAATTGAAAATATCATTTCAGATTGTAATCAATGTAAAACTTCATAAATATTTTACATTTTTATCACGCTAAGTCCTCAAAATCTGGTGAGTATTTTACACTTCTGTCATATCTCAATTGGGAATCGTCAAATTTCAAGGACTCAGTAGCTAGTAGCTAATGGTTACCTTTTGGACAGCATAGGTTTCTAGACTGACTTCTACAGCTGGTTTTCCTGGTGTGTGTGTGTGTGTGTGTGTGTGTGTGTGTAGTCTATGTGTTTCTGACATATGGATTTTTACAGCAGTTTCCCTATGGTCCCTCATCCTGTTTGATGATAAACTTTCAGAATAGAGCCCATGGACCTTGGCTATCATATGATGTATTCTAGTGTACATATTACATTCATGTATTCTATTGATATCATGTATGCTTTTCTGCTCAACATGGGCTGTCGATAAGTGCTACTTTACTGAAAATTGGCAGTGTGTGCTCATGTAAAAAAAAACAGGGTCTTCTGCATTAAAAAGCAACTAAAAACAAACATTTAATTTTTAATTAGAAAGATCTCAAAGAAATGGGCACCTGTATACCTTCTGGGGAAACTAGATTTTTATTAAAATTGTGGGGGTTTTTTGTGTGTATTCCGGGTTCTGCCTTTTAAAACTCCTTAGAAAAACAATGTGTTTGAATGCTTGTTACTTTTTTTCTTCATTTCAAAGCCTAAATGGAAAGTATGAGTTGACATGAACTTTTCTGTCCTTTCCACTGTGTAGGGGAGCTGAAGTTGTGTACTGCAGAAGACCAGGGCCTTGGAAACAGATAAGCTAGAGGTTCAATCCCAGATCTTCGCTTTACTACCTGTGTGACTTTGAGCACTTTCGTTGATCTCAATAAGCCTTTGATATTTTGTTATACAAATTTCCTCTTTTGTAAAGCTGAAGTATTCTTGTTTGTTTTATTCTTCTCAGATTCTAGTATTAACATCTTAGTCAAGCAACTGTCAACTCTTGTATTAATTACCTGAAAGCATGCTTTTTCCTGTTTCTATGTATCCCCACCTACAAAACAATTTCTCCACAGTAGCCAGAGGTTTTTTTTATCAAGTGCACATCTGATTTTACACAGTTTACTAATGACTGCTGAGATGAGCCACTAGTTTCTATTGATGATTGATTTTTGTTTTCGCAACCGGGAGGTGCCAGTGTTCTGTGCTTTAATTAAACCCCAGTTGGTGTTTCTTCACTGACATTTTCCTTTCCTCTTGATTACTATTATCAGTCTCAAGAGAAGCAAGATTGTTTAAAATCTGTTTTTAATTCTCCAACTTTGAATAAATTATTCATTATAAAAATCACAAAAACTAGTCAATTTACCCACTAATCATAGAATACCCAGTACTATTCCTTTATCAGTTATTAGATAGAAAGATTTCAGGTAGACAATGAGGGCCAATAGCATAATTCACTTGCTGCTGAGAATGCACAATGGTTGCTCATACACTACCAAGTTTGCCTCTTTGGGGCTCATTCTTTGCCTACTCACTTTAGCACCTCCTGCACTGGATACTTTCCATATCCCTCCAAGCCCATCTCTTGTTCTTCTCCAACCAAATTGCAATATTTATCAATGTCTTCCATCAATTCTTCCTTGACAATGTGCTTTTACTCTGATTTATTTTGCTTTACATAACATTGTTTTATGTCCATTTGCCTCATATAAATCCTGATTCAGTTCTTCCATGCATGAAACCATCCCTGAATTAAGCCCTGTGTCTGTTACTCTGCTATCAAGTTCTTATCACTCATTTCCACATTCTCATTTTAAACCATTGGAGTACACTGATGGGGATGTTATATTGCACTATTCTTAAATCTTTTCTTGTGCTTACAGTCTCCCCAAATGAATGGGGGTGACAGTATAAAGGGCAAGAGATTGTCTTTCTTTTCTCCCTTTCGTTTCTTTTTTTGTCCTTTCTTCCTTTATTCCCTCCACCTCTGGCTGTATTCGTGGGCTATATCCTGCATATCTTCATTATTTCCAGCACCATCTATAACCTTCCCCTTCTTCCCTCCCTCCCTCCCTCCCTCCCTTTCCTTCCTTCCTTCCTTCCTTCCTTCCTTCCTTCCTTCCTTCCTTCCTTCCTTCCTTCCTTCCTTCCTTCCTTCCTTCCTTCCTTCTTTCCTTCTCACTGTGTCACCCAGGATAGAGGGGAGTGGCATCATTATAGCCCACTGTAACCTCAAATTCCTGGGCTCAATCAATTCTCCCACCTCAGCCTCCTGAAGAGCTGGAACTACAAGCTGTTCCACCATACCTGGCTAATTTTTGAATTTTTTTTGGAGATGGGGTCTTGCTAGGTTGCCCAGGTGGGTCTCAAACTTCTGGCCTCAGTTGATCTTCCCACCCCGGCCTCCCAAAGTGCTGGGAAAACAGATGTGAGCCACCACACGAGGCCTCATAGAAATTTTTTTTCTGCATCAGTAGCACACAAAGCTAGTACATTTCTTTTACAAGTTGCATCCTATTCTGTAATATGAATATAACATAAATTTATTAAACAATATTCCTGTTGATTATCACTTTGGCTACTTTCAAATTTTCAAGCAATTAACAAAATACTGCCATGAAGGATTTATGCATCAGTAATCTGGAAAAAAATTGTTAGATGTGGGATTTATACATTTGCCCCTGCAAAATGGCAATATTGAGTGGTTTCAAAGTGTGCATGCCTTGATAGTTTAGATATACTTCCCCTTCTTCTTGCTGGGACATTAAAAAAGCAATCATAATAAATACAACTTGATGACGAGGGTAATCACAGTGCTGGGAATGGTGGCTGAAGAAGATACAGAGGGTAAACTTTATCATCTCAAGATGATATAAACGGACTATTTGATTAAACCACTGAAGAACTGGGAACACCTATATAAATATTTCAATAATTGCAAGCCTCATTTATTATGAATCATTTCATAGATGTGGGCAGAGGGAAATTTTGAAGATGACGCAGAAGCATACGGAAAACAGATGCAGAGCAGTCAGGATTACTGGGTCCTGATAAATGCTTGTAAGTTACTAACTACAGTGACCTGTCCATAAACCTAGAAGGAAGAGAATGAGAGAAACAATCAGTTTTCAATATGTGTTTAGTAAGTGCCAGATACTGGGCCGTACAACCGAAATGGATTTGACACCCACAGTGATTCTGAACTGTTGGCACTGTGATCATCATATTCCCACTTTGTGGATAGGTAAAATGAGACTCAGCTGATGTAATTTGGTCACAATTACAACAGTGGTGTAGCTGGAATTCAAATACTAAAGCACCTGACTCTCATACTGTGTTCAAAAGGAAGAAGATAAAGCGTGAAAGCAAGCAAGTTGAGAAGGAGAGGACAGACACCTGTAACAGCAGGCTTTTACATTTTTCTTCAAAATAGGACCCAGTTTGAGGTGAAGTGTTTCTCTGACAAAAGTAACGTGCAATTATAAAAACAAAAACAATGTTGGATTAAAGATAATTACTTAACAGAATACAAAATGGGATAGAGCATTTACCAAAAACAAAACAAAACAAAAAAACCTGAACAACAGAAAGGATGCTAAAGTGAACCAGGATGTGAATGAGTGGAAGAGGGTGGTTAATTTCATGGGAGGCACACATAAGAAACCAGCTGTAGAGAGGAGGATGGTGATGATTAGCACGATTCCAGTGCGTATTAGAAATAGACTGTTCTTTCCAGGAGAAGGGGCATGACAGAGCCAGCGCTTGGGCAGGCAGGGACCAATGGTGTCTTTAGTGGTTTATGCAGGCTTCTATTTTACATCATTCCTTTTGTTACTTTTTTCTTTCTTATTCTTCTAACAAAATATCTGACATAAAAGGAAAACCTAAGTTGCAAGACAAATGCTCTTTAGAAAGTACACATAACTATTATGTGAACCCAGAACTCATTGCCTACTTACCTATCATGAGAGAGATGAGATGTGGGATGGTATTTTAAATTGTACACACTTTATACAATTCAGATTTGCAAAAATAATAAGAAACAGAAGAGAAAAAAGTAACTTTTATGCTTTTTATGTATTAAATAAACTTCTTCAATCTCCCTTTAAAACTTTATTATAAAACTTTAAAACTTTAGCATGCCAATTCAAGGTAACAATCTCCTCCACTTTTTAAGTTTCATTTTACGTAAATATTCTGCCAACATAAACTTCAGATTCTGTATCAGAGCTGATTTGGTCATCCAAAGTGTCTCTTAGTCCCCTCTTGAGATGTTGTCTTGTAAGGGGTAAATCACCTAAACTGTCTCTGCCTCAATTTCTTAATCTGTAAAATGGAAAAGAGTGTTACTTACCTCAGAAGGTCTGTTCGGATAGTTTGAGTTAAAAATACATGAGAAGTTTCAGGAAAGAACATTTATCTATTTAGCATATTTAGTATTTTCATAATTTTAGTATTTAAATAAGATAGAAAAAGTATGGCATATAACCAACTCAATAGATGCTATTTTTCTTTCCTCTTTCTTTTCCTCTGGAATTTAGTCTTTCACCTCTGCCCTTGTTTTTGAGGAAGGTTGTGAAAGGATGTGGTATGATAGAATCAGTCTTGGAGAGCAGCAAGAAATAGAAATGTAAAATTAAATTTGCCAATTCCACACATTGGGAAGAGTTCTACAGTGCCAGCCCACTGATCAAAGCTTCTGAAAGCATGGTTTTCCAAGGACTGTGGTTGGTGCTTTACTTAGGGATGTTTCTAGGAAATGAGGGGTGTGTAGCCCTCAAACTGATAACAACTACTTGCTGGACCCCTGGACATTTAGTGAAAAAAAATCTGATTATTGGACTAAGCAATTTCAGGTCTGTGACACACACAAAAGTGGCTGTAGAAAGGAGGTCATCAATGATTAGAGTGGATCCCAGAAGTGTACTGTGTTAGAAAAACTTCTCGCATTTTTCCGAAGGAGCCCACAGAGGCTCTCTTGATTAGCCAGAGACTGATGGTTTTCCCACAGCTGGGAAAGCAACTCCATTCCTTCTGGAATGATAGAAGACTCCAAACATTTTCATGAAACAGTTTCTGCATTAGTTAGCTCATGCTGTGTAGCGAGAAACCACCCCAAAACTTCATGGCTTCAACTGACATCCATCTATTTGGTTTACAATTTGAGTCATCAATTTGGGTTATGCTCAGCTGGATGTGGCGGGATGACTCATGTGTCTGAGGTCAGTTCCTAGGTCATCTGGGAACCAGTTGATCTTGCAGGGGCCTCGGCTGAGATGAGTTACTTGACTGCTCATGAGCTCTCGCCCACTCCAGCAAGCTGGACCAGACTCGTTCCTTTGGTGGCAGAAGGGAGAACATTTAGAGATTCAGGGAATTTGTTTCTTTAAGACGACAAAAATATCTCATAATCAAATAAGGCTTCATGTCTCTTTTGCTCCTTTAAAAATGAATGTTTTTTTTTTCTCTAAGTTGAAAGTTGTTCTGCTATTATCAATCTGAAAGGAGAATGAGATTGAATTCAGTCTCAGATTTACTCCAAAAACACTGTAGGTGAGCACAGTCTCAGTCTCCTTAGGATACCTGGCCTGACCATTGTTTGATCATAAAATTATCCTTCGTTACATGGATAGTAGATCAAATATATACTAATTCAGAAGTGTAAAATATTTAAAAGGTTGGACTCCTTCCTTAGATCACCAGAAGAGAAAGTTCAAACTTAACGGAGCAAATATGGCAAAGATAACTATGGTACTGCTGTTGAAACAGCCTGTGATGCTAAAAGCTGCCTTGACTTGACTGTGGAAGGACCTCACCTAGCACAGCAATATTTAGGTCATTGACATTTTAAACTGGAAGGCACAAATCTAAGAGATCTCAGAAGCAGGGAAAGGAACATATAAGATAAAAAAAATAAATGAGAGAAGGGGAGGTAGCAAGAAGGAGGGGGAGAACACAGATAGTGAGAGAAGGAGAAAATTAAAAGTGGAAAGTGGAAAGTAAAGGGGTAAAGAGAAGGGAGACCCAACACAGTTGCTGTTCTGTAGCAGGAAAAGATTTTAAGCAACACCTGGGCTTTGTCCTCAACACTTTCTTGCACCTACCATGTCTAGAAATAGGAGGAAAAGATGGGCAGAGCCAGGACTAAGAGGAGGTGAATATGGCATTTACCTTGGGTGCAAATTTTAAGTGAGCACAAAAACATCTTGGTAATCAAGATGAATAATATTTTTATGAGATACATTAAAAATGTCAAAATTAATGCAAAAAAACCTATGATGAATAATACATTAAAATTTTGCATAAAAAGAGGATTAGCATTGTTGATTTTCCTGTTGTTTCAGATTTCCAATATGACTCTGCATGGAACCCTTTTATTTAGAAATTTAAATTCGCTCATCATGATTTTTGCATTAGTTTGTATTTTAACATTTTTCATTAAAATATTATTTGTCTTGACTACTGAGTTTTTCTTGTCTCTTTAAATTTTGTACCTGTTTTATTCACCTCCCTTTAGGCGCTGAATGGGGCGGGAGGGTGAAATAACCTGATCTAGTAGTGGTTAAGTATGAGGACTTTGGATCCCAGTGCTTGAACTGAACCCCACTACTCTGTGTTGTAGCTCTCTCTATTCATGCTGTCAGAACTTGGGCAAGTTAATAAACCTGCCCTTTCAATGTTTCCTTCTGTAAAATGGAGATAAAAATAATCCTTCCTCATAGAAGGATTGTGAGGACTAAATGAATTAATAACATGAATATATCTAAAATAAATAAAATAATCCCTGAACATAGCAGGTACTTTAAAAAGGGTCAGTGCTGAGGATTAGGACTGTCTGTTCTGATGTCAACCCAAAGCATGTGGGTAGTGCTGCGTAGTACCTCACTATCATCAAATGCCACACGTATGTCTTTTCCACATACATGTTCCTCCCACTGCCAAATACCTCTATGAAAGACATAGTTTCATTTCTGATTTTGTGATCTGTAATTTTCACATAAACCTTACAAAAGTGTTTCTTAATTTTGCTTGAACATTAGATATATCTAGGAAGATTTTTAAAATCCCAATGGCCAGGCTGCATTCGAGAAATTAACTAGAATCTTGGAGGGAGAGAACTAGGCATCAGTAATTTTTTTTCAGTTTCCACGGTGATTTTATTATAGAGGTAAATCTGAGAATCGCTTCCTCGGAGACTGCGTGCTGTATGACAGTACGGGTGTGGGACTAAGACATGTCTAAGCATCATTGCAAGTTCTACCCCTTGTTGACAGGGTAAACTTGAGCTAAAGTGTCTACACATCTTTTCTAATCAGTAATAAGAAAAAAATTAGTGGAGTGAGGGTGTGGCATGTGGTACGTGAATATTAAATATTACTTTTCTCTGTCTTCCCCAACATTTTATTTTCTCCCTTCCCTTGTTCCTTCCTTCTTCCTCCTCATTCTCTTTCTCCTTCTTACCTCTCTTCTTCCCTTCAGCCCTCAAGCATTCATGAAGCACATACAATGAGGCAGAATTTTTACTATGCCCTGACAGTGTGAAGGTGAATGACCCATACTGAAGAAACTCACCAGTTGAGAAAAGGGAATTACATGTAAATGAATGACAGTAAGGAAGCAAACACTATGACTACAGTGGTTCTGATATTCAGAACCTCTTCATGGAATGTCTTGTGGGAAGTCAGAGAATATGAAGAATTCCCAAGCCTGCACTAAACTCTCTGTCTTTAAAATATATTATTGTGAAACAGGCAGAAGCACTCTTACGGTCAAACCAATAAAACAGAACAAAAGGATGACAATACTCCTACTGTGTTTGAGTAATAGAAAAATATACACAGCCAAAATAGAATGTAGTAAAGAACAAATATGGTTCTCTTATTTACTCCTACAACAGATTGTGATGTGATCAAGATGACAAACTGTGTTACTTCAGTGAGAGTTTCCTGTTAGACGTTGAGAACCCAATGAATTAAATTTAATGTAGAACTAGTAAGAAAAGTTGGTTATAAAGAAGTAGTTACAAGCACCAAGATAGAATTTGGAGAATGCCAAGTCATCAAAAGCCATGTTATCATAAGCATGTCTACTAAACACACTAATTGACTAATTTTTACACAAAGAGAATTTGAAAAGATCATTTTATGTATCCCATTTTAATTCAGAAAAAGAATTATCATGATTTTTATAATACTTTACCTGAGAAAATTTCTTTTGAATGCCTAAGAAGAGATCCTATAGAGAAGCAACATCCTCTGTGGATACAATTGTTAAATAAATAATATTTATTATATGATTACTGATATGGTTTGGCTATGTCCCCACCCAAATCTCATCTTGAATTGTAGCTCTCATACTTCCCAAGTGTTCTGGGAGGGACCTGGTGAGAGATAATTGAATCATGGGGGCTGTTTCCCCCATACTGTTCTCATGGTAGTGAATAAGTCTGGAGAGCTGATGGTTTTATACAGGGTTTCCCCTTTCACTTGTCTCTCATTTTCTCTCTTGCCTGTGGCCATGCCTTCCACCTTCCTCCATGATTATGAGGCCTCCAGAACCACATGGAACTATGAGTCCATTAAATCTCTTTTTCTTTATAAATTATCCAGTCTCGGGTATGTCTTTATCAGCAGCATGAGAACGGACTAATACAATTACTATGTGTAATGGGTAATACCAACCACACATTTTCATGAATATGTTATGCAATTATTACAAAAGCCTACGAAGTAATACTAATATTTTCCTCATTCTCTGATGTGGACAAGGCAAAAAGGAGTACAATACACTGAACAAGATCACACAGTGAGTGACTGAGGTCAAATTCCAAGCCACACAGTCTAAATTCAGTCTGAGCCCTAATTCTTAAGTGTAAAGGCTGTATTTACACTTCCATCATCCCATGGAGTCTTGCTGTTCAAAGTGTGGCCCATAGTCCAGCATCATCACCACCAATTAAGAGCCTGATAAAATGCAGAGTCTCAGGTGACAACATAGACCAACTGTACTGAAATCTGCATTTTCACAAAATCCCATGGGGATTCAGATAGGCATTAAAGTTTCAGAAGCACTACTGTGGAGAAGCTCAGAACACTAACACTTTTGCACTAGGTCATGAAATATGTCTACTGAGAGATAACAATCTTTGTTGGAAAAGCTCCAAAGATATTTTCAGGTTTAATTATGTGCTTCCAAGCTTATCTTGTCAAGTTGATCACTCCATGGTGTTCTTAAATCCCTTTAGGGATTATAATTCTTCACTCAATTTTTAAAGTGTTTCCTGAAGGTGGTCCTGTCTCTACTCCTAAATGGATTTCAAGGAAAGAACCATCCTGGCACATGCTGTAAAGTTCAGTGTCTCAGAGAATGAATAGACACAAAGTAACAAAAGCAGGAGTCACAGCCTCAGACTTCACCAGCAGTTTCTTTCCTACTTAAAACAAGTATAACTAATATTTGCACTGTGCTTTACAGTTTACTATAAAATTTTACACCCACACACATATTTACCAAGGATTACAGTCTCTTAGGTATCTGTAAAGTCCTATGTTTGCTTACGAATCACTTCACTGCCCTTCTATAAACTAACTGGCAGTGAGCTTGTTCAGGGAATCTAATGTGGCTGTAACCTTCAAGAAACGTTTCAAAAGGCAAAGCAGACTAAAATCGAAGAAAAGAAAGCTGTAACTGACAGAGATCTTAAATTGCATAGTTATTTAGTGTTTCCAGTTTTCAGATTTCAGAATAAACTATAGGTCATATACTGAATGAGTATATGCATTAAATAACATATAAATATTGGCACACTTAAAGAGGTTAGTGAATGTTTTAGGATGTCTAAAGACATCTTTGCAGGGAATTCAGAGAATATGTGCCAGACAAAGAGGGCCAAGATGAATGTTTTGCTAATTAGTGAGGCAGCTTCTTACAAACATTAGTTAGGTACTTCCTTCTATTATGTAAATTGAAATGCTTCTTATTGAAAGTGAAGTTCCTATTTACCAGGTGTGTCTTGAGTGAGCTTACAAGATCAGAGGTCAATAGAATGAAATAAACCTGCCCTAGAGCCCTAGTTCCACATTTTGTTAACATAGATGGCCTCAGGAGGCTGCTTAATATTTCTAACTTTCAATTTCATTGCCTGTAAGATGAAGATCCTAAGAGCACATACCTTCTATGTTTACTGTGAACATTAAATATAATTTAATACACCATGGCTTGTATATACTAAGACCTCCTTAAAACGATTTAGTAAAGATTTTTGAGTATCTACACTGTAGCAGGTCCAAGCACTACAAAAATAAGACACAATACCATTCCTATCCTCATAGGTCTCTAGCAGAGGTCATTATTGGCATAATCGCATCAGCAAATGTAAAATTGTTCTGAGAGCTTACAAAAGTGTTTGACCTATTCACAAAGACTTTATTAGAATTTGGCCAAACCATCTCAGAAGTATTTGCCACTCTTCACAATGCCCTTGCCTTGTGCATACACAGCAAATGAAGAAGCACCAGAGATGAAAGGTGGAAGAAAGAATCTTGAATAGCATTCGTTGTGAGTTCTGGCCATTTCTTTTGCAGAAGCTTGACTCATTTGTGAGCTAGGCATCTAAGCTATTATCAAATAATAAAGGAAGCATGAGTTTTTACCATAATATTTGTGCAATTTGAAGGTGGGTAGGACCTCTTATGACTGTATTCACATGTGTGGGCAGGAGGAAGTGATTGCTCTCAAAGTGTTCCCTATCCCACTCAAAGAAGAGAACATTTTTATTATGTCTGCTTTCTCAGAGGATATAATCTGGTAGCCAGCCTCATTTTTTTTTCTTTTATTTTTATGCTTTTTTTTTTTTTTCAGTAGAAATGAGGACAGAAAGACTGTCCTTCTGAAGGTCCTCTCTGTCAAAGGACTTCTGGGATTTCCAGCATGTGGAAAAAGATCAGAAAGTCCTGCGGAACCTCTGCCAAGCTGCTAGAGTCAGAGACTCTTCCCACACTCTCCTGGGTCTCGTCAATTCTTATCAAAGATGCAGGGGTGGCAGCAGCCACTTTTCAACTTCAGAGAAGAAAGCAAGTGGTTTACAGGAAAAGAAAGCACAAGACTGCTGTCAAGTGTCACTTACTCTGTCTCTGGCCATCGAAGAGGCTTAGGCTTGTGTGGAAATGGGTTTCGAGGCCAGCAGCTCTCAGCAAAATGAGAGCCATGGAGAGAAATGTTTATTTCTGTATATACTTTGCAAAAGTTGGGTGGTTTGGATCCAGAAATTAAGGGAAATATGTTGGGTCAAATTTTCAAGCCACTCGACCTTCCTTAGTTCTGTCTTTAAAATCTAGCCCCATTCATTCAGCATATTAGATCCCTGCATGGCAAGCAAAGCCCAACCTCTGGCATCAACGCACTGAAGGCTTCTTGGAGGGCTTACAAAGCATTGTGAAGAGTTAAATGTAAATGAATCAGGAACACATGGATTCAATTTCCCTGGAAATTCACATGTGCTTGGAAATGAAGGGGGGTAGTGTCTGGCCAAATGTGCTTTGATTTATCTGACCCCACAATATACCCCTCCGCTCTCTTTTCCTCCTCTCAAAATCATTCAAAACTTTGGTTAATGTCACACCATGGCTGAGTAGAATCTTGAAGCTTGGAGTGGTTTGAGTTCCTGAAATGCTTCACTGAGTTAAAAAGGGCCTTTAGAGAGCCTTCCCCTCTTCCTCCCACTCTTCCCTCCCCAACCAAAGATTCTCACGTGGTTTTCTTCTATTTAATAGGGTTGAATTAAGGCAAGGATGTGATTATGTTAGTTCGATCACAACACTAACCACCTATTGCAATCCGTGGAAGACTTCACTTTCTGCAACATACATTTTCATTCACAAGGTATTAGCATAACAAAAAAAAATTCTGCCAGTGCAAATCAGGTTCATTTCATTTCATTTCATTTATTTCATTTCATTTCATTTTAGAAAACTACCACTTGGATAAAGGAGTAGAATTAGCCCTTTGTCCAGTGGATAAATTGCAAAAATTTTCTCCTATTCCGTAGGTTGCCTGTCCACACTGATGATAGTCTCTTTTGCTGTGCAGAAGCTCTTCAATTTAATTAGATCCCATTTCTCAGTTTTGGCTTTTGTTGCCATTGCTTTTGGTGTTTTAGTCATGAAGTCTTTGCCCAGGTCTATGTCCTGAACCAGAAATATCATTTGACCCAGCAATCACATTACTGGCTATATACCCAAAGGATTATAAATCATTTTACTGTAAAGACACATGCACACATATGTTTATTGCAGCACTGTTCACAATAGCAAAGACTTGGAACCAACCCAAATGCTCATCAATGATAGACTGGATAAAGAAAATGTGGCACATTACACCATGGAATACTATGCAGCCATAAAAAAGGATGAGTTCATGTCCTTTGCAAGGACATGGATGAAGCCGGAAACCATCATTCTCAGCAATCTAACACAGGAACAGAAAACCAAACACCACATGTTCTCACTCATAAGTGGGAGTCGAACAACGAGAACACATGACACAGGGAGGGGAACGTCACATGCCGGGGCCTGTTGGGGAGTGAGGGGCTAGGGGAGGGAGAGCATTAGGAGAAATATGTAATGTAGATGCCAGGTTGATGGGTGCAGCCACCCACCATGGCACATGTATATCTATGTAACAAACCTGCACGTTCTGCACATGTATCCCAGAACCTAAAGTATAATTTAAAAAAAATAAAAAAGGAGTAGAATTATACAGGCATCATTCTAATCATCCAAATTACCATCATCCACAACCTCACATTTATTTAGTGTTTTAAAGTTTCAGAACACCTTTGTTAATCATCGCATTTACTGGCCATAACATCCCCCTGCACCGAGTATTCAAGATGGAATCGTTTAGAGCCTACTTAGCGTTATCGGGCAGAGAGATACCTTAGTGTAAGAGCTGGGGCCAGGACATCAGGAAAAAGAGCCTTTGTGTCTCCTAAGTTTGGTTAATGGTGATAATAAAGGTTATAAGGGTTTATAAGGGTGACAAGAAATACTTGGGTAATAAAGCAGCAGGATGAAGCGTACATACTTTTGGTTCTTTGCCAGCATTAATTGGTTTTACCTTTGTCCTTCTGCTCCTTCTTGGGCCAGTTGGTGACTACAAACTATCTTGGGCCTGTCCTCCCTCTTCCTGGTTCACTTTTTCTCCGCCCACCTGGCTAACATTTTCTTGGTATCTTTCATTTCTTCTATAGATTTCTTCCACCGGTTGTGATTTTGTCCTGGGAGAATGTGTGCACATGGTGGCCACCAGAGGGAGCCCTTCAGCGACAAAGGATGAGAGTTGCAGGATGGTAAGGGCTCGTGCTGGGAAACTTAAGTAATTATTATCATGGACCATTCTTAGCCTCTCTTTATATGCCTCAGCCAGACTTCCTCCTTTCTTTTCCTGTCCATTTTACACTTCCACCCTGGCTCTTTTCCCCCAGCATCTCGGATGACTGACTTCTGGAATCAAAGTTCTGGTTTATCACCTTTTCAAAGAGGCCTACCTCTGATCCCTAGATCACTTTCATAGATCCTTTTATGTTTTTGTTTTGTTTTATTTGAGACAGAGTCTTGCTCTGTCACCCAGGCTGGAGTACAGTGGTGCGATCTCAGTTCACTGCAACCTCTGCCTCCCGGGTTCAAGCAATCCTCCCCCCTTAGCCTCCTGAGTAGCTGGGATTACAGGAGTGTACCACCACATCCAGCTAATTTTTGTATTTTTAGTAGAGATGGGGTTTCACTATGTTGGTCAGGCTGGTCTTGAACTCCTGACCTCAGATGATCCACCCATCTCGGCGTCCCAAAGTGCTGGGATCATAGGTCCTTTTATGAAATTAAGGCTGCACACTCCCTTGACTTCTGCTTGCAATAAACAATCCTGCTTACTTCCTTTATAACATATTGTGATCTACACTGATATTATTTGTTTGTTTGCTTGTTGATGCTCTTTCTCTCTTGCTAGTACCGAGCTCTCTCTTGTGGCTAGTGATAGCTTTTGACTTGTGCATCACTAATTTCCTCAATGCCTAGAAAAACTTGGCATATAGTAGTTAATCAATAAAAAAAATTACTGTTGATGGATTATTGTAGTGAGAAGTCCAAATGCTGAAGATACTGTCTTTTTAGAGGACAGATTCTATTCATGGTGTTGTCATTGAACATGCTAGCCAGTGATGAATTCAGATATCACAAGTATGATATGTGTTACAAGAGGAGGAAGTATTAAAACAGTACCATCTGCAATGATGGAAAAGTCGTATCTTAAGCAAATGATCACAAGTCATGTCAACCAAGATTTATTGGGTCATGTGAGAGTGTGTTAGGTGTATAATTATTTAATTCATAACTGTTTATACCCTAGATGAATACCTAACATGTTTTCAAAGATAAATGAAACATAAGATTTTTCCCCTATGGATATATGGAGAGATAAAGAGAAATAAAATCAAGAAAAATAAGGAAAAAGACAAGTATGAGTTTATTTTACTACTCAAAATATATACCATAAATTCTCTGATATTGTGCTAAAGTGGGGTTGTAAATTTTGTTCTGGCTTTCCTAGCAGCTTTCATAATTAGTAAAATATGATTTAGTATATGATTTACAGGCAGAGCCAGCCACAGAATTTGCTGGCCCCAGTGCAAAATGAAAATATGTGGCCCCCTTATTCAAAAAGCTGGAAAAATGCCACTCAGTGTAATAAAACATGAGCCTTTTTTTTCTTTATTCCATGCTTTCATTCTCGACCTGTCATGGTGTTTGTTGTTTGCTATTTAATGGTGGACTCCTTTGGGTGTGAGGACACCAGCTGGGTGAATGCAGACTATCACAGGCACTGGGAGCCTCACTCCTGACTTGGCTCAGGTGGCCCAGGTATTGCCACGTTCTCCTTCCTGTTAGCCACCAGATGTACACACTGTCTGCCTTTCCATGGCCCTCTGTCTCAACCCATAATGAATGGGCAAGCTTCTAGGGATTGAAAATCCTGAATTGGGAATGAGTAATAGGCTTGCCTTACCAAATGCATATCGTGCTGTCAGCCAGGGACACAGATCACCACTGCCTTGCCCCACCCTGAGATGCCACAGGGTACACACCACCTGACTCCGACCCTCCCCATGACATATGCCTATGCACAAACCCTCTCAATGTAAAGTGGTCACTGGCCTGGGAGAAGGAGGACAGGCAGTGCCTGGGGTGCAAAGGAGCAGGAGGCATCAGCAGTGCATAGTGGGTCTGGGATGGAGGAGATCAGTTACAGCCAGAGCAACAGAAACCAAGGCAATGGGAAGCCAAGGATCCATTCCAGGGAAGCCATGGGATGCAGAGCTGTGAGATAAGGCACTAAGCCTGCATGCATCCTCCAACTCCTCTTACAGAATACAAACTGAAAGATAAAATCATTAAGAAGTTCCAAACAGTGACTTGTGAGCATTAAACTTCAAGCAAAGGACTTTTTTGAGGGCAGGGTCTTGGGGAACTACACAGCTCACAAACCCAAGAAGCTGGCCCTGTTTATAGAGGCTGTAGGCTAAAAACAAAACGTAACACCCTAGTTAAGAGAAGCACATCTGACCTTGATACCAGAAACTGAAAACTCAGATAAATTTCTTCTAGAAGTCTATATAAAGAGGACTCTATGATTGCTATGGTCTGAATGCTTATGTCCCTCCCAAATTCATATGTGGAAACCTAAGCTCCAAGGCAATAGCGTTAGGAGACAGGGCCTCTGGGAGGTGATTAGGTCATGAGAATGAAGCCCTCACAATAGAATGAGTGCCCTTATAAAAGAGACACCAGGGAGCTGCCTTGCTCTTTTCACCATGTGGGTACGCAATGAGAAGACATCATCTATGAACCAGGAAGCAGGTTCTCAATAGACTTTGAATCTCCTGGCCACTTGGTCTTAGATTTTCAAGATTCCAGAACTGTGTGAAATAAATTTCTGTGGTCTATAAACTATTTAGTTTATATATTTTGTGAGAGCCCAATTGGCTAAAACAGTGATGTAATTGGAGGTCTTTGGAATCTTTCACCAATGCAATAAAATTACCATGTTTACATTCTTGCATACATCATCATGATACTCCTTTCTAGTTGGAAGGGAAGATAATAAACACATAAATGAATAAAATAAACATCACCAGATAATGAGTCCACAAGCCGTAAGAAACACGGGAGTGCTTTTTCACGCTTTGGTCGTGCCTTTCTCATCCCGCACCTACCTACGCATCATTCACTCAGCATCTTTCCATCCTTCATATTTCAGCTCCAAGTCCCCTCTCTTAGGAAGACGTCCCTAAGACTACTTTCTCCCTCTACTTTTCATTCATACTATTCACAGAGTTTGCAATTACAAATGTTTATATTATCATTTTACTATCTATTTACCTCTGTCTAAACCAGAAGTTCTAAATAGCAGGAGTATGTTTTGTCCTGCCCTTTTTATATGTTCCTAGTAGCTAGCACAGTTATCCTAGCCTTTGTGGAAGACTTATCTCCCTGCAATGGGCAAATTAAATTAAATTTCAAAAATGTATTGAAAACATACGATGTGCCAGAAATATTGCTAAATCCCTGTGATAACAGGATGAACGAGACTCAAGATCCATGCTGTCAGGAGGGATGATTCTGTTCATTTCCAGACTTACAGTCAATTTTTGTCTACTATCTCCCTGTTCCAACCATGTATTATATTATACCTGTTGTTTCTTAAGCATAGATCGTCTATCCATCCTGCAATACTTTTTGATCAAAATATGTCCTCCTTCCAGATATTTTCTTTTCTTCCTTCCTTTTCCTACAATTTTGTTTGAATTCCATGTGGTAGCAGATTTCTAGTAGTCCCTGGAACAATTTCTTCTCTTCCAGTTGTAGATTTTAATAGAGTGCATGACATTCTACCTGAAGACTACATGTTCCAGCCTCCCTAGCTGTTAGGCGTGGGCGTGTCCTACATTCTTGCCAATGGGTAGGTGTGATGCTGCAACTTCCATACCGTGTGCTCAAAAGGAAATTGTTTGCATTCCACTTCAAGTTGTTGGACTCTTACTTTGACCTAGAATGTGAATGATTATGGTGGAAATTCACCTTCAACCTTGCAGGCGAAAACAAGTCCCCAGGGAAGAGCAGAAAAAGGAAACAAAGTTAGGACTTGGTTATCTTCCAGCCTTGTCTGCTGGCCTTCCTTGGGCTCTCTGGTGAGATAAAAATACAGTTCCATCTTATTTAAGTCACCGTATTTTGGGTCCCTTTTTCTAGGAGTTAAATCCATACCCTAAGTAATACATATGTTTTCACAGCACGTTAATCTGGACATAATCCATTCTCAGCTCCCTGTGGTAGGCAGAATGCTCCCCGCCCCATCCAAAGATGTCCATGGAACATGTAGATATGTTATGTTGCATGCCAAAAAGGGACTTTGCAAATGTAATTAAAATTGAGGACGTTAAAATAGGAATATTAACTTGGATTATTTGAGTCTGCACAACCTAATCTCATGAGCCCTTAAAATCCAAGATTTACAGCCTGGAAACAGAAGAGATGCAGCTGAAGGAGAAGCCAGAGGGGTTAGAAAAGCGGAAAAGACTCAATGCACTATCACTGGTTTGAAGATGGTGAGGTCATGTGACAAGGAGGCCATATGACCAGCTTAAAGGAACTGTGAGAGGTTCCTAGATGGAACAGGGACCTCAGCCCTACAGTCACAAGGAACTGAATTCTGCCAAGAACTCTGAATGCTTTTGGAAGAAAATTCTTCTTCAGAGCCTGCAGATAGAAGGCCAGGCCAGCTGACACCTTGAGTTCAGCTTTATGAGACTTGAAGCAGAGGAACTAGCTGAGCCCACCTGGACTCATTTCAGATTTCTGTGAGATAACACATTTGTGTTGTTTTAAGCTGCTACATTGTGGTGATTTGTTATGACGATGCGTGAGTTTCCTAAGGCTGCTGTAAGAAATAACAAAAACCTTGGAGGCTTAACATAACAAAAATTTATTTTCTCACAGTTCTGCGGGCCAGAAGTTCAAAAATCAAGGGGCTGGCAGAGCTGCACTCCCTCTGGAGGCCATCGGGGAGAATCTGTGTCTTGATCCTTCCGGCTTCTCGTGGCTCTCCTGCATTTGTTGATGTTTGTTGGCTTGTGACCCTAGCACTAATCTCCGCCTCCCTCTTCACATAGTCTTCTCCTCTGTGTATGTCTGTGTCTGATCTCCTTCTTCCTCCCTCTTCTAAGACCCTTGCGATTGTATTTAAGGCCCACTCAGATAATCCAGGATAAACTTCTCTTCTCGATATCCATAACTTCATCACCTCTTTTGCAATATTAGGTCATATGGAGAGGGTCTAGGGATCAGGAAGTGCATCTACCTTTGTGGAACAATTTTTTTCAGCCTACCACAGGCAGCAACAGAAAACTCACTCTGCTCTTTTTAAAGACTATGAAGACAATGACTAAAGATGTCACACAGCTTGCACACAATCTATGACGTGACTTCTTAGGGAAAAAGAAAAGCATAGGATGGGTTCGAATACTGGCTCCCTCACCTATTCTAGGCAAATACTTGACTATTATTTGCCTATAAAATAGAGATAATTGTATCTATATTGCATGATTATGAGTAAATTATATAGGATACTATAAAGTATCAGGGCATGCTTAGCATATAGTAGATACTCAACAAATGGCTGCTATAATCATTATCATCATTCAATATAAAATAAGGTGGCAGTTTCTTTGTAACTTCCTGTTCCTCTGATCACTTGTAGAATTTATCAGCTCTATTCATCATAATTTACTGTTTTGTCTACAACATATGAATTTATTTATTTATAACTTTAAATATAGGCAGATTGTAAAACCCTTGAGTCAAGAACTAGGCTTTGTTTTGGTTCCAGTTTTCCCTGCTTGGTAGATATTTAAGCAATGTTTGTGGATCATCTTTATTTAACACAAACCCAGGTTGGGGAACAGTCTCAACATATCACCCTCAATAGAAACAGATTCAATTGTGAAAATGCTGAAAGATAACGTGGATTTTTTGAGAGCTGAGTTAAACCGTGAGATTTTCCCCAAAATACCTTTGGCTTACTTATATCCCCAAAAGTCTTTATCTCATGACAACTCCTTTTTTGTCTCTGTTTTCCCCAAATGTTGCCTTTCCTCTTTCCCAGTGTCTTCTTCTGCTTCTTCTCTCTCACTGATGTTTTCTTCTTGAAAAGCCTCATAGCCTTTACATTATGTGCTTTGATTTAGTATCTCATGGATTTTCCAAATACAGGTCTCCACCACTGACCATGATCAGCATGTAAACGGACTGAGCAAAGCCAACAAATAATTCTTTAGAAGGAAGATGAGTCAGAATGATGACTTTTCCTCTATTCTCATCATAGTCTTAAATCTTTTTTTTTTTTTTTAAATCAAAGATAGGGAACAGAAACTCAAGGTGAAAACACTAATGTAGGGGTTATTGAACTGCAAACACAATCTGAAAAAACTTATTTGGGAGCATGTTCTGCCCTGGGGAAAGAAATGGCCTAAAGTAAGCACACAATTTTGTTGTTCCTCTTGAACCCTAAAGTGCATGGAATGCATGATAAATCCACCAGTGCCATAGAGAGTCCACAGCTTGAATGTTAGAATAAGAATTTGTACAATATCCTTCATATTAAAAAAAAAATCACAGGCAGGCAGTTAAAACCCAATACATTTCTGGCAATTGTAAAATCCCATGTGTGGCTTTACAAACTATGGAAGACGTGAGGATGGAGTAGACAGAATAATGACCCCCAAGGATGCCAGTATCTTAGTCTCTGGAACCTGTGAATACATGGCAGAGGGAGATTAAAGTTGAAGATGAAACTAAGGCTGCTAATCAGCAGACACAGAGAGCACCCTCAGTAACCAGGCAGCCCCAGTGTAATCAGGATGGCTCTTAAATGTAGAAGGAGACATAAGAAAGAGATGTGAATACTGAGGAATGGTCAGACAAATGCAGTTTCTGGCTTTGAGGATGGAAGGATGGGGCCATAAGCCAAGGTATCTGGGTGGCCCCTAGATGCTGGAAAAGGCAAGTGAATGGATTCACTGCTAGAGCTTCCAAGAAACACAGCTTTACTGACATCTTGATTTTAGCCTAGTATCTGTATTGGTATCTGCATCTGAGAACTGAATCTGATTTAAAACCAGTGAAACTGTAAAAAATTTTAAAATGTATATTCTTTTAAGCCACCAAGTGTGTGGAAATTTTTATGGCAGTCATTAAAACCTGATACTGAGGACTTAGTCTGAATTGTGTTCTTTAAACTGAACATACTAATGTGCTGTTTTATTTATGGATGTCTTGTCTTTACACAAGTTAATTCTTCTTTCTCACCCTACTCTCTGCCCCTAATTAATCATTTTTCTATGTATAACATATTAGACTAGTATCAGGATATCAAATGTCATTTTTTGAGAATGATAATTAACTTATAGTTGGAATTGTAAAAAAACCCAAATTAGTTGAAATTATCCTGAAGATACAGAATCATTTCTCTTTTTTAACATAGGAAATGGAGATGAGGAATCTGACATATATCTGAGGTATTTCTACAGCAAAAAAAAAGAAAAAATTGATGAATATGCATGAACCTGCTGTACCACACTGAAACAGCATCTTTTATCATGATTGAATCACTGAGGATAAGAAGAGAAAGCTTTATTGATAAAGCGGCGAAGCCTTCAGAAACTCTCTTTTCCCTTTCCAGTCTCAAAAAGAGACCTGACTCATTCTATTACACCAATCTTTGCCTTTCATCATCATCCATTAACAATACTAGATCAGGTTGTTTAGATTGGGTATAGCAATTCTAAAATCCTTTACTCTTAGATTTGAACTACACTTTTTTCAAAGTAGAAAAATGATGGAGAAAGAAGAAAGCATCTTTCGTGATTTTTTTTTTTTTTTGGCTTGTTTGCTTTGATGACTTTTTTTTTCTTCTTCTTTTTGCTTTTCAACATATCAGTCTTATTTAGTAGAATAATTATCTAATCACCGTTCCACAGCAGTACAACCAACAATGAATCCATAGTTGTTTCAATTGAAGAGACAGATCCCCTTGAGACAACTGGCTGAGAAATTATTATTTATTGATGCAGCATAGAATAAATTTTAAAACGCTATGTCACGAGAAAGACAAAGAAAAGTATAGGGATACTTTCAGCTGAGAATCCCAGTGAAGGAGCTGTTCACAGATAAACTAGAGGCTTTAAGTTGAGAACTTCTGCCCAGTTTTAAAATGTCTTCGAGTCTTAAAAATCGATGCATCTTTCCCTGTCTCATGCTCCTCTCTCTCTCCTCTGTTATACCACTTTGCGAAATGTTAGTGTTTCCTTGTACACTGACTCCTTTATCTCAACCGGCCTCTGATCTCTTTTCATCATCTGCCACTCTACATTACATTCACAATCTGCTAGTCTCCCAAGGACATCCAGGATTTCCACAGTGACTTTCTTGCATGGCAGTTTATTCAAATGTGCATTTCTCTCATCTGGAAGACTCAAAGGCACCCCCTCTCGCTACCTACTACTTTAGCTTCAAAACTTCTTTCTGGCAAAGTCTTATTTGTTCTCCAAATCTTAGTTCTTCTTCCTGATACTGTCTCTGCCCTTCCTCCTTGATCCAGATCCTTTCCCCATGTTCTCTATACTTTGACAGTCTCATCCTGGATGCTCTCCTATCATATTAAATTGCAACCATTTGTTTACCAGCTTGAAGTCTTTCACAGACACCAAGTAAATTGATAGCTGGGTTGCTGCAAATCCATCTTTTTATATCACTAAAGCTTCAGAATAGTGCCTTCACAGATAACAGATGTTCAGTAAATGCTGAACTAGTAGATCAACAGGTGAAACAAAATCTGCCATAATATTTTTACATTTGTCTAATTATAGACTTAATTCAAATTGTAGGCAAATGGCAATCTGAGGAAGAAAAATGAGGATCAAGCCTATTACAGCCAAGTACTTATCTTCCCCCTATAGTTTCAAAGTGCTTTTGAAAGAGTAATTAGCAGTCCTTTACTACATCAGCACCATAATCCCCTTTCCTAAAAATGCCAGAGGTCACCTCAGAATTGAATGACTGAACAAGGATTAAAACATAAGAATAAGGGGACTTTGGTTAAGTTAATGGGATCACTGCTTCCTTGTCCTTGTTAAATATGCTTTCTGGACCATAACAAGAAAGCATGGTGGGGCCAGGGGTGGGGTGGTCATGGGTTGAAGAAGTTAAGGGGAAAAGAAGATTTATAGATTGATAGTAATCAATTCATCTTATAATATGCTTCTCTTCTGATTGTCTTGCTTGAATTCTCCAACATGACTTCCTTCATTAATGATAAACAAGAGTTGCATATCTTCAGACTTTATGATGCATATTTTTGTTACAAAGACACCCTTATATAGGCTTTTTAAACACTGACAATTCCCCATGCAAATAAAAAGTCCCCAGAGTGTTTGAAAGAGGTGGAGAAACTTTAAATTTTCTTGAATAAAAGATGATCTGAAATACATGGTTCTTCTGTTGAATTAACCATTTGCCTCTTCCAAAAGTGTTGTTACCTATAATCCATGAATTTCCCCTCCATGTGTAGACTGAAATCTCCAATGAAAGCCACCAGAATCATTTCTCTAGTTTATTGTTGGCTGATCATGGTGAACTGGGAGGATGTGGTGGGTGTTGTACAGGTAACGACCTAGGTTTATATCCTGGGGACTCTCAACAGACTTCAAAGAACTAAACTATAGCCATGAGTACATTATGTAGTATATTCCACTGGAAATTCAGGATGAAACTGTGAGATGTAAAGACAGAAGGAGTAGCTGATGACAAGCTTTTTATTTACATTTAGTCCTGGCTATACTACTTGTCGGGGTCTATGGAGTCCCCTGCATCATCACATAGAACCTCCATTTTCTTGAATCTTCTTCAGTGAGTGATTATAAACAAATAGCAAAATAATTTAGTATGCTAAACAATTTTATGCCCCGAGGAGAAAATTAATACTTACTAGGCATTTACTGTGTGCCAGCCTACTGGAACATTGCATTTTATATAGACATAAGATTAATATTAAAATGTGTGTAATGCATCTCTAAAATGTTTAAAAATTTTTATAAGTTTACTTCACAGATTAAAAAAACTAAAAAATACTAAACTACTTGCTCAAAGTCTTCTACTTAGTAATTATTGGAGATAAAATTCAAATAGTTTTGATAACACAAAAATTTTGTCAAGGTTGCCACCACTACTAAAATGGGAAATCTTGCAGAAAACAAAACAATAAAAAAAAGAGAGAGAGGAGTATAAAAAGTAGAGAAATTTTAACATGAGCACTGAGAAAAATTAAGCCCATTCTTTTAAGACATGAAACAGACCAAAATTGTAGGTGTGATTCAGGGATGGATGTGAGGAAAAAATGGGGAAGAAGAAAAGGAAGGAGAAAGATGGAGAAACAAGGATGGTTCCACAGCGGGAACTTTTAAAAATGCAAATACCAAAGGAGATTACCAAGGCTGAATTTTTTGAAACGCACCCTTTGACTTTGAGAACAATTAGTACAAAAATGCCTCGTGCACTTACAGTAAAATAACAAAATGTGATCAGCAAGACCACAACTTAAGATGAAGTTCTACCTTTTCTTTATTAAACTTTATAAAGCAAAACATGATTATTTGACCAAGTGAATCGTTATAGAAAGTATTTAAATTATATCCAAGCTTGTGGTTGTCATGTCTAATTTCTTTCATAGCATTTCCTTATGTTAAGGTCCACAGCTTCTAATTCCAGGTTTTTAGGTGTTCCTTCTTTGCCTGGCACTTTCATGTACTTGCTTCAAGATCAGTGTTACCAAATTTATTTTCACAGATGTAGTCTGGTAGGGTTTTATCAAACACATAGGAGCTTTGATTATTTGTGTTTGGAAAATTTGAAGTTTAGCAAAGCTAAACAGCTTTTATTTTTTCCTTAATTATTAAACTACAGTACTCGTCTGAACACATTCTGAATCTTCACATGCAGAATTCTCAAATATTTTTGATCCCACCTTCTTCTTACAGAGAAAAACATCATATACTAGAGTTTTGGGGAAGACATAATGGGACCTCAGTTCTTGATCAAGAGTCTACTCTACAAAGGCCTAGAAATATCAGTTAATCTTCAAGCCTTACCTAGATATCTACTGGTGCTTATTTTCTATACTTTCTTTTAGGGTTGATTTCCAGTAGAAAGGGAAGGGTGGCTAACCATTATCTGTTTTCAGACATTAGTAACCTGCTCTGTGACAACATCCCATTTTTTTTCTTAGAGGATTCTAAATGCCAGAAATATCAAAAGTAGTTTCTCTTCATTAAAAGTTTGAGAACTTCTCTTCTGAAGTCAATGAAATATAAGAGGAAGGCTTTTATTTGAAACCTGTCAGCATCAGTTGGTAACACTGTAACATTCAGTTTGCTAATTAATCTTTCTGAGGCTCAGTTTTCCTATCTGTAAAGTGAGGATTCTAGCTACCACATAGGGATCTAACAGGATCTATGATTAATGAATTATTTTATAATAAACAGAGACACTGCTAGTTCAATAGAGATAGAGTTACCTTCCCTTTTTACTTGCTCAGTATCAATGTCTCAGGACGGTATGTCTGCACCAACACTCCAGAGATTTGCATCACACTAGAAACATGAATTCCCCATTGGCTAATGCCTCTTTATGCAAATATTGCTTCAACAAGTTGTGTGCAGAAAAATAATTCCACCAACCATCAAAACTAAATAAATAATTTAAACATTCCAAAGAAGGTATTTGTTCCCAAGGAATGTATATCAGAGTTGCAAACACTTGACAAATTTTCATATAAAGAGTATTAACAGCACAAGGCATGTTATAACACCCAAAGAAAGGTCTATAAAATCTCAGAAGAAGAAGAACACTAGGGGATAAGACTTGCGATGTGATTTCTTAAAAAGTTAAGGCCTTCTGTAGATTCCATAAGGTTATTGAGGACTTTGGGGGTGAAGTAGAGATTGTTTTAATCCTTCTGTGACCACTTCCATGTGTACTATTTTGTGTAGAGGTTTTGCCCCTGAAGAATCTGGAGCTTCCGGGTGGTCTGTATATGAGTCCTAAATCTGGATGTCATCATAGGTGACAGCTGGGGAGAGAAAGGTTGTGGGGGACAGGGCAGAGACACAATAATAGCTTGCCTGAAAGGTCCCTAAGATTAGACCTGTATACCAGCACCTCTTCCAGGAAAGAAAGAAAAGTGGCTTCAGAGATCCTAACCACCCCTTCCATGTTAGTTGTTTTGCGTATCTGGTCTAAATGTGAGACACAAACAGGCCATAGAGAAGAGCTTGGCTCAGGCTGGAAACTTGGATATTTTCTAGGTTTAATTTAAAATATGAAAACAAAACGAAACCTTGGAAAGTAAGAATTAAACCCATAATAATGCAGTTTTAGAAGGCCCCTCAAAAATAAGTCATGCTAATTTAATGTAACAATATTATGCTTTTGGAGTTAAGAGCCGTAACATATGGCGGGAGAGGTTGATGCCAAAGCAAACTATGAAAAGCCCTGCCATTCACCACATCGTCACTAGAGGGGGTAGTTGCATGCAAATAGGGTTCATTCCTGGGCAAGAAGCACACCCACCTCCACCAGTGGTAACAGCTTTTCGTTGCCATGGGAATCCCTAAACAAGGGGTAAATATGTCGACAATAGCCATAGACAATTTTATTTTTTATCCTTTTTTAATGCATGGCAGTCTCAGAGCACTCCATCTGCAGCCTGATGTTGCTCACTGGCCTGTTAAGTCTGGGCAGCACAAGTCATCCATTATTAGTAAATGGTATCACAGCATGCAGCTCTGTTCACACACTGTGGTGCATTGTAAAAGTCCCTGCTCTATGGAGAGAGGAAAAAAAAAAACACACAACTCTCTTTGCCCTTCCCTTTTTCCCTAGCTTGGTCCTCCTTCCAAGAGCAGCTGAATCTTCAAATGAGGATACATTCTGAGTCTTTCTGTATTGGGCTAGTAAATACTTACCATGGTCAAGTGTGGAGAAAACCAGTTTAATCTTGGGCAAAGGAGAACTGAAAAAGAGGCAAAAGGCATCTGTGAGACTCAAAGACAGATGTTTGAGGTGGCTGGAATGTAATTTGACTTACTAAAGCAATATACCTTTAAATGGAGTCTGTGACAGAATTAAGGCAAACAGTGTCGACGTCTGCGTGCCATAACGGTGCATGTATCAAGATAGTCCAGTTTGTAGGAGATATAGCTCCAAGTCTAAGCCGTTAGGAAGAACTCTAGCCAGCGATGGAAACTAAGCAGAGAATGGAACTGTATTGCCAGTAGCAAATTACCTTATCACCTTTGCCTTAATTTTCTTGGGTGTGTGCATCATTTATTATATACCTTCTCAGTGTTAGGTACTCTGCTGGATATGAGTATTAAGTAGAGATGACCCTGGCACTTGAGATGCTTACAGTCAGGAGAACTTTCATTCCCTGAGAACTGGACCTGATCCAACAGGAAACTATGATCGGTATGGCAATAACACAGATGCCTAACTCACAATTAGAGTCCTCCTCTCCAAAAAGACCCCTTCTCAGACTAAATGGAGGAAGAGCTCCTTCACACAATGGGAGGAGGAGCAGGGCTTTAGACATGGTTTCATGAGGTCAGGAATCAAGCCACTTGGTTCGTGAAAGTACCCTTTGTGGATATGCCTGCATGTGGCACATAAAAGACCTTCAATAAATATGTGCTCACTAAATGAAAACATAGATAAATGAATGGATGGGGAAATAATGACACAACTGATGCACTTTGAGGATTCTTGGTGGATATGTTTGAAGTAGACAACATTGAATAGTCACTATATCATGGAACAGCAAATCTGAATAAAAAATTAAAACATTCAACATTGAGCCTTTAATGTTAGCTTAATCTCCTAAGTTTTTCCTTTCATTGAGCTAAAATTTCTTTATCACTCTAAACATCAGAATATGTAAATCATGGCACAGATAAATATCCGCCTTTAGGGTGGTCAAAATTCACGTGAAAATTACTAGGAAAGAGAAAGGAAATGAAATAACTAGCTATCCAGTTTCTGGGAGGGGTGTTTCAAATGCCATTCGTGTAGAGAATCGCTGGCCTTTTCTTGAAATTTACATAGAAAATCTGGGTTCCTGGCACATGGAAAATTCCCTAGTCCCCGTCTGGGATTTCCCAGAGATTGTATCCCTGGGAGGTTCAAGGGCATAAAACTAAGAAGGGTGGAGGAATCCTTGGATTGTGTGCCATTATCATTCAGCCCCTGGTGATGCTACTATGATGATGTTGGCCAGTGCTGGCTTTTTCTCAAAAAGAGGCCTCAGGATGTCAACTTAACTGGAAACACACTCCGGAGTTACAGCCAAGAGGGGCGACCTTTCCCCAAATGGTTCTTGTTTTGTGATTCAGCATGTGAGTCATTTGGTTAATAACAACTTCCTGTATGTCCCAGACACCCCCTAGAAAATTTGGATCTCTTCTGATTTGGGGAGGAATTCTTGGGTCGGTTGCTAAGGCTGCTGGTTTGAGATTACTTGTCAGTGAAGTGGAGATTCTGGAGATTTTCTGTAGCCTACAGAGCTGCAGAGGAACTGGTAGTATTACAAGAAAGCAGACTGCAGCATCGGGAGACTGACTGTCAGATATCATCGTCCAGTAGACAATTTTGAAATGTTAGTAGAAGGATATCAGGTTACTACACTACTGCTATGGTTTAAATGCCCACTCCTAAACTCAGATTTAAACGTAATTGCCATTGTAACCGTATTAAGAGGTGGCAACTTCAGAGGGTGATTAGGTCATGAGGGATCTGCCCTTGCAAATAGATAAATAGATTTGTTATTGCCAGAGTCGTTTCCTTATAAAAGGATGAGTTTGACCCTTTATCTCTCTCACTCTCTGGATCCTTGCGCCTTTCACCATGGGATGATGAAGCAAGAGGTCCTCGTCAGATGTTGGTCCCTTGATCTTAGACTTCCTAGCGTCTAGAACTGTAAGAAATAAATTTCTGTTCATAATAAATTACAGTCTCGGGTATTGTGTTATAGCAGTATAAACAGACGAAGACAACTATTAAAAATGAGCGTATGCAACTTTTCAGAGTAAAGAAGTCCATTCGTGCATGCCATAGACTTTAACTGCCGCCTTGCCTTCATTCCACCCCTTCCTCATTATATAGCAACCATATGGTAGGGTAGGTTACTCACCAGTACATACTGGTAGGATGGGCTCACCACTGGTTCTGGGCTAATCCTATCTCCCAGAACAATGCTTATGGTCAGGGTAGGACATTTCGGGCAGGCTTAAATCAACTAGCACAAAGCATTTTTCTGGCCAAATTTAGGTCATTTCCATCAGGATGAAGCTAGGAATTCTATTACTTGAGCTAAGAAAATATGCTGTGTTTTTCTGGATACACAAAAACATGTAGGTTTGTCTGAAAATTATAGAAGCCATACTGTGACTACTTGGAGAGGTCAGCCTTAGGTCAAAGTTGACAACACCCAGGGAAAAGAAAAGAGAGCTAGAAAGAAACTGGTAATATCAACAAGCTCCTAGATGAAACCAAAGACCCCTTTTCTGCCATATGCTTTTTATATGAACTGAAATATTTTCTTTATTATTTCAGCCAGTTTGAATTGGGTTTTCTGTTACTATTGGCAGAAATGATACTTACTGGTGTAATTTATTAATTAATCATCCAATCTTATATTCTATAAATATTTACTAGCTATCTACTATCTGCAAGGCATAAAGACAGAGATAGTTCTTTCCCTCAGGGAGGACAGGGTGTACTGAAAAGGCAGACATGTAAATGGAAAATAAATGTATAGCATGGTAAATGCTAAATTCAGGTAATATACACGAGGCACAATGGGATCATGGAAAAAGGAACCCCTAAATATGCCTTGATGGAGGCAGTCAGGGGAACTTCTTGGAGGAAAAGGCATTTGAAATAACTGTCATAGGAAGATCTGGAAATAAGGCACACAGGTGAGGCTGAATAAATGGCCAGTGCTACATTTTAAAGAACCTTTCATTTAAGATAGGAAGTATTTTTTTCCTGTTGCAATGGGGAATTATTAAATAATTTTGACCAGAGTGTTCATTTTAAAACCACATACATCATGAGTTTGTAGCTTCTAAATGTGGTAAATAGTAAATCATTGTGGTTAAGAACATGGGCACTAGACTCATTGGTCTTAAATCTTCGTTCTGCTATCTCCCAGTGCCTCTGTTTTCTTATCTGAAAAAAAAAAAAAGATGCAATGATATTGTTGTAAGGTTTAAACAAGAACTTTTTAATATAGTGGCAGGCACATGGCATATTTATATACTTTTTTTTTACCCCCTTCTTGCCTCCCCCAAAAAAGCTAATTTTAGCTGCTAATAATACTATGAATGAATTCCCTGTGGCATGATGAACAAACTAAGGTTTGGAAAAAGCTGCACCCAGCTGCTTTGTTATACAGTGTATCATCAAAAACCTGTGACTTCATTTATAATGCTGGGCATCCATTGTTTAATGCAGTTTAGCTATTTTTATGTTTCTGGAGCAATGTGTGCATACCCATAGATGGGGTACCCCATTTAGGATAAATATACTATCCCCCCTAATAAAACATCTCCATACGTTTAAGACAAGGTAAAGATAAATATATGATAAGAGGTGTACACTTGGAGGTCTGTAATGGCTCATGATGGTTTCATGAAATAGGCAAAGTGAGATGTCTATGTAAGATGTTTCCTAAATGGGAAATGTAACCTTAGTATAGATGTGTAGCAGGCATGGTTGATATTGAGCTGATGTTTATGTGAGTATGACTGCACTGGTTGTTTATTGCTGGTGTCTCTTCTGATCGATCAGGCATTCTTCTGATTAACTAAGTGTTGAGCCATAGTACATATTAAGTATTTTGAGTATCGTCTTTGCAACTAAGGTTCCCGTTCTTTATATCTAAAGCTCACATATAAAAACGAGGGGTGTTAGCAGACAAAAAGAGTGGGCTAAGTCTGTACTAGTTGTATGTAAAGTGAGTTCAGGAGAATAGAAATCACCAAATCCCTGATGAAGAGCGTGCAAGAGGCTGGGACAGCAGCAACACCACACTGTGGGGTATTGGTGTCAGCTCGCCAAGGAACAGATAGACAGACATTTGCACCCCACCTTCTTTCTTTCTAAGTACACTTTTGCTAGTTACTTAACTTCTCTAAGTCTTGGCTTAGATGGAGAACACAGACAATAATTCTTACCACAAAGAAATGTTGGTAATTACTATTTTCTAGCGTGGATTCTGGCATAAAAAGTAACTACAAATGATATTCCTTATTCTTATTGATCTCTGACTAGCAGTATTGGGAAGAAGACCCACTTTATATTATGACCTATTTACACAAGGGGTACAGATTATGGATGTCTACTAAAATGTACCTGCTTTCCAACAACTAGAATTTTAAAGAATATTTAAGAAATATTTCCAGGATAGCTCATTCCATGTTAGGTGTACTATATTAGTCAGAGGCATTTTATCACCATTTTAGCAAACTATTGAGATTATACTTTGCCTCAGAGAGGAACAAACACTGATTCTAGTGCATGTTATTTTACTCTAACATTATTACATCTGTAGGTTTGGCACGGCAGCCTGTACATGCTCAATGCTCCGTGAATGTTACGTGTATGAATACGTGGGTAGCCTTACAACTAATGATTAATACTAGAAATCAAGCATTACCTATAAGGTACAACTTTTTCCTGGGGACGGTTTTGCTTTTCTTTTAACTTCTACCCTCTTGTAATTTTCTTATCCAGTTCTGCCTTGTAATATGATTATTTGGTCTTGTCTTGTTTCCCTTACTGAGATATAAGTTCCTTGAAATCACACCCTGTGTCTTACTGTCTCTTTTCTAAAATTCCTAGTGGTTAATTGATTCTCAACAAATATCAGCTGGGTCTTGACGTAATCTATGAAATGTCATACTCCGTTTCAAGGTGACTTGTCCTTTGATGAGTGTATACATCAATTACATGTTACCTTATTTGAGAGATGACACTTGCTCTCAGTTTCAATGACTCTCTACTGGGTCACAAGTGCTGTGTCTCCTGAACTGGCATAGACAGTGAGAGAATCACAAGTCTCATAGCCACACATCCCATACTTCTGATCATGGTAGTTGTCTGATCTAAATCACTCTAGCCTTGGCTGCCTTTCCATAGTCAGTGCCAGTAGTAGGCAGGACCTAGCCCAATATTTGCCTCCCTCTTGTGAACTGTCCTCTTTACATCATACAGAGCATCTTACCTGCTTCCATTTGCATTGGCAAAGGCTTCCCATGGAGTGCCAGCTATTATGAAACATGTAGCATGGCAAAGAGCATGCAGAGATTTAGGAGTGCCAGATAGGACAGAAAGCACTTCACTTAGCTGAAGTGACATCCAGATCTGTGCCGTGGTCTTGCCCCTTCTTCTTCTTGATGTGTGCGTTTGACAAAGCACATTTTCCCAGAGCTGTGAAGAATGGAGAGGGTCCTACATCCAAATACAGCGGGATCTTGTGAGTTGCTGACATTTAGTTCACAACAGATACCAACTGCCCAGTAGTTATTTAATTCAAGGCCCCACAGAAACAAATAGGATAAGTCAGAGCAACTATTTGACCTCAAGTCACTGCTTGTTCATTCTCATGTCTTCTACATCTCCATTTTTCTGACTGTTTCTTTCCAGACGCTGCCAATTTCCATCTAGGAACGGTATGTTTCCAGTTAATCTGAATTATACACAAGGAAAATCTAATATAGCTTTAAAAGATGTAAATCAAGAAAGACTTTGACGCTGAGTAGATTAGCTGTATTTTTTAGTTGATGTTTTATTTTTAAAAATTGTGTTATCCTTTTCCTATAACCATATCATGCTTTTCTATTCCTATGAGTAAAATACCTTATTATCATCAAATACATTGTATAGTATAGGGAAAAATAAGGTCAGCAAAAGGCTAACAGGGGGTTTTGTGTCTTAGAAGAGTACATTCAGTTTTTTTGGTCATTACCAGTAGTTTTGAGTTCTGAGTAAACAAGTAGAAAATTTCAGGCTATGACAATTCTTAACCATCAACTTATCATTAACAGGAGGACTATTTGAGTAGGGAAGGCTGTGCTTTGAAACAGTGTAAATTCTTTTACACGTTCTATTATTTTATTGAGTATTTTCTTAATGCGTAAGAGGAGTTCTGGGGTATAAGATAGAAACTGATCTGACAACATAAAGTTGAATAATATGTTTCGCAGACTAAATGGTCAAACACATAATTTTCCATGGTGTTAGAAAGCAAAGGGGTCAATGTATCTCCTGGGACACTTGGACTGTGTTTACCCCGAGCAACGATTCAGATAATCTTGGAGGAAAATATTATTTGATATTGTCTAATAATGGATTCCTCTGAAACGGAGTTTTGTGCAAAAGTTGATTGGGAAGTGGTCTTGGGAGACATGCCTATAAGGCAGTAAGGTAAGAAAGTAAGGTAAGAAGAAACAGAAAAAAACTGCCCCGCAACACAATTGAAACTGAGCTGTTGGCTGATTGATCTCAAATTGAATTGAGTTGGCAAAGCCTTTGTATCCCTCCTTCAGCCAGTAATTTGCTGCATGGTAAACTCTGGGAAGGTTTATAACCTTGGAAGAGGTCATTCACTGAGCCTGAGAGCAATTTCCAATAAGTATCACAGCTGTGAGTGGCCGGCAGCCAATACTACCAGCACCTGGGGGATGAGGGATGCGCGCACTGGCCTTGAAGAAGGGATTTGGAGCACTAGAGTATTTATATAGAAAAATAGGTCTCAGAGTCTGGTACCCAGACAAGCAGCATCAGCATCACCTGGAAATGTGTTAAAAATGCAAATTCTCAAAACCAACCCCATTTCGGAATCAGAAATTCTTGTGGTGGGATGAAGCAATCTGTGGTTTAACAAGCCCTCCAGGTGTTACTGATGCACACTTAAGGTTGAGAACTACTGTACTAGATTATCTATTGCATGCACCCAACAAGATGGTGTTAACAAACGTATTTTATTAGAATAATGTGTGTGTATGTTTAGAACTTTTTTCTGATAATAATGTACTGATTTCTGCGTTTGATTATTTGTGTTATCTCACATATTGGAAAATCAGACATAATTTAAAGCTTCAGTCAGTTTGGCTTACAATGGCCAATTGTCACACTCCCCAGTTGGGAAAATGTGGAATGTGAGTCTCTTTTATGCTATAGGAGCCTAACGGAAAAAAAAGCTAAGAGGAGAGGAATAAGTATACAAGATACACAGCGATGCAGACATCATCTGTGTTCTTTCTTTGTAAGGGATTGTGAAAGTTTAATATTGTGAAAACCTCTGACTTGCATAAGGATGAATTTAGATAGGTACCAAATGTCTGCCGTTTTGCTTTTGAGAAGAAAACAAATACAGTCTTCCTGTTCTTATGGAAAATTTATACAAACATTGATTGACCATGAAGATAACACCAATAGCCAAGAAAAAAAAAGTACTGCCAAATGGTAAATGATATGGTATTACAAAGTGTGGATTTTCTATAGACCATGAAAATCAGAACATACTTTTAAAATGAAGAAAACAGGAAAGCAAAGATGAAAGTGCTTATTTATTAGATCCTGTTTCTGAGTTCAGTTATATAGTTCATTGCAAAGTTGGTATCCTTGCCTTTAAATATGAATCAGAATACCCATTTTTTTTTAGAAACCTCTGCAACTCTGCAATACTTCCACACCACTTCAGTTTATCCAGTCTGGGTTTCCATTGTTCGCCTTTAAGAACTATTGACTTTGGGAGGCCGAGGGGTGCAGATCACGAGGTCAGGAGATTGAGACCATCCTAGCTAACATGGTGAAACCCTGTCTCTACTAAAAACAAAACAAAAAAATAGCCAGACGTGGTGGTGGGCACCTGTAGTCCCAGCTACTCAGGAGGCTGAGGCAGGAGAATGGCGTGAACCCAGGAGGCGGAGCTTGCAGTGAGCCAAGATCGTGCCTCTGCACTCCAGCCTGGGCAACAGAGTAGGACTCCGTCTCAAAAAAAAAAAAAAAAAAAAAGAAAAAAGAAAAAAAAAAATATTTGAACATAATTAGATTCAGAGGACAAGGGCTCTGTTTAGTCTGTCCATGCCATCTTGATCACCAATTTACTGTTTGTATTGACACTCATCTGTGTTGTTTACCTTACTCACTTTATTTGGAGTGGTGAAGGTCTCAACATAGTCAATAACTATGGGCTTAATCCTCTGTTTCCAAAAAGCATTTGGACTTCATTTGTTTTTCCAACTGCAAGCCAATTATTGGCCATTGAAGCTTCCAAAAACCACTTTTACTGTGTGAGTGGGAGGCTTAGATAACCAGAATACTTAATTAAATATAATAGTTTTTTCCCAATGAATCCTCCACGGTGCACTCATTTTTAATAGCATCCTAAGCTTCTTTAACTCTAGGACAACCGGTCCTGAATTTACTAACAGGCAGGTTTAGCATGGAGACATGTTAACTCTGGTAAGTCCAAAGATGCTCTTGAGGGGCTTTTCCCATCTGTTACTGTATTTTGTAGCTTGAGTTTTGGAACAGCTGGGAAGCATGAAAACATTCTCACTGCACGGAGGCTATGTTATAAACTTCACTCTAAAGAGATGCTCAGTTCATTTCACAGAAGTCCCTCCAAAGTACTAAATTCTGGAACCCTCTACTACAGAGAAAACTCACATTCTTGGGGCTGGTTTTCTCCTTGAGATGTTTGAATAAAAAGATTAACCTCTTTTTACATTTGAAGGACTTTCTAAAAAACAAGATGATCAAACTTAAATAAAAGCTGTTTGAGGATCTGCTCATATCGTGTCTCGTGTTTCATTGGCTGAAAGAAAACTACCCATTTATTATCAGTAAATAATAGTAAGAATAATGCTGCTGCATAATCCCTGCTCTATTTGTAGGTGCTCTGAACACTCACAGTATATGATTTAATTTTGACTAAGATGAGATTCTGGATAAACACTGTGGACCTAAGCCTTTGCCTAAACCTAACTGCTGTGTTTGTTTTCTTTTCTTTGTTTCAGTATTTTTGATGAGCTCAGTTTCTTGTACTTTTAAAGAAATAGGAGGATGGTAGTAGATGACCTGATAAAATGCAGTGTTTCATAAGATCTTGAATTAGTCAAATCTGAATGACATCTGGTATCTTACATAATGCCCAATGCTTTCTTTTTGACATGCATAGCTTTTTAAGCCTTTGAGCTACAGTATAACAGTGGTGAATTAGTTAGGTTTTTCAAAAAAATAGAATCAATAGGATATATAAAGATACACAGATAGAGATATCAAGAATTTTATTATGTGAATTTACTTATGCAATTATGGAAATTAAGAGATCTCAAGATCTGCTGTCTGAAAACTAGAGGGTGTGACCCTGTGATGTAAGTCCTGGAGTCCTCAGGCCTGAGAACCGAGACTTCTGATGTCCAAAGAGAAGAAGAGATGATGCCCCAGCTTAAAGAGAGAGCATGAGAATTCACCCTTCCTCTGCCTTTTTATTCTATTCAGGCCCTCAATGAATTGGAGGATGCCTGCCCACATTGGTGAGAACAGATCTTACTCAATTTACCGATTCACATTGCTAAACTCTTCCAGAAGTGTCCTCACAGACAAACCAGAAATAATGTTCAACCAGCTATCTGGGCATCCCTTAAGCAAATCAAGTTGACATGTAAAATTAACCATCACAAGTAGTGAACTTTAAGTCTGTCTATCATAGTTGCTTTTGTGTGTCCAACACCTGTCTTAAACTGGGAAAACCTGGAGGAAAAGAATTACATCTTCTTCCTCTTCTGTTTCTCCATAGAGGCTAACTCCATGTAGCTGCAATTGCAAAGAGATACATGGGCAGAGAGTAGAGGAGAGCAGTGCAGTGGTGCTTCAATGCTGTAGGAAGCAGATATTGAGGGGAACTCTCCTGAGGGTCCTGAAATTCATAGCTGATTCTCAGCAGATTCCTGGGGGTCACGCACATGGGCTCCACAGGCACCTGAGAGTATTAGTCACATCTTCTCTTACATTTGATACTTCTTGATGTCAGGAAATCAGGCAACAGCTTCCCCAGCCATCCAATGTTTGTATAAGCTTTTCATTTCCTGTATTATGTATTGTCACTTGGAATACAATGCATGAGTTTTGTTTTATTAATAAAACTCTGTTCAATATACTGAGGGAGAGAGAACCAAATGAACAGAAAAATGAGTTGGAGATTCTCCAATGCTATATGCCCCAGAATCATGTAAGATTAAGAAAAAATCTTGCCTTTTAGTTGTAATGAATAACTGGGAGCTAAAAACTGATGATTTTAAGATTAGGCAATATGCAAAATAGACAAAGAAAAGCAGAATAAATACAGTGATGTTTGCCTTTCCACCGGCAACTCCAATACAATGGTCTATAAGCTTTTGATTTAAACACTTTCTGTGTTACTGGTTAACCGGGGAAAGGTTCATAGAGAAAAAAAAAGGCATTACATAACCTTGCCATTCAAAGTCATTGTTATTGGCATCACCTGGGTGTTTGTTAAACATATAGACTTTGGATATCTTTAACAACATCCTCAAGTGATCAGTATAGGCATTAATGATGAGAACCATTACTAGGGAGGACTTGTTAAAACAGAGATTGCTCAGTCCCACCCCTAGCGTTTCAGATTTAATTTGTCTGGGGTGTAGCCTAGGCATTGAAATATTTAAGAGTTCCTCAAGGAATTCCACTGTGAAGGCGTCTGAGACAGTAATACAGAGCGCGTTTGAGACAGTAATACAGAGCTCTTCTGCTATGGTCCGAATACCTGCAGGAGATTTAGCATGTTTGGTAAGTTAACAATAATGACCCAGAATTTGTTTCCAGGTGCATTTTATCTTAAGTAGCTCCATTCAATCCAAGACCTGAACTTTTCTACAATAACTAAGATGTTTGGACTTTCGCTAGCATTTTATGGGGTTGCCTGGCTAGGCTAGCATGTCTTTGTCTATTTCCTCCTGAGTATTATGCTTGCAAGTATTAGCTGCAAAATAGGTGGATGCTTTTTTGGAAGTATAGCGATAGCTTTGTAGTCCATAAAGAGCTGGCCTTTCTAAAGGCATGGGATATTTGTTTCCTATTATAGCTGTAAGAAAGCACCACAAACCTTGTGGCTTAAAACAACACATTTATTATCTTACACTTTTGTTGATCAGAAGTCCAAAATGAGCCTTACAGGGTTCAGTTCAAGGTGTCAGTAGGGCTGCATCGCTTTTAAAGGCTCCAGCAAAGAATCCATTTTCTTGCCTTTTTCAGCTTCTAGAGGCCACCTGCATTCCTTGGCCTCACAGCCCTTCCTCCACTTTGAGAGGTGTCACTCTAACCCCTGCTTTCATCATCACATCTCCTTTTTCTGACTTTGACCTGCTTGTCTCCTTCATGCAAAGACATTACATTTGGCCCACCTAGATAATCGTGAATAATCTCCATGTGTTAAAATACTTAACTATCACATCTACAGAGTCCCTTTTGCCATGTAAGAAAACGTGCTTACAGGTTCCAGGGATTAGACATGAATATCTTCGGGACAGGAGAGGTGTTATTCTATCTGCCACTTATGGTTAAATGTGTCAAAAAAATATTGCTCTCAGTAGCATTAATTTTTTTAAAGAAGAATGTATTAAAACAATCATGCATCTGCAAACCAACCATTGTGGTTATTTAAAATACATAAAGGAAGATTTGCATTAATGTAATCACTGCATTTCCCTGCAGCTAAGATTTCTTTATCTTAATTGTTCTCATATTTAGTTTGCAGGAACTTCCCTCTCTGTCCTCCCCTGGCTTTACTGGACATTATCTGCTGCCTAAATCTTTCATCCATTAACAAGTTAAAGTTGTTTTCTATCACAGGTGTTCATTTACTTTAATCTTTATTCCAGATCAGTGGTTTTCAGTCTTGGTTACCCACAACAGTAACCTAGGGAGTTCTGACGAAAATCCAGTGTCCAGGCCACATTCATGACCAATTAAATCAGAATCTTGGTGAGAAAACCCAAGTATCACTGTATTTTTTTTTTCTTTTTCAATTTTTATTTTACATTCAGGGTGTACATGTGCAGGTTTGTTATATGGGTAAATTGCAGGTCACTGGGGTTTGGTGTGTAAATGATTTTGTCACCGGTCAGTGAGCACAGTACCCAATAGGTAGTTTTTTGACCCTCACCCTCCTACGACCTTCCACTCTCAAATAGACCCCAATGTTTATTGTTCCCCTCTTTGTGTCCATATGTACTCAACATTTAGTTCTCACTTATAAGTGAGAACATGTGGTAAGTAACTTTCTGTTCCTGCTTTATTCAGTTAGGATAATGGCTGCATTATGCACTATATAATGTCTGCATTATTAGCAACTAGCTGCATCTATGGTGCCACAAAGGACATAATTCCATTCTTTTCAGGGTTGCGTAGTATTCCATAATATGTATTTACCACATTTTCTTTATCTAGTCTACCGTTGATGAGCATCTAGGTTAATTCTTGTCTTTGCTATTATCAATAATGCTGGAATGAACGTATGAGTGCATACGCCGTTTTGGTGGAATAATTTATATTTCTTTGAATGCATATCCAGTGATGGGATTGCTTGGTCTAATGGTAGTTCTGTATAAGTTCTTTGAAAAAGAGTTCACAAACTATTTTTGAGAAATCTCCAAACTGCTTTCTATAGTGGCTGAACTAATTTGAAGTTGCCCAGATTATTTCAATGTGCTTTTCAGTTTGAAAATTGCTCCTGAGGAGTTCCTCTTTCCTCCTTCAAGCTGTGTGCTCTCTTCCTAATTCCTACTGAAAGAAGGAAATCTACATGGCACCCTATTCGCTGAACAATCCTCTGATCTTTGTTGTTGTTTTTCAGCTAGAGAGTAACCAATGCAGCAGCAAAACAAGTTTGTAGTCAGAAGTTAATCTAGCAGTACCTACACCCTCTTGAGAGTATAAGAGCTTAGGAAATGCCATCAAGATAACTCTACCCAGTGCCCCAGTATTGACAGTGCCAATAGGAATAACTTGCCGGAGAGGTGAGCTTTGCCCGGGTGAATGTCCAACCTTTCTTCTCTTCCCTCTAGTACTACCCGAGGATAACTTTGGAAATAGGAGCTCACAATCTGAGAACACCCAGGGGCCAGCTTTTTGAAGAATGGAACTGTGTCACTCCTGGAAGGACTTTTCTCTGGATCCAATTGAAAGGCAGAAGCCACCCCAATTCATCCTTTGTAGTTGTCTCTCTGTACAGTGTTTTGGTTTTGTTTGTTTTCCTCCTGGAATCAGTGGCATCATAAGGTTACGGATGTCCTCTTGTGTGACAAATTTGAAACAGGCCTTTCTGTTCTTAATTACAATAACATTTTCTAGTTTTACTCTGACAGGCACCCTGTTAATTTCATTACCTATGCTACCGTACTTTTCATGTCTTACCCTTTCCTCCTTAAGTCTTCTCTGCTAATAGCTAACCTATTGACATCTAATACACTATATATTGTATTTATTTCATTTATTGTATGACTTCTACCATTAAAGTGAAGAAAAAAAGGAGAATAGCAATCTAAGAATCTTAGCCCTTTTTCTTTCTTCTGGCTACCACTTTATTCCTAGTATCTAAAATAGTTCCTTGCACATAATAGGTGCTCAGTAAAATATATGCAAATATATATCAAAAATAAATTCATTCAACATATATTTGAACATATGATTTTCATTCATATGAATGAATGAATGAATTTTATCCTCATAACAGCCCTATGAGAGAAGTGCATCATTAGGCCTGTTTTACAAGATGATGAAATTGAGGCACTGGAAATTACATTCTCAACTAGAAAATGGCAAAGAAGATTTCAAATCTAGGCAGTCTGATTCTCAGTCTATCCTCTTGACCACTACTTTATAATGATTCTTCTCCTTATCAGCTATACAATTAAACATAATTCCCTTAACAACAGTGCTATGGGGAGAAGCTATTCCTTCTAGTCTGGCGTGGGTCTGAATACTGCCTCTGACAGCTCCTAACTAGGTGTACTTTGGCAGGTAATATCCCATCTCTGAGTTCTTAGCTCATACGTGAAACGGGAAAATCTACCTCACAGGGTTATAGAAATGATTGAGTGAAAGATGGTACATTTTCTTCTTCGTTTTAACGGGCAAAGCTTCCTCCCACCACAGAGTAGCTTCCAGTGAAGCAGGCGGATGCAGGCACTTACTAAGGCTTTCAGGTTTCCGTATAATCTGCCCATGTCAGGGCCTTGAACAAAGGAAACGATATGTGACATTTGGGGTTGAGAAAAATGTTTCAGGAGACGCAAGTTGGCTCATATCCGTATTTTGGAACATTTTCATGCAAAGGTGAAAGAAGTGCTCTTTTTGTCCCTAAAGAAGCTGCTTCTATCTGCTTTTGCAATGCATGATTTTATTTAGTTTCAAATGACTATGTGATTTGAGAGGTGACTTATGCTTTGCTGAATGTATCTATGGAGAAAAAACTAATAACTATAATTTTTTCCTGATGGATTTTTTTAAAAAGGAAATTTTAAGAAGTACCTGTTGTTGCATTGTTTTTGAATCCCCTGGCCTGCTTTGTTGAATGCAGATTTTAAAATGATTATTTGCTGTAAATATTAATAATATTCACCATAAATAACATATGGTTCCATAGAGCTGAGGTGTGATCAGAACATTTCCATCACCCAAGAAAGAAATCCTGATCCCGCTGGCGTTCGTTTTCTACTTGCCCCTTGGCGCTGCTAATCTACTTTCTGTCTCTAGAATTTGCCTATTCTGTACATTACATGCAAATAGCATCATAAAGTATGTGGTCTTTGGAGTCTATTCTTTTATGCAGTATATTATTGTCAAGGTTTATCTGTGTTGTGGCATGTTTCAGTACTTCATTTTTGTATTGCTGAAAAATATTATATTGTATGGATGGACTACATTTTATTTATCCATTCGTCAGTTGATGGACATTTGAGTTGCTCCTGCTTTTTGACTATTATGAATAATGTATGAACATTTACATGTAAGTTTTCATGTGAAAATATATTTTCTATTGTCTTGGGTATACACCTAGGACTGGAATTGTTGAGTCACATGGCAACTCTATGTTTAATGGTATTTATTCATTTCAGTAAAATTAGCACTGTAAAAAATTAAATTAATTACATAATTTGAGTGGCAGAATGATGGGGAAGGTCCCAAAGTCAGACACTTTATATTTATTATCCAATTTAATTTTCACAATTATGGTGAGATAGACATTCATATTTCTGTTTTACAGATGAGGAGATATAATCTCAGAGAGATAAATAATTTATCCACTGTCACACAGACATAAATGGGAAAGCAGTAATTTAATCCAGGTCGGAGGGACTCCAAATAATTCCATTATTGGGTTGCTTATCATAACACAGCATACAGCCGGTTTACTATTATTATTTTTTGGTGGTGATGGTTGTTTTCTGCTTCATTTTTATCTACCCCCATTAGACAAATTTGGAGATTTTAAAATTTAAAACTTTTAAGCTATGTTTTCTTTACTAAAAATAAATGTGAAGTTATGTTCTGGGCAGTCTTTCTTTTTTCTTTTTTCCTTTTTTTTTTTTTTTTTGAGATGGAGTCTCGCTCTGTTGCCCAGGCTGGAGTGCAGTGGCACAATCTCAGCTCACTGCAACCTCCACCTCTCCAGTTTAAGCAATTTTCCTGCCTCAGCCTCCTGAGTAGTTGGGATTATAGGAGCACGCCAGTTCTGCTCTGATCTTAGTTATTTCTTGCCTTCTGCTAGCTTTTGAATGTGTTTGCTCTTGCTTCTCTAGTTCTGTTCATTGTGATGTTAGGGTGTCAATTTTAGATCTTTCCTGCTTTCTCTTTGTGGGCATTTAGTGCTATAAATTTCCCTCTACACACTGCTTTCAGTGTGTCCCAGAGATTCTGGTATGTTGTGTCTTTGTTCTCATTGGTTTCAAAGAACATCTTCATTTCTGCCTTCATTTCGTTATGTACCCAGTAGTCATTCAGGAGCAGGTTGTTCAGTTCCATGTAGTTGAGAGGTTTTGATTGAGTTTCTTAGTCCTGAGTTCTAGTTTGATTGCACTGTGGTCTGAGAGACAGTTTGTTATAATTTCTGTTCTTGTACATTTGCTGAGGAGTGCTTTACTTCCAACCATGTGGTCAATTTTGGAATAAGTGCAATGTGGTGCTGAGAAGAATGTATATTCTGTTGATTTGGGGTGGAGAATTCTGTAGATGTCTATTAGGTCCGCTTGGTGCAGAGTTGAGTTCAATTCCTGGATATCCTTATTAACTTTATGTCTTGTTGATCTGTCTAGTGTTGGCAGTGGGGTGTTAAATAAAAAAGAAACTGATAAATAACACATGCCATCTGCTAATAAATAATATGTGAAAATATGTAATAAATATATGCCAATATATGATAAATATAATACACCAATTCATTTTAAAGACATAAACCTTGTTGCAAATACACTAGAATGCAACTGGATTTTAGAGAGGTACTTTCTCTGTACCTCAGTGTCATACTTTAATATTTCCTCAAATTCTCGAAAATTGATGTCAATATTACCAGAGATTTTTTTCCACAAATGAAAATAGATGGTACACTGAAAAAATAAAATCTATTGATGATATTTATATATTTTATTTATAATGGTTTATAGTCTTAAGATCTGCTTATATTAATAAAGTTTGCAGATTTCCACAAAGCATAAAAATTATTTTCTCTGATACTAACCACAGTATTATAGCTCATGTTTATGAAGTAGAATTCCTCAAATAAAGTAATATTTTAATTTTTTTTCAAACAAAAGTGATAATGCTAAAACCAAAATTCAGTGACTAGGGAAAGCTTGATATGGATTAGCCAAAGTAGCATTAATTTCAGTGTGCATTCATTTCATCACTCAATGATGTTCATTTGAATATTCCTACAAATAACAAACATGTGCACATGCATTAATGTATAAATTAGCATGTTAGCAAAAACTCAATAAACTTATTGATTATGGCAACTCACGTAGTTATATTTGAAAGATGAAATAATACTTTTAGTAATTGTTTGCTTTAAGGATTCCAGAAAAAAGTTTCAAGGCAGCTTGATTGGTGGGAGATTATATTGAGAACATGTATGCCTTTGTGTTTTCTCTCTTAGAAATGCCAGTGAGAAGCAGATGAATTGACAGTTGGGAACAATGAAAGAAATCGAGTTAAAAAAATGTTTTTGCTAATTCACAACATAGATAACCAATAATTACAATAATTATTAAAGCGATTGCTTTACAAAACCAATTTCTTTAAATCTACTGTGTTATTTTAAAAAAATTCAGGTTCCATGTCATTCATTCATTCATTAACTCATGTAAGAAAACTGTATTTAGTGCCTACTTTTTACCAGGAATGATGCTATTGGGACGATACAAACATAATTCCTGCCCTCGTGGACCTTGTGGTCTGTTAAAAAATTTTTGTATCAAGTGCAAAATTACTGGAGGGGAGACTTCCCCGTATTCTATGACTCTTGGAAGCATAGTTTCTTATATCCTACTTTTGAAAGCTCTTTGCTAAGATGCAGTTGTCCCTCTATACAAGATTTTGTTTTTTCAAATAACTTTGTTTCTTCTTCGGAGTGGTAACTAATGAGAGGATGAAGCACCTAGTATTCTATATTGGTAGAGAAAGATTAAAATATAAATAAATTAGAATAAGTCTTTCCAAAGGGGAAAAAATGGCCATCAAAAGCTTGCTAAGTTGTCTTTATTTGTAATCACATTAAAAGATCCCCAACAATAACAATCATGTCAAGAGCAACCAAAGCAGTCCCCTGAAGGGCATGGCCAGGAGCAGGTGGTAAATAGAACACAGAGCCTATAAGGCAAAGAGAGAAGTTGAGGGAGCAAGGTCTTCTAAAACTGATCATGCTTACAGCAAGCATTTCTACCCACTATCACTTTCAAAGCTCCTATTACACGGTTGTATCCAACTATTTAAGTGATTCTTCTCTTGGAATCAAGGAGCTTCAGGAGCTCAGAAGAATCATAGAGGTCACCTCAACATTTATATACCAAGGAGAGTTTACTAATCAAAACAGGGAACTAAAGTGCCAAAGGATGTGTTTTTTCCTATAATTTAATTATACCATATTCTCCCTTTTCCATTTAATGTGCATAACTCAGTTGAATGTATATTTTATTATTATTTGATGATAGCTTTGGCATTTGTAAATTATTGTCTGAAAGAGCACCAGGGGATGTCTGGTTTCTTTCCTTCAGTAATTTTGCCTGCTTCTGTTTAACAGAGGCATATTTATCTCAGTTTTCTGCTTCTTGCCCTCCACAATGAATGACATTTCTTTGCAGATCTTTCCATTTCCAGATGCGATATTAAGTAGCTTCAATAACATAAAGAAAAATGTGAAAGGATAAACCTCACATAAGGGTGTTCTTTTAAACAAATATCTTTCTTAGTGACAACTTTGGGAAGATCTCTTTAGTCTTTTTCATATGCACACACACATATGCACACTTTTAGTTTGTAGGATAGTTAAAATGACATGTGCAGATGGCCTTTAGTGAATCTTTTTGACATGATAGTTTATGGTTTAAGAGGTGGCTAGTGGGTCTCTGCTTTCAGTGTTACACATAAAATAAAGAAGTATGAACACTTCCATTGCATAATAAGTGTCATTTTTAAGTAATATAATTGTCCCGCATTTTAGGAGTATTATTTTTTTTCATCAGCCTTAGTCATGACTGCCAGTTCAGAGGCAAATATATGAGATAATGCCCAATTTTGTTTGTATTGCTCACAAGTCATTAATTTCATTTCTGGGCAATATCTTTTGCATGTCAAGTTTTTCCTTCTTTCTTCTTCCAACCCTTTAATTGATGCAAATGGTTTTATTCCACAGGGCAGAGGCTAAGAAAAATATACATGTAGTTAAGAGACTGGACAGGGAGTGCTACATTTGTTCATATTGAAATATGGGATACCGTAGCTTCTCCTGAAGCAACTTCTATGCAATACTCATGCAGGACACTTTATGGAAAAAAAAAATAAGTCTCATGATTAAAGAAATTTGGAAAAATCTATATACTTTCTTAGAAAGTAGGATGCCAAGATTTAGCAAATTAAAATACAGGACACTTGGTTAAGTTAGAATTTCAGATAAACAGCAAATACTTAGTGTAATCCCATGCAATATTTGGAACACACTTACACCAAAAAGTTATTTGGGCATTGTGTAGCTTGTCTGGTAACCCTGTTAGAAACTCAGTCACACGTAGCATTTTACCTTTTTGTTTAATCCTTAATTTATCATTGACAAATTTAGAATTCCATAGAAAGAAGGGAAACACTGACAGAAGACGATAGAGAACAATGGATACTTTTGTTTGACTTGACCCCCCCATAATAAGTATGAGGTAAAGTTGGAGTAAAGAAAGATAGAAAAATATAATGGATATCTGTTGGTTTTCCTTGACCAAGACCCATATCTCTTCATAATATCAACAGTATCTCACTGGAAAACCATCCCTAGCTACTCTCAGCCCTTCTAATGTGGGTGAGGCTAATCCAATACCAGTCTCTAAAGATAAGTAACTCATTTAGGCCTGAACATCTGGTGTGCTTCTTCTCCCTGGCAACAGTGATTGGTTCAGGGAAAGATTACCAGCCTTGGGATTTTGTTGGCATGATTTTACAAGAGACATCACTTCCCCTTGGGTTGCTCTGTGGATGGGATCTGGAGCTGGAGGGGCTGGCAGCCATTTTTTCCCTCTCCTTTGGAGAGGCTTCCTGCAAACAAAGCCAGGACAGATGAAGAAGCCTTGCCAAAGGAAGGAGGGCAAGATCATCCATGACCATCCATGACATCACTAAAGCACTTGGACCTGGCTGTGGCTGAGACCAACACTGAAATTAATAAACTAAATGAACTCCCTTCTTTCCTTCCTTCCTTCCTCTCTCCCTCCCTCCCTTCCTGCATCTCTCCTTTTCTCCCTTCTTCCCACCTCCTCTCTTCCTTTCATCTTAAGCCACTTTGAAGTAGGCCTCTCACAACCTAAAGACTCCTAATTTCCCTATAAAAATAGTTTAGAGTTGGATTATGAAAGATATTTTATTTCAGACTAAGGATTTAGAATTTTAATCTGTCTTAAATCATTGGTGATTTCTGAGCAGAGGAGAAATGGGATTAGAGACTTAACCTAGGAAGGCTAACAAGAGGGTGCATTAGGAGAAGGATTTAGGAAAGGAGTACATCCCTGGAGGCCGCTATCCTAAGTGAATTAACACTGGAACAGAAAATCAAATACCCCATGTTCTCACTTGTAAATGGAAACTAAACATTGGAAACACATGGACATAAAGGTGGCAACCATAGACACTGGGGACTACTAGAGGGGAAAGGAAGCAGGAGCGAGGACTGAAAAACTAATTGTGGGGTATTATGCTCATAACCTGGGTGACAGGAACATTCATAACCCAAACCTCAGCAACATGCAGCATACCCGGGTAACAAACTGCACATGTACTTCCTGAGTCTAAAAGTTGAAAATAAATAAATAAGCAGAAAGGAGTGCATCAATTACAAGACTATCAAAAATTCTTTGGTGAGCAGGGATAGGACACTAATCTGGTGTACTGGACATACATGATACAAGAGTGATGATAGAGAATTTAGATGTGATCACTGATTAAATGATGGCAAGGGGGGAGACATATTCAATACATATTTATTAAACTTCTAAGACAGTGAAACTTATTATTAGGGGAACATCTTGAATTGGCTCCAGTAGAGATATAAAACACACTTTTAAAAATTATAGCCCCGAGGAATTAAAGGGGCAGAATAAGCAACTTGATGAAACTCACTGGAAGTTTGTGGTTTTATTATTTGATTATTATAAGATTATTAGAGTTATTGCCAGAAGCTGAGAGACTTCCTCTGTGGACTTAGGTCCTATTTATGTTGCTGAATAAGCATCCATTTTAAAAAGCACAATCATTAATTAATAACTGGTCCCTCTGTATATTTTCCCAAACCACAGTAATTTCCCAGTTAACATGTATGGCAGTTAAGCTTTTAATGGCCATTTATTTATTTCTGCAATATGTTCATTTGAATGTTTTCATTGAACATCCAGACATTTATTAGTCATTTGTTTACCATTGCACAAATTTATGGAACCGTTAAATGCACCATCTTGGTGAGCTGTCAGAGAAGAGTTATTGTGCAGGGAAGCATATTGTTTGGAATTTGTTAGAAGCTCATCCCAATACTATTAATTCTGTTTATTAGAGAACTGAGACGATGCAAATAATCTCACACAGACATAAAAAGCTGACTTGAAAAACATACTCCCCTTCAAATTGAGAGGCTATCTCTTAGAGAAAAAAAAATGGCTGGAAGAAAATGGTTGCTTAGTGTTGGAACCCACATAGAAAATGAATAATAGCTAAATAACTGAGAGTTTAGTAACATGTAAGACTCTAGGTATAAAATTCTCTTGGGTTCCATGTTTCTGAATGGCCAGTGACAGGTCTTTCTGGCAGTTTCATAATAACTCTATCTTGGGTGAGTTCTAAGAAAATTCTTCATACTGAAAATTCTCTCAGCATTGCAGTAAGTTTTTAAGCTATTTCCTTGATATTCATGATTGCTAAAACATGATCTTTTGGAAGCGAGTGAAAGAAATAAAGTTACAAACATTTTAAGCAAGATAAATTTGTATTTGAATCCTGTCTCTGACTCTCCCCTGCTGTGTGACCTTAGAGATAAGTGTCTTGAACTCTCTGAGTCTCAAGATCCTCATGTTTATGAGGGAGATAGTAATATTAACTCCATATAGTAATCAGAAAAACTGATATAATGCACATGAAGTATTTAGAACAAGGGTTACCACAGTAAAGATTTGGGGAATAGTAGGTGTCAATACCATTATTATTCACATAATATTATTATTATTCTCATTATTTCTCTTAAACATTATCTTATCAGAGTGATGCCTTAGGACTAGTAATTTATGCACTACTTTGATTGATTTACCACTTGATACCTACGTAGCATCAAAAGACATTTCTCCAGCCATAGTTAGAATGTGATGACAATATAACTGAATTTCTGCTTTTACTCAAAAGTTAAGTTAAAGCTCCTGTTCTTAATCTAAATTCTAAAGTGAGGTTTCTCTGCTGAGCTTCTGAGTACTGTGTTTAAAGACCATGTACAAGGAAAGTCACAGTATTTAAATATGGGTATCCCTCCCTGCCCACGCAGGGCTCATAGATCAAATCTGGAACGTTAGTGAATTTCCTTCTTGGTTGAGTTCCAGCCCTTACAGCTGAGCAAGGACCCAGAATCGCTGCCCCCTGCACATTCTCGCCACCCACTGCCCTTCCATTCACTGAAGACAATCTCCTTGCTTTCTTTGCTAAGAAGGAAGAAGCTGTTGAGTTCTACTTCAAGAATGAACTGACATCTTTTGATTATCACAAAGCATCCAGAGTATTTTAAGATGATGAAGAGGAATGGAAATAAGTGTGACAGGAGCTAACCAGATGATGTAAACAGCTGACGAATTAGGCCGAATGACCTCTAATACAAATATAAATTAAATCCTCTAAATATGTCATGGACTTCACTTCCAGATTCTTACTTAGTATAAAACCATATATTTCATGAAACATTCATCAGCCCTCAACTTTAAGTAGGCATCAGAACCACCACTGCTTCTTTTGAAACTGTAACGGGCACCTCTAAACTCAATAGGTCTGGTAGCTCTGGGATGGGTTGAAGAACTTATTTTTGTTTTTAAATTTCTCCAGATCATTCTGATGCAGAGCTAGGAGTGAACACTACTGAATTATGAGGATTCTTGTGAGTGAAGTTTTGACAGTGGATGGCTAACTAACCTGCCAACTAGCCTACACTATTATAAAACAAGACTTAAGGGGTTCATGAGCTGATAAAGTATGGAAGGTTCTTGCAACAACTCATGAGAAGACCAGATTCCCCCTGAAGGATTTCTCTAAAACACGGACTCATGTCCTTCAAACAGTGTGATCATTTCTAACCCATTTAAAATTACAGAGCCAAAATGATTTCTTGGCCTCTCGTTAACCTGGCAATTCTTTTCATTAGGTCTGACAGCTAAAGTGTGGCTGGGAGAGGAGAGGCAGCCCTATGATAAGAATATTTTTTGGTGACTCAAATTTTCTATGTTTGTCATAAGCAACCTTAGAATTCACTTCAGGGCCGGGCGCGGTGGCTCAAGCCTGTAATCCCAGCACTTTGGGAGGCCGAGGCGGGTGGATCACAAGGTCAGGAGATCGAGACTATCCTGGCTAACATGGTGAAACCCCGTCTCTACTAAAAATACAAAAAACTAGCCGGGCGCGGTAGCGGGTGCCTGTAGTCCCAGCTACTTGGGAGGCTGAGGCGGGAGAATGGCGTGAACCCGGGGGGCGGAGCTTGCAGTGAGCCGAGATCGCGCCACTGCACTCCAGCCTGGGAGACACAGTGAGACTCCGTCTCAAAAAAAAAAAAAAAAAGAATTCACTTCAGTCTGCTTTTAGTATTGATGTAATAAGATCAGAGTTCAAATTCTATCTCTGAGTTTTCTTACCTGCAAAATAGGATTAATAATTACTTTTTAGTTATATTACAAAGATAATAGATAAAATCTGTTGGACATCTAGTCACACAAAACTCTAACATTATTATCTAGAAATTCTGAATATGCTTTGCTTAGTTTTTAAATAGAGGATAATTACTTTCATGATCATTAATACTAAAGAAACTGAGCTTAGAGAATCAGGTAGTAGAAGAAGGAATGAGATATTATCACTGGTTCTAGATAGAAGTCTGGAGGTAAGGTTATAGGAAGCCACCTAAACATGCCCAGTGAAATCCCTTTCTGCGGTTGAATCTTTCTTAAGAAGGGAAAAGCAGGCCGGGCTCTGTGGCTCACGCCTGTAATCCCAGCACTTTGGGAGGCCGAGGTGGGAGGATCACGAGGTCAGGAGATCGAGACCATCCTGGTCAACACGGTGAAACCCCGTCTCTACTAAAAATACAAAAATTAGCCGGGCGCGGTGGCGGGCGCCTGTAGTCCCAGCTACTCCGGAGGCTGAGGCAGGAGAATGGCGTGAACCCGGGAGGCGGAGCTTGCAGTGAGCCGAGATTGCGCCACTGCACTCCAGCCCGGGAGACAGAGCGAGACTCCGTCTCAGAAAAAAAAAAAAAAAAAAAGAAGGGAAAAGCAGCATTTATTTTAATAGTTGTTAACCCCAGGTATTTGTTGAAACTTGGTCAGAAACTCTGGACATTAGGGATGTCACTTCACAATGATCTGACGTTTGTGTCTCAGTTTCTGCTTTTACTTGTGAAAAACTCAACAGGGAAATAAAATAGGCATGTTTATGAAGACAGTAGCATTTTCCAATAGAATAGTCAAATAGGATTTACTTTCTAGTTATCAACTCAAACTGAAATGAATCTCATAGTTACTCAAGTACGCATTCATTCTACATTTAACTTTCTGATACTTCATTTGGGACAAATACGTATAACTACATTAACTTGGTCTTCAATTTTTAAGTTTTATAAAACAAAGATGCTACCATCATTAATTTTGGTGAACAAGTATCCAAGTTTGCCCAGGACCAAGGAGGTTCTCAGGAAGCTAGAGTTTCAATTTTAAAACCAGGACAATCCTGGGCAAATGGTGACAAGTTGGTCACCCAATTTTTCATCCAAGTTCCAGTTTCAGTTCCAGTGTATTCACATTAAAGCCTCTCCCACAGTGTAATGTACAGATAATTATGAACTAAACAACAATGTGTGCTACTGATGCATATATAATACATCATCCCTTAATCTCATCATGTGCTGAGGTAAGGTTAGAAAGACAAGGAATTCCACCAAAAGAAAAAGAATGGGAAGCCTACGGATTGAATTATCAACAATCATTTGTACTGGAATATTTATGAAAATTGTTACATAATACCTATGTACTTAGGCCGGGCATGGTGGCTCACGCCTGTAATCCCAGCACTTTAGGAGGCCAAGGAGGGCAGATCATGAGGTCAGGAGATGGAGACCATCCTGGCTAACATGGTGAAACCCCATCTCTACTAAAAATACAAAAAAAAAAAAAAAAAATCAACCGGGCATGGTGGTGGATGCCTGTAATCCCAGCTAGTTGGGAGGCTGAGGCAGGAGAATCACTTGAACCTGGGAGGCAGAGGTTGCAGTGAGCCGAGATTGTGCCACTGCACTCCAGCCTGGGCGACAGAATGAGACTCCGTCTCAAAAAAAAAAAAAAGAAAAAGAAAAAAAGAAACGTGTCTATTGTGAGCATTATAATTTCTCTTACTTAGCAAGTACCTATAGTGAATTAAGTGTTACTTAACATCTAAAGTATATGTCAGTGCAGAGAGCATCCATTTCCAAAGTGACAGGGATTCGATGTTTAAGAAAAGCTCTACAACTGACTTTGCTATCAGTATCTACAAAGAAAAGAAGAAATTTCACCAAGAAAGGATAAGGGCTATTGAAATGAGTTTCCTTTTAATAGTTGTAGTGAAAGTGAACAAGACGTCACAAACCCCAGATGTTCCTGAAACAGTGATGGGAGGGTTAATTTTATTATAGATTTCGCAGTGCTGGGAAGTGTCATTGATTAAGAGAGTTTGCAGTTAGAGGGTTTTAGCCAGTTACCCATCTGTTTCACAGAAGTTTGTTAACACAGCTGGAAAAGATGGAGTTGCCAAAGCTTTCTTATGCCTTTCCAGTCTCATCTTTTTTTGTTTTTTCCATCCCAGTAAAAGAGCTAAAACAATTAGAATATCTTCTGCAAGGAATTAAGCAAAGGAAAAAAACAAAATTCATTTCTTCTCTATTCCTTCACCATTGCTGGATATTATTCATATTTAAATTATTAAAATATAGATAAAATGGAATTTCTTGCAGTTTTGAATTTGCCTGTTGGTTGCTCTCTTTCTCACTCTTTTGTAAATGAAGTCTCTTCTGGTTTTCAAGAAAACGTCATCACAAATTAGCAAGAGATTGCAATCCCCACCCAAAAATTCTCTCTGCGGTTAAATTTTCCCAGCCCCAGTCTCAGATTTCAAATCAGATCTTTGCACATTGATGAGTTTTAAACCATGCATATTCCTAAAATGGAGATAATCAAGAAAACACATTCTGCCAATTCAAGTTCAGGGCTGGATTCATTACTCGTTTTATTTAAATTAAGACCTGCAGCGCTTCCTAAACATTACTAAGAATGATGACTAAAGGGCAGAGAGATGCTGACTGCTTGCCAAAGTGTTCCCTGGTTGTTTTTAAAACAATTTGCTTAAACCAAGGAATCAGGCAGGAAAATACTATCATTCATTGACTGTTCTTTAAATCCCAGTGTAATCCCTGCTCTGTGTTTATATTTTCTTATGTTAATCCTGCACTCGCAATTACATTTTAACGTAGCTATTATTTTTATAGATGAAAACGCCAGTACTGAAGTTCAAATAAATTAGCAAGTGTCATAGCTGGTGAGTGTCAGAGTCAGGTCCACAGGGTTGCAAAATCAATTTATTTCCCACTATATCATCTTCTTGACCAAAACCCAGGAGTTTCAGCTTAGAAGGTTTTAAGTCCTTTTACAGGCAGTAAAGTGTATTTACAAAAATAACTTCTTTATTTTTAGGTTTAAATATGTGTATATTGCAGTGTACTTCAATTTTTGTCTTTCAGTTTCTATCTAAAAAGAATAATTGTCTTTTTGGTACTATAATTTTTATTTTATTTACTTAAAAAGAATTTATTATGAACTTGTATGTGCCAGGCACTGGAATAACAGAGTTCAGCACAATTAACATGAGTTCTGCCCTCAGAAAGCTTAAGCTTCATTAAAATGCTCTGTAAACTTTAGTGTCAATTAAAAATGCCTGCAACCAACCTCTTGATATTATGATTCTGAAATTCTAGTATGGCATCCAGGAATTTTTATTTTAGAAAGCCTTCCAGGTGATCTTTATTTGTGGAGGGGTTCGCAGGACCGTAGTAGAAGAGATAAATTTTATTTTTATTTTATTTATTTTTTTGTTTTTTGAGACAGTCGCCCAGGCTGGAGTGCAGTGACACAATCTTGGCTCACTGCAGCCTCTGCCTTCCAGGTTCAATACAGGAGCATGCCACCTTACTCGTTTATGTTTTGTATTTTTAGTAGAGACAGGTTTCACCCTGTTGGCCAGGCTGGTCTCGAACTCCTGACCTCAAGTGATCCACCTGCCTCGGCCTCCCAAAGTGCTGGGATTACAGGTGTGAGCCACTGCACCCAGCCAGCAGAGATAGATTTTAAACAAACACCCAGAATATAAATTCAATTACAAATTGTAATTACATTGTAGGAATAGAACAGGATGGTTTGGAAACATTAAAAGAGATGAATAACTTAAACTGGGATCAGAACAGGGAACTGATTTTCGTTGAGGAAGGTTGGAATTAGCTAGGGTAATGCCAGGATTGTGAGAAGACTGTAGACAAAATAGCAAGGAATGAAAAATTACTGCAGATACTCTACAAAAATCTGAGTTGCAATTATCTTCAAAAAGGTAATTGTTCTCTTTGATTTGTGTAAAGATATTCAGCTTTACACAATTAAGAAGCTGTCATTTCCACCAGTATCAGAACAACAAAGGAATACGTTTTCTAACTGATGGGCTTTCATGGTCTTGCTTGCATTCCTGAACTAGGCCACAACTCTGGAATTTGCTTTCAAAGATTCCCAAACAATTTTAAACAATATCAGAAGACTAGATAGCTCACTGTAAATCCACCAAGTTCAATCTATTCTCATTGTTTTGATGTGTTGGGGAACTTGCTTGATAACTACTTCCTGTGAGAGGAGTCTGGCTGATCCTCAAGTTTCTATTATGAAGTGTCTAAAAGGCTATAAACCAAATGCTTAAGCATCCAGGTGGGGGGGTGAGCTCTCAGACTCAGACAAGTAAAATTGTGTGGCCCACATGAATATGATCATTTTGTGTGGCCTGTTGTGTCAGGGAGAGTTCTATGCTCTGTGGAGGGCCAGTCTCTTTAGTATAATCAGTTCCTCTGAGGCTCCGGACTGGCTGTGGGGCCCACACAGTAGAGATGTTGTCAGAGGCCTCAGACGGCTCACTATGTCCGTGGGTTTTGCACAACCCTAATATAGAGATCATTGTCTCATGATGGCCACTGTCCAGCTGAAAGCATCATTTGTACAGTAGAGAAATGACAGGCCTTCATAGCTAACTAAGTCTTCTCAGTAGGTGGCTTTGAGAGGATCAGGACAGATTTGGGCTCTAAGACACTGGGTGGAAACAGGTAACCAGATTAACTTTACAGACCATTAAATTCTCCCCCATCCCAAGGGAAAAAGGAACACAAAAACAATATAAACATTTTATCTTCTTTCTTTCCTTCCTTCCTTCTTTCCTTCCTTCCTTCCTTCTTTCCCTCCTTCCCTTCTTTCCTTCCTCCTTTCCTTTCTTCCCTCGTTCCTTCCTTCCTTTCTTCCTTCCTTCCTTTCTTTCTTCCTTCCTTCCTTTCTTCCCTCTCTCCCTCCTTCCCTTCCTCCTTCCTTCCCTCCTCCCTTTCTTCCTTCGTTTCTTCCTTGCTTCCTTTTTTCCCTTTCTCCCTCCCTCCTTCCTTCCTTCTTTGCTTCCTTTGTTCCTTCCTTCCTCTTTTCCTTCCTTCCTTCCTGCCTGCCTGTCTGCCTACCTTCCTGTCTTCCTTTTTGCCTTTCTTCCTTCCTGTTTTTCATGACTCAGCTAAGGAAACATTCTCAGAACACCTACTATGCACCAGGTACTTTGCTAGCCAGTGGGGAAATGGAAAACAAAGAATCTCAGCTCAATTGACTCTCACAATTTAGTCAGGGGAAACAGATGTGTAAACAATTAATTGAATTAAAATGATATAGGTGTCATAGCAGAATTATTATCACTCAAATTTAATAAGAATTTACTATATGTCAGGCACTATTTAAAATGATTTATAATAGTTAATACTCGTCATCCTCACATGAATCCTAAATGATAGTCTATAGATGGCCTTATTTTGGAGAATAGGAAATGGAGGTATAGACAAGAAAAGAAAATTGGATGAATCCATATTTAAACACAAGCAATTTGATTCTAGAGCCAGCACTTGATCCACTTTCGTACTCAACTACTATTCAAATATGAGCAGAATATAGAGGGAACAGAGAGGAGGAAGATATTCGCACTATTGGGTATCTGTGAAGGCTTCCAAAAGGGGATTCCAGTCATTTGAGCCTCAAATACCTTATTTAGAGTGGTGGAAGAATATAGGGTGGCATTACCAGTGTGAATAAGTTACCCTTCCTCATTTCAAGAAACTTATAGGATAGCGGGAAAGACAAACTTCAAAAAAAAAGGAAACTTCTATATTATATGTTCCAGACTTCACAACAGAAGACAATGTAGAAAAAGCATGTTTTCACACACGATCCCTTTTTATTATGGAGGAAACCTTTAAGCCCTCTTCACTCCCACAGCAGGCTTCTTCATTTTCATTAACCAGAGTTGGGCCACAAGACATTCACCAGACCAGTCGCTAATCTAGTCAACTGAATTAAGGATGATTGAATTAGACTGGCCATGATTCAACACCTGGACAGTGAAATGTCACCTTTCCAAATACAAGGGGGAAGAGCTGTGTGATCAGTATTGGCTTTCTGCAAGCAAGGAAGAAGACAAGGTAAAAAGCTATTTGATAACCAATGGAACTGTCACTCTGTAACTCTGATATAAGTAAAACAATATTGTGAAGGGATTTATGATCCAATATAAAAATGAGTATTGGGAACTCCCAGATTGTATTGAGGGTTTCACTTATTTTATATTTCGCAGAATAAAAGGATGAATGAAAGGATATTACTAAATAAAGGGGCAATAATTATAAAAATAATGAAATATTTAGTCATATTTATATAGTGATGACCTTGTACCACACACTGTTGAAGTTTTATATATATATACACACACACACATATGCATATAATCTATATTATATATACAAATATAAAATGCATTTACAATATATGTGTTACTTGAAATCCACACCAGCCCTATGAGCGAGGTAATATTATTGTCCTATTTCTCAATTTAGCAACCCTAAGCACAATGAGGTGGGCAGATTAAAAATCACATAGCACATAAGAGGTAACTATGTTAGAGTCATATTCATTATTATGCTATATCATACCATTGAGAAACATGTCAATGCTTATTTTTACATGATATATAAATAGCCTAAGACTTCAGTCAGTTAATAATTAAAGTTAAATTTGTCCTATGCTTAACCTTACTCAAATTCAGTTTACATACTCTTACAAGGGTTGCTAACCACATTTGCTGAAAAAAAGAGAAGAGCGTTAAGATTTTTATGTCTAAAATAAGGCTCAAAGCCAAGTCTGTGCCACTCCATTTCAGAGAGCTTAAGTTCTTTATAATGGTACCTAAGACCAAGATTCGACCCAGGTGAAAGGATTCTCTACTGTTATTTTGACCTCAAAGAGGGAGGGGCACAAATGGGCAGGGAGAGTTTTAGAGTGTGGGGATATATTCTCAGTCTTAGACCCACAGCTGTAACCTGATGTTCTTATGGGAAAGTTCAACAAACACAAAACACAGATCTGTCAAGTTCTCTGCCCAGTGCAGCTCATTCTGTGTGTCTTTGGAGTGTATTTTGGACACTGAAATATGTCATTAACTGACCCTGTCACTTGTGCCCCAACAGTCAATATTTGTGACTTGAAATAGGTATTAAAAGGATGGAAACAATATACATCTACATTTCTTAGGTGATGTTAAAGTGAATGTATATATATTTTTAAAAGAAATAAAAAGAAATATGCAAAATGGTAATCATTATTTTATCCCAGATGATGTGATTAGGAGTGATATTTCTTTCTCAAGGTTTTATATTTTATCGAAAGTGTGATGTTGATACGAAAATACATTGCATGTTTAGAAATAGCTAGCATTCAGAGATAATTTATAGCTCATTCTTACTGTGTGTTTACGATTTTCCAGATGCTATAGTTTAAGTGTCATAGCTCATTAGAAAGAAATGGTGTTGACATGACACAGCTACCTAGTGTTTTATCTTTTATTCTCTTATCTTTTTTAAGGCCTCCTTTCCCTGGTTCCCCCATTTCTATCCAGCCTTGCCAGTAGTGTAGGTATTCCGTCTTCTCTATATGTGCATTAGAAGTATACAATTGTAGTTATGCAAGAAAGCCAAACTGTTATAATATATTCCTGTATTAATGTTTTCTGAGGAGCCAGAGTCCGAACGCCACAGAAGAGAAAAAATTATTAGTCGAATTTGAGACGGTCGGCACAAGCTAGTCCCAGATCTCACACCTAATGGCCCCAACCATGTTTGATTACTTGTTCATTGCATATGAAATTTGACAGTGTTGGGCCTAAGCAAATAATTAGATGGGAAAAACATTTATTTTTTAAATTAAAACTGTCTCATAAACAGGTGTAGGCCTCCAGGTGAGGGATAAGTAGTAACAAGCTTCAGGGGAAGATAATATCAAATTCTCTTAGAATATAATTAGTGATGATCAGATACTTAGCATGGTACGGGTATGTGGAGTGGGGGAAGAGGAGGGTAAGGATCACTAACAAACTATAAGTCATGTAGAAACACCCTTGGTCAACAAGAAGCCCATAGTTCGAAAGATTGGCATTAAGCAATTCCCTACCAGTTTGAGGAGTGGGGATGGGGAGAGCCAGACTGGAAAGCATTTGTAAGATACGAGAAAGAACATAGGATTTGTGGTCATAATTATGTTTCCAATTCTTAGAGCTGCTCTTTCTAGACTCTGTGATTAGAATCAAGTCAGTGTTTAGGTCAATACCTGGCACAGAATAAAATGCATGGATTTTTTAAAATGACTTGAGCTACGATATCAAATAATAAAAAGTACTATAAAGTTTTTATTACAGTATGATTTTAACTATTTAAATATAGGCACGTATGCACATATGTGTGTAGATGTGCTTATATATTTTAGGGATCTATATATTTCTCTTAACACAAAAATACAGAAAAATTCACCAAACTATTCAGAGCAGACTATGGCCATTTTAATTTTTCTTCTCTATGTTTTTCTGTTCTCAGATTTTTTTGAGCAGAGCTTTTATAACAGAAAAAAAGTATATTTTTATACATATGTATATATATGAAAGAACACAGAACAAAAACACACAAGTGTAGATAAAGAGCTTTACTTTCATTATCCTTAGCTGCTTCATCTTAAAATTGGTGAAAACAATTTTAACTCATAGGGTTATTTTGGATCATTTTATAACACATTATTAAACACAATATGTTTTATAAGACTGTTAATATGGCAGTGAGAATTGATCAGGTGTTTGGATACCAGGACTTGGGATTATATGCTAGAATGTGAATCATCCCTGTGAGAACTGTATATACCAGTTTATCCATCTGTCTTTTCTTTTATAGTTGCCTTCTCTCTCTTTTGGGCCTACTCAAGTAATAAAAGTCAATGCGAAATATCAAGTCACTCTTCTCACACAAATTGAAATATTGATGAGTAGTTAAGAAGATGTTAGGTTTGATTTAATTGGTAAACAGCTGGGCAAAAATCAAGCATTTGATAAGACAACAAATAGACCATCTTTGGATTCATTGTTAGTTCTTTTCTCTCATTGCTTACCATGTTTGGTAATGATGACCTCTCATTAAGAGGTAAGTTTACTTATCGCTTAGTTTGCAATTTTGTGGTTACTACTCTTTCCCTGCCCCATGGAACAATTAGCTAGAATTTTCATTTGTATATTAAAATTATTGTTGGTATTACTCTACTTCTTTTTTAGAGGTGCTCATATATATCACACCATCCTTAAACATCCTAAAGCATGGTTTGTATCATGTTGTGTCCATATTCTGGTGGCTCCCATTGTCATTAGAATGATGAGAATGGAATTAAGACATACCCAGCATATACCATCAGGGCCTCAGCAGGAAGCAGAATAACAGGCTTTAATAAAATGACTTCTTCTAAAGTATGGACAAGATAAGAGAAACAATGAAAGATGCTGAGACGACCAGAGACTGACATCAAGGGAAACTGCCAATGTAGAGAGAATAAATCATGTTACCAGAGCCCAGTAAGATCTGAAGCCATAGAAAAGCTCCTGCACTGCAGGAACTGATGTCATGGAAGGATACAACCAACCAGTGCCTTAACAGGGAGGAAGTGGGGAAGAAATACCATGGATTGTACCTCTTCCCACCCGCAAATCTTCTACCAGTGCCTTCCATTGGTCAAGCCCAGCCAGAAACCAGGGGGTGTGGGCACCAGGTGATAAAGTCCACAGAAGCCAGCCTCCTTGGGCACAGAGCAAAGCAAGAGAGAGTAAATAGGTCTGCGGCATGAACAAGTGGAGGGCCCACGTCAAACAACCAATATATTCCGCATATAATATGTGAAAAATATTACAGGTTTTTAAAATTCTTTCAGCATTTTTGAAAGTTTATCATTATTATTATTGTATTATTATTATTGAGATAGGGTCCTGCTCTGTTGTCCAGGCTGGAGTGCAGCAGAGTGATCAAGGCTCACTGCAGCCTCAAACTCCTGGGCTCAAATGATCCTCCCACCTCAGCTCCTAAGTAGTTGGGACCACAGGTACGTGCCACTACACCCAGATAATTTAAAAAACAATTTTTTTTTTTTGTACAGACAAGATCTCACTATGTTGCCTAGTGTGGTCTCAAACTCCTGAGCTTAAGCAATCCTCTTGTCTCGGCCTCCCAAAGTGTTGAGGTTATGGGCA